>NC_140271.1:7672884-7702884 GCF_964030765.1 Micromesistius poutassou | reverse complement strand
ATAACATGACATCAACATTGCATTAACGACACCGTTAACAACAATAACAACAGCAGGCCCATCCATGTGCGCCGCCGGCCAATCGGCAACCGCCTGGCTCCATGACACATCGTCTCTGCAGCACACAGCACTCTAATTTACTTAAGTGTCCCGTTGCATATATCCATACATATATAGAAATACAAAACACAAAATACATGTAATAATAATTTTGTCTGGGAGTCTCCTTGTAATTTTCCAGAATGGCCAGGACTGTAATTGGACCCTTTCCCATGAGAACCTGGGCATTCAGGCCGGCTTCTGCAGCCACAGGTTCCCTCTTTTATTGGCGTTTATTGTCAGCATAAACATGGGGCTGTAGCGTGGAGGCAGCCACTGGTAATTGAGTAGGAACCATGTTATATTTAACACAGTGCTTTGGTTGTTACGATGGTGGGGGGGGGGGGAGGGGGGGGACTAATGCTGTTGCACAACACTGAACACAGTACGAGAATGTACAGGATACGTCGGTGTATGTTGCATATGGCGCTCCTCTCTTGGAACAGTTTGCTATTCTCTTTCTAGCATGTTGACAGTGGAGAGACGGTGTGTGTGTGTGTGTGGTTGGGCGTCACACAGTTGCATTTTCCTCAATGCCGTATCACTCTTTTCTACCAACTGTCGACTTTTCTGCAGATAGTGAATATTTCAACCAATGGTTCAGTCGTAACAGAGCGGATATAGTGTACTTATATATGGCATGTACTATGGGTGCATGGCATATACTATGTTCTGCAATTCACCACAAATACATTAACCCAAACCGTTCAGAATGTAGATAGAAGAATTCAGAACTTGTGGTTCACAGTGTCGTCCGTCCATCCATCCATCCATCCATCCATCCATCCATCCATCCATCCATCTCCAGAAGAATTCTCATATGTTGTACACAATGCTCTCCTATCCTCAGGAGGAAAAACCTGCTGCTCTCCCTCCTCCCCTCCTCCTCCTCTTCCACATCTACCTCCTCTACCTCCTTCTTTAGTCTGCTCCTCCTCCCTATCCTCCTCCTCCTCCCCTGCTCTCTACTCCTCTTCCTCCCCCTCCTCCCCTCCTCTTCCTTATCCGCCTCCTCCACCTCCTCCTCCTCCCTATCCCCCTCCCCTGCTCTCTGCTCCTCTTCCGCCTCCTCCTCCCCTAATCTCTGCTTCTCTCCTCCTCCCTTCAGACCAGTGCTTTGTGCTTTTGAGTGAGGAGAACACAGAGGCTTGTCTGCTGTCCGCCTCTCTCTTTCAGCTTTAAGTCTCCTTCATTATTTATTATTTCATTACATCAGTAGATATACTCTCTCTCTCACACACACAATCTCACACACACAATCTTACACTCACACATATATACACACACACAAGTAAATGTATGCATAAATACATGATTCTGTGCTGGGTGTTTGTGTGTGTGTGTGTGTGTGTGTGTGTCTGTGTGTGTGTCTGTGTGTGTGTGTGTGTGTGTGTGTGCATGTCCAGCCTTTGTGCCATTAGAGGATCTCTTTAATCCTGAAGAAACTCTGACAGCACGCTGCAGACAGAGGGGCCCGCGTCGCTCGGCTCCTAACAAAACAGCAGGTTGAACGGGGCCCCTGGCCTTGTTCTCCTCCTCCCTTCTACTGCAACTCCTACTTTTCTTTTTCTCTCTCTCTCTCCCCTCCCCACCCTGTCCTTTCTTCTCGCTCCCACTTCACCCCAGGGAAACATACTTTCCTTATCTACACAGGAGGACCACCCAGGAAAGATGACTCAGGCCTCACTCTGTGTGTGTGTGTGTGTGTGTGTGTGTGTGTGTGTGCATGCGTCTTTGGATGTGTGTCCGTGCGTTGTGCGATTGTACTTGTTGTTGTGCGTCATTCCGCGTGTGCTCTTCGTACTTCAACATGCGCGCTGCGGTGCAGGATTGATCGTGGACTAACTCTCCCTCTCTCCCGCTCTCTGTCTTCCTCGCTCTATTCCTATCTCTCTTTCTCTCACCTGCGAGGACGCGGTGTAAATATTAATGCGTGCCTCTACCTGCGCCACCGGTGGTGACTGTGAGGCTGTTTGATGCCTGCTGGCGGCCGTGCACGCGCACGTGCACACGCTCGCCACCTCCCTAATCCCTCTGAGGTGTCCTTTGAGTTCACTGTGAAAGGCAGGGGTGAGAGACACTGTCGAGAGAGAGCGCAAGAGAGAGAGAGAGAGAGAGAGAGAGAGGGAGAGGGAGGGAGAGTTGAATGTTGAAGGAAAGGTGAGAGTGTGAGAGAGGAAGAGAGACAGGCAGACAGTCAGTCCAAGGTTAAAGTAAAGGTGAGAGAGAGAGAGAGAGAAGGCTGGTTTATACTCCTCCGTAAAGTGCTGTACATAGACACGGAGAGCCCTCTCTGTCGTCGGAGACCCTCTCCATAGCTCTAAGTGCGCATTCAATATTTTTTAACTATCTGTCGACGCAACAGAGACGGACGGAGATGGCAAGGGCTGTGATTGGTCCTCTAACAAAATAATTCCCGGAATCAATTTTTCCCGGTTTGACTTTGCACCTTATTTACTTTGTACATTGTTTACTTTGCACATTAAGGACCAATAAAACACCAAATAAAAATGTAAAAGCTTTGTGAGTTTATTTTCAACACTATTTACATGGTTAGTAGTCTACATATAATATCGATCGGGAAGAGAATTGCATTGCGTATCCGACATCCCAACGGAGAACTTCGAATGCTTGAGGGGTCTCCGTAGTTACGGAGTCGGATTACGGATTACGGAGTCTGAGAAGTATACTTTGGCCTAGAGAGTCAGTGAAAGGAAGGGTGAGGTGCGAGAGAGACAGTTGGATCTTAAAGAAAAGGCGATGGAGTGTTACAGTCAAAGGAAAGGTTAGGAGAGAGGGAGAGAGACACTCCAAGGTTAAAGTTAAGGTGAGGAGAGGGAGCGACCGAGAGACGGTGAAACGGTTTCTCCCACTCTCCTCCCCCTTTCTCTTCTCTCTCAATATTTACTGGAGATTTCAACACACACACACATGCAAGCACACACATTCATACACCGACATATAAAAACATTCACAAACATACATGCATGCGCACACACAGACACTCCCACTCTCACATACACACATAAATGCGTAAAGAGAGACATACAGCCACACACACACACAGTACACACACACACACATATATGTTTATATGTCCATGGGACTGTGTGTGCGTGTGCACACGGAGCGTGTCTGTGCATGCACGCTCAGCCTGAGTGAGAGTGAAAGACGGCTGGATTGAAGTGCAGATCAGGGAGGGAGAAATAGATACGGCTGACAGGTCTTATGGTTGTAACCGGTGGGTAGTCCAATACCATATCCATACATAACCATACACGGTGCCCCAAGGAAAAACTAATCCCCCAGGCTGGGAGGCCTGAAGCTGGGCCTCCTGGGTGCGGGCGGTATCCCTGGGGACTGAGCTTCGCCTGGAGGTGTGCTTGGATCTCCGGTCCAGTGTGGTCCAGTCCAAGAGTGATGGGAGGGGAGGCACTTTGTGAGGTTGGAATCCTATCGTATATTATGGGACTCGTCTCGAAACAACTTTTACAATGGAATCAGGGACACCATATCCTTGAAGCTGATGTTGCGGTGTTAATGTAGGCTGTGTCGTTTTGTTTTTTTTAAACAACTGGCAATGTATTTTATTACCAGTTCAGTCATTTAAGGCTGCTCTAGAGCAGCACTTTGCGACGAAGGGTTTCTTTATTTCTGGATTATTTTCAATTCAGTAAAAAGTATCTGCACTTTTTTAAATCTCCCTTGCAAAAAACACCAACAACATGTTTTTCTGTCGCCATCTGCCTGCTCATTCCCGTTGTCTGTCCGTCTGTCCCGCAAAACCCCGGAACACGTCCGTGACCGACATGTCTAGCGGAGCAGATCGCGGTATAATGCGTTCAAGACTCCCACCATCTCCCCCACGCCCCCCTCCCCCGTCCCTCTCTGATTCACAAAGGCCTTCTAATCATCACTTGACTCATCCACTCCCAAATCTGCCTTTCCTGTTTCGCCGAGAGACAGGCGATGGTCTCTGCTCCTCCTCTGCTGCTGACATCTTGTTTTTACAAAATAAACCAGGGGGCCACATGAAAGGGCCCGGCGCCGTGTCACTGTTTAGGGAGGCGGGGCGGAGGGGGCCATTTTCCCAGAAGACCTCAGCTTTGCGATTGCTGTGTCAGGATGCGGGGAACGGACCCGATGCCCCGTCTGGGCGGGGCGGGTGGTAGATGTGGGGTGGAGCCGGGAGTTTCCCATGATTCCCTGCTGGTTGTCAACTGTGTCACATGACACGCCTCCTGCCTGGAATTGGCAGAGGGGTGGGCGGGGGGGTTGGAAAGGGTGAAGTCATTTGTTTGTTACATCCACCCTAATTTGACAGTGTAGGTGTGGGTCACGCTTTGATTGAGAATGGAGATCACAATGGAATTTAGTGTTACTGGTAGTGCACCAAAGGCCTTTTCACCCGCACGATTTGACCGCTAAAAATGTTTTTATAAGAAGTGCAGTCAATAACATGTTTTCCGTTGTCTTCAAACGGGCCTTTCACACCGTTGACGTCAAAACAGAATCTGAAGCAATAATACTGATGAAATCAGGAGGCAAGGGGGTTGTAATTGTAACCCAAATGATGGAGAGAGGCAGGCTTTGATCGGGCAGGGAACGTGACGACCATGGAAACACCCCAATTAACCAGGGATCAAACTGGCTCAACACCAGCTCGGGCTGTTTGCTATGGAGCCCGGACCTTGCATACAGTGCACAGCCCATTAGGCAAATGTCATTATGTTCGCATGTCTTACCCCCGTGCACGTGTCGCTACAGGGCTGTGGGTGTATTTTTGGAATCCAGAGTTTACCCCAAGTTTACTCCTTGTTACTCACTAACGGGCAAAATGAATGAAGTCGGGAATAGACGAGAGATAGAGAGAGGGAATGCTAATGTTTTGATTTATTGCTTGATTTTGGTTGGCTTTTTAGGGAATGTCATGGGCTGAAACCTGGTGACATCGATGTGTGCTCATCTTTCGTCATAAAGAAATGTAGCTGTGTGTGTGTGTGTGTGTGTGTGAGTGAACGCTATGCTTCTTCAATGTTACTTTCTCATGAGGGTTAGGCTCTTAGGGGGAGGGGGGGGGGGTGTCGGCCAGGAAGTGACCCTGACACCCCAGGTGGTCATGATGATTGTGTGTTTGATTTATGTGTGAGTGCGATGTGGGGCTTAGCTCTGGCTCAGAGTGAGGGGGTTACACACACCTGGCAAACTCCCTCACACACCGTGAACACAACTTGTGTGTGTGTCTTTGTCCACGTGTGTGTCTTTGTCCACGCGTGTGTGTGTGTGTGTGTGCACGTGCGTGCGTGCGTGCGTGTGTGTGTGTGCACGTATGTGCGTGTGTGTGTGTGTGTGTCTTTGTCTTTGTCCACTCGTGTGTGTGTGTGTGTGTGTCATTGTGTGTGTGTGTGTGTGTGTGTGTGTGTGTGTGTGTGTGTGTGCGCTGTCTTTTCATGGCTTTGAGTTCGTCTCACATGTGCGGTTTGTTTAGATTTGAGTTTTCCCTCTCCTGGCCTTCCGAGTATACGCATGCACGTGCAAGCCTACGTGCACACAGCCGGCGGGCCTGGCCGTGCTCTGAGCAGCCCGGGCGAATCAAAGAGTTCACAGGATCCACATGTGCGCTGCGTAGTTCTGGTTCTGTGTGTCACATGCAGGAACTGTGCCTTTTCTTTCCACTGCTATCAGTTACCGGCATGAAGAGAAAAACAGCCCGCTGCTCTACTGCGCAGTTCTAAACACACGCGCAAGTGCACGCATGCGAGCGCACACACACACACACACACACACACTCACACACTTTAATGCTTTGCCTCTCTGTTTCCCTTTTCTGTTGTTGCTTTAATTTTTATATTATTTTTTTCTTTTTTGCTCTCTTTTTTCTTTCATAGAGAGAGAGAGTTCTCTCTCACTCTGTCTCTCGCTCTCTTTTATTCCACCCTTTCAGTCAGAAAAGCATAACATAAAGAGAAAATCAATCCATCTCTTCTTCTTTGGTGCCCAGGGAATGGGGGACTGGGATCAATGTGTGTTGGAAGTTATTCATATCCACTTAGTGATGTGTAGGTAGATACCTCCCCCACCCAACACACACATACACACACGCGCACACACATCCTTTTTGTCACCAAAGTACTAACGACCCCTAAAGAGTCCTCTGGTGGCTGCGCCACACAACTACCACACAGGTTCACTGGAAAGACTCTCTCTCTCTCTCTCTCTCTCTCTCTCTCTCTCGCTCTCTCTTTCGCTCTCTCTCTCTCTCAACCCTCCCTCTCTCTCTCTCTCTCTCTCTCTCAACCCTCTCTCTCAACACCCTCTCTCTCTCCCTCTCTCTCTCTCTCTCTCTCTCTCTCTCTCCCTCTCTCTCAACCCTCTCTCTCTCTCTCTCAACCCTCTCTTTCTCTCTCAACCCTCTCTGGAGACAAGTTTGGTGCTTTAATGAGGCCAGTTTCCTAGTAATTACTGTCACGACTTTATTAGCCATCTAACTCACTCTCACAGACACACACACATACATGCATGTCTGCTAAACACACGCACGCACACACACGCACACACGTACACACAGGCAGTTCTGCTAAACACACACACACTAATCACAGGCTTCATTTCTCTTTTCCTCTCTCCTTCACACACACTCTGAGAGTGGAGTTCATTCATCCATCCCTCTCTCCTCCCCTGAAGGTGTGCAGGTTAAGCGAGTGTAAGAACACGGTGTAAGGCGTTGCGCTCTGTGTGTTCCGTTCTCAGTCGGCTGCGGATGCACGCTCATGTCGCTCTCCCGCCGTCTTTGGGTTGTCGATGTCGTTGTCGTTGTTGTTTTAAAACAATTGTACCGTGAACGTCAATGTACTTGCTCCAACCGATCTGTCACTCAACCAAGCCTACCTCTTTCTCTCTCTCTCTCTCTCTCTCTCTCTCTGTTTCTCTACCCCCAGGCTTTGCAGGAAAAAGCGGAGAGTCTACAGCGGCAGTTGCACTTCTCTGAGAAGAAGCTGCTCAACAAAGAGTTGGAGATGCAGGAACAGGTATCACAATCTTTCTATCTCTCGCTCTCTCTCTATTTACCTCTCTCTCTCTCTCTCTCTCCATCTCTCTGATTTTTTTGTTGCTTTTTGTTGTTTTCATATTTTATTTTCACTTGTTTGTATCGGATGTCTCTGTTTCTCTACCTGCTCTCTCTGTTTTGCTCTCTCTCTCCCTCTTCCTGTTTCTCTCTCTCTTGTTGAAGACAACATGAAATAAAACAATGCCTTTTTCACCTTGGCAGCTCATCACAGTCCTATTATTCATCGATTCAACTAATTATGCCAAAATATCCTGTTTGCTAAAACAGTATTTTTTCGTATTACTCTATTATACATTCAAAAACCATACCTAGCTCATGAACGGAATACTTTTTTGTGTTTATATTACAACGTATGTGATGGCAGGCGCAGAATTTCCATCAATAATATCGTATCGCCACTACACAGCTGGCTAGCAACAGTGCGTAGTCCCAGACTTTTTTCCAGAGTCAAAGAATCAAATCAAACACTGTTTTATCACACATATCCTGTTAAAAAAGTAAATATCCTCATTTGGCAACACATGGTCATCGGCTTAAGGTACAATCCGAGTTATCTCCAACAATACCTCGGCCACATTGGCATAACAAACCGACATATACATCCACTTGGCTAGGTTATTCTGCTATCTGCTGTATCTGACGTACCTGACCCACCACCCATACCACTTTCCCTCATCTGTGTTTTATGTTCACTTTTACATTTACTTCCGACAACATCTCTCCCCCCCCGCCGCCCCCCCTCGCCGCCCCCCTCCCCGCTGCCCCCCCCCCCCCCCCCCCCCCCCCCATCGAACCTGACACCAAACGTAAGGCCACACCTGACCCCTCCTTTCATTTCCTCCTTTCCTCCCCCCCTCCCTTCCCCTTCTCTCCCCTGCTTCCTCCAACCCACTCTCATGTTCCTTGGTCTATAGCCCCCCTCACACATTTCCCAAATTCCTTGAGATCCGGCTTCAAGAGCCAGCGCTGCGGGCCAGGAATGTGCGACACACACACACACACACACACACACACACACAAGCACACACACACACACACACACTCACACAGCCCTGTAATCAGGCTCTCCTTTGACCTTGACATCACACAGAGAAGATATGACTAATCATTATACACACACACACACACACACACACACACACACACACACACACATATATAAACACACACACACACACACACACACACACACACACACACACACACACACACGGCTCTCTTTTGTGGACATGGTATGCAACAACAACAACGGTATTCATTCTGCTCCTCTCTCTGTCTCTCTCCCTCACAAGCTCTCTCTCTCGGCTCCGCCCTTGACCGACCCCGTGACCCCTGCACACACTTCACACACTCACCACACACCTCAGTGTCTGGTCCTCATAAATCCACAATACGGAGACCTTTCATTGCTGGGGTCTCCCCGGGTCACGGAGCCAGTCCCGCAGGCGCTAGCCACGTTGTTGTTGTTGTCTCCTGCCCCCTCCCCATCCCCCGTCCCCCCTGGTAGTAGCAGGCCCCCTGTGGTTACCCAGTTCCAGGGTATTACTGCTACTACTTCTACTACTACTGACTGCTACTATGACTGCTTAACACGGCTTGTGTCCACAACAGACTCCTCACAACTGAGATACCAGGCACTAAGGGAGCAGGAGGCGTTGGCTCAAGGGTGAGGACGTGGGCGTCCAACCCAGTGCCGTTTGTTAGCTTCCACCTCGACCGCCAGACTACCCGGCCCGGGTTAATATTGTCAGGCTGATCGGGCTGTCTGGAAGTGATTCGTTCATACTTGATAAATGATAATTAGCATTCATTACCAATTAATTAGCGTGTGTGTATAGATAAGAACTGTCCACCTGTCCCAATTAACTTCCTCAACCCCAGCCCTGGTGCTCTATCCCAATTAGGTGTGCCTTTTTGGCTTAATGTTTGTTTATTTGAGACAATTTCACAAATTGTCTGCGGTATTAACATTGTGCGTGTTGTGTTGTGCTTGTGCAGTCGCGTCCATTGGTGTGTATGTGGCCATAATAGTTTCTGTTCTCCACTACGTGCCTGGTAGCATAACCCCCCCCCCCCCCCCCCCCCCTCTCCTTACGGACGGCCATGCTGTGCTGGATCATCTGCCGGGACGCGTCTTTTGTAATATGATCTCGCACGCACTCAGATGAGCAGCTCTGCCCAGACTTCACACAGATGTTGCCTGCCGCTCTCTTCCAGCACCCTTGAAGGCTGCGCCGATCCAAAATGGCGGGAGTGATCGGGAGCCCATATACCTTGGTTCAACTCTTCCTCCCCCCCGCCCCCTCCCCCTCAGTACTAGTCTTTTGTATAAATATATAATGATACGCCGGGCACTGTGGTTGAGATGTATTCTCCACACAACTTGGGAGGTTGATGAAATGAAGTGTGTGTGTGTGTGTGTGTGTGTGTGGGTGTGGGTGCGGCAGGGGTGATCAATCCGGCTGTATCTACTGTTCTCTGTATCTGCGCGCGCTGAGTAACAGAGGCATACTGAACGCAACCTCACTCCTCTCTCTAGTGGTCGTCTTCTGGTACGTGTTGTTTTTCCTGCCGCCAGTCCATCCCGCACTTCCAAGATCTTAACTTTAGTTTTATGATCTCGTCTCTCTCTGCTCTCCAGCCACTCCTATCGCCTGTTGTATTGTATCGTATCTATTCTCCTTTTTTTCTCCAAAAGAGTGTTTGTAACGGGATCACTTGTATTGTATTAACCAGGCAAATTGAACCTTGTGACCCACTGCTTCCTGCGAAGAACCACCTCACCTCTGTCCCTATGGACCAATGACGTTGGACCCCCCCCCCCCCCGCCCCCCAGAAAAATCACCTTGCTGTCAGTGAGCGTTTCCCCCCCCCCCCCCCCCCCCCCCCCGATCCCCGCCCCTCCCCCACGACCCCCCCCCCCCCGTGCTTCCCGTTCGGTCCCCTCCCCGAAAGGGTTAACGCCCACCCCACCGACCCAAGCTGAAACCACACCCATCGCTCATTAGCATACATCTGTGACACGGTGACAAACCTGATTCGCGCAGGTTCAAAGTGTCTGGGGCCTGGTAGGTGTTCAGCTGGCAGCTGTCAGAGTCCTCGCCGTGTGACAGCGGCAGCGGAGCGCGCTGGTGGGGGATGTCTTAGCCTCAATCTAAAGACTATATATTTAGATGAAACGTTGTCACTTTAGCACAGCCAGGAGTAGGGCGTGGGGGGGAAGGAAGGGGGGAAGACTGCCTGCTTCACTCAGTCTTCAGGAGCGGGAGAAGACGGTCGTTTCATCAGCAACAAACACCCATCTCCATCTTGTTTTGGTAAAAAAAAAAAAAAAAAAAAAAAAAACGGAAGAGAGACACCATCAGTTATTCATTTTTTTCCGTCGCCTTTCCTCTTTCAGAGAAAGTCAAAGTCCTTTTGGCTCAGACGGTTTGTCACGTCGGGAGAATAGAAAATGGGACACGCCTTCGTTTTGCACTCTCATCTCCGGTGTCTCTCGCTCGCTCGGGCTGTCTCTCGCTCTCATCAGGAGTCTGTCATTGACTGAGAAAATATGAGTAAGGGAGGGGCGGGCCGCTTTTTTCTTTTTTTTTCTCAAACGGTTGATGTTGTTCAAATGCACCCAACATCTGTTTTAATGGCGAGGAGTCTGTGTTGCACACGTTCATGTCTTCGCCACCACCTGTCAGTGAACCAAACGCGCCTGTGCCGCTCAAAGTGGGTTGTTTTTTTTTTAAAGAGAGAGACGCGATGAGAGAGGATTTTGTGTGTGTGTGTGTGTGTGTGTAACAGAGGGAAAACAAGAGATTTGAAACCAGAGGCCTTAGTATTAACGGAACATGAATGCAGATCATCCTTTCCTCCTACGAGAAAAACATGTCAGATCTTCAGGGAATTTAGGAGACGTACTCGTTTTACTCGTTTTCCCTTTTTTTGGTGGGGGGGAGGAAGGAAGCAACACAGACATGATCTTTTTCCCAATTCCATTTCATTGGCCTTGGTCTTTGTTGCCACAACACCACCATCTTCATAGCAATGTCTCCCGGCTCCTCCTCTTAAATGGAGTCAAAAGCAAAGGCGGGCTGAAAAATACGGTGGAAAGATACAATGACAGCAGATGTCGTTTCCCAGCCCTAGAGGTGCGTTTCGCCTGAGACGCGTTACGACACAGCGTTAAGACCCACTTCGTTCTTTCCTACGGGGGAAAGTGCCGCGCCACATTTCGGGGGAGGGGAGGGGCCTCGTGTGCGTCTTCACGTTGCTTCAGAAGGGACACCGCTTCAGATGTTGCCCGTGCTGCAGAACCCGAAGCCCGACCTTGCAACGCACGCATATGTACACATCTCAAGTGAACACACCTTAGCCCAGTTCAGGGAGGATGCGATGTGTTCAGATAAGCCTTTACTACGCGTGCGGTATACAGTCATAAACTGGGAACAGATCCCAGTCGACAAGGTGGCGTGAACATAAAAGGCTAGTGTCTACCCCTCAAGCTATTAAGTAATGGCTATCAAACTTTAAACAGCGACAGTCGAAGGTACGCTAATGCTAATCTCGTCACTGCAAAGTGGTCTCGTCGCTCAATGCGCTGCCACAAGCACTAATCAGGGACACATGGGGACCATTAGGCCACTGACTGCATCGTATCACATCACTACCAAGGAATATTCACACACGCACACACACACACACACACACACACACACACACATATTTGCATATACATAGACATGCATACGTACATACATGCATCCATGCATACACACATAATGTACGTGCATATGCAAACACACACACATACTAATATATGCACACACACACACAAACACACAAACACCTAGATGTATACAAACAAACACATTTCCACACACGCACACATCAATGCACATACACACAAACACACATGCCAACATATGCACACAAATATTTACTCACACACACACACAGACACACACATACACACACACATATACACAAACATGCCCAGGAGATCCACCCTGTCCGTGTGTCGTAACTAAAGCAAACTTAAGAGTGTCCTGTCAGCTTCATTCAGCCTCTCCTGCGCTGGAGAAAGTACACAGAGCTGGGAACAGTATGCACCCCCCCCCCCCCCCCCCCCCCCCCAGCGGCCTGGCTCAGGCTAATGTATAGGACGGTCCCATACAGAGGGAGGACACCCCACCACAGGACAGCTTGTAATTTAGACAAGAGAAGCGGATCTGTCGTTGCTGCGGTGTCTCCTTCGTACATGCACTCTGAACGTGGAGGGGAAAAACACCACACACACAGAAGACACAACACAACCAGATAGAGAGAGACAGAGACAGAGAGAGAGAGATGGGGGAGAGAGACGGAGACACAGAGTGAGTGAGTGAGTGAGTCTCGCTTTTTTCAAAAGGGTCTCGAATCTGGGATCCGGACTTCTCCAATTGTGTACCGAGAGAGCTAGTGGAGGCTCGTGTTTTGTTTATTCAACCCTTGTTTGCTTGCTTCGGTCGGAGGTGGGGCGTGGGGGAGGCAGATTGTTTTGTCTTGGAAGGCCCTTTCTATTATGACTACAGAAGCGGCTATAGATAGATAGAGAGAGACGTTTAGAGGAAAAAACTCCCCCCAGTGTTGCTGAAGGAACGCTTCAATTAAAGATCTCCCGCCTCCCTGATTAAGGCCTCTCTTTTACATTCTCATCGTCTCCTACTTTGAAATGGTGAAATAGTCCTGGAAAGTCCCTCTGGTTTACTGCAAATTGATGGGACTCATACCCTGACATCGTTGGCCTCAATAGTTGTAAAACGAATAGGTTGTTTGGAGCAGAGGCTGGGAGGAAGGGGGTGGGGGGGGGGGGGGGGGGGTAAGGATTGGCGAAGCCTGATGTACTGGGTCCTGTGCCAAGACAATGAGCAGCTCAGTGTTATAGACTGGGACTGTTAAAGACTAGGGGGGTGTGGGGGGGGGGGCTCAGCTTTGAAGTGCTTTCCAAGCCCCTCTTCATCGCACCCGGAGAGCTACGTTAGCCAAGACCAGCCCAAGCAATCGGTTGTATCCAGCAAACAGTGAAATCATTTCAGGGGAAACTTTTTTCAAACTGTTCAATATTCAGAGTGTTCTCCTGGATGAGCGACTGACGCTAGCGGTTAGAAGAACCGAGGTAGGAAGTATCAGGGACTTCCTCTAGGTAGGCTGGACATTTTTGTTGTTGCAAGTACTGTCTTTTCACAGACAAAACAGTCATTAAGGAGCAAGAGCATCTTGCTCCATTATGCCTA
Organism: Micromesistius poutassou; assembly: GCF_964030765.1. Classification (NCBI taxonomy): domain Eukaryota; kingdom Metazoa; phylum Chordata; class Actinopteri; order Gadiformes; family Gadidae; genus Micromesistius; species Micromesistius poutassou. Next base: position 7,689,453 of record NC_140271.1, on the reverse strand, counting down.
CAGGTAGGATATACCAATGGACATTGGTATCCAAAGAACCTGCCCTGCCTGGCTCTGTTTGACTCTTCACTGAAAGCACAAGTGAGTGGGTTCAGCCCTTTCAATCTGGCAGCGACGGTTTAAAAGTGCAGTAAAACACTTTAACAATACTATAAATGTACTCTCTCTCTTTTCTGTGTGTGGGGGGGGTGCATGTGTGCATCCCTGCGTGTTTGCGTGCGCGCGTGCACGTGTGTGTGTGTGTGTGTGTGTGTGTGTGTGTGTGTGTGTGTGTGTGCGTGTGCTTACATGGGTGCATGTATGCGTGTGTGTGCATCTTTGCAGGGCAACCGGAGGGGTGGTTGTGCCTAACCAAACCTTTTCTAACTTCTGTAATCAAACTCTGGTTTTTGAAGAGTGTAATTTAGCCCCAGACAGACTTCCTCCAGTCCTCCCCAGTTGAGCTAGCCTAGCCTAGCCTAGCCATCCAACCCTCCACCGGCCGCGTTTGATGTGTTTTTTCCCCCCCGCCACCGCAGTCCCAAAAACCCAGGCTTGTGTCATGCCCATATCCGTGCGCTGACCAGATTGCACAGTCCCCTCCGTCGCCAGTAGGGGGAGTGTGCGGCGAGGCCGGTCCGACTGGCTCGCCGCGGACCCCCTACGGAGACTGTGAAGGGAGAGAGAGAGAGAGGCTCTGTGTGGCGAGTAAAGAAGGGATACCCCTCTGCACCGCTGCACCGCTCGGACACCATGAAACGCCTCGCACGGTTCCCCCTCTGCAGGGATTCAGTGAGCCGCTCAGATGAATGCTCCTCAAAGGGCCCCCGTTTATATGACCTGGTGTGCCGGGCGGATCGGTCTAGCGGCCTGCCTGGCGGACTGTACCGACTGGTCTGGGTGGATCTATCCGTCATCCGCATGGGTGGGGCGCCGGCCGGTGTGATGTCACTTTAGGTAGACGTTGAAACATCAGCTTGTAATGGGCTGATCAACCCACAGCCCACAACCATTACGTCAAACGTCTTTGATGATGGATATACTAGTTTGTTGTTATCGTATTAATTATCATGCCACCTTGAGGGGGAGGAATTTCTAACCAACTTGCCGTGCCGGGAATTTTTTTTTTACCACAACTAAGCAAACAAGGCCGACAGGTGAGCCGCGCGTATTTGTTTAATTATGTTTGCACAGCGCCTTTGTGTGCGTTTGATGCTGCGGCACAATAGCCAAAGTGTTGTGATCACTGTGTCGCGCTCGCCTTTGAACCTGCCGCCGTGTTGACCTCGTTGTGTTTGTCATTACTCCTACTGGAGGCGAGGTGACAGTCAGTCATCATGAGGTGTGTCTCTCGTCCTCCCCCTCCCCCCACCCCCCCCCCCCCCCCCCCAGGTGACGGCAGTGCGACAGGACTACGAGGTGAGGATCAAAGGCCTGCTGCCGGCAGAGCTCCAACGGGAGCTGGAGGACACCATCTCCTCCCTCAAGGCCCAGGTGTGTGTGTGTGTGTGTGTGTGTGTGTGTGTGTTTGCGGACCTCCGGAGGTGGACCCACAGATTCCTGTTGCGACACTGCACTCTTGTACTGCTGTTGTACTGCTTTGTAATGTTGCAACAGCGCTTGCAGGATTCTTGTTGTTACTCAGATGTCGGCATGATTGATATGATTGGTTGTTATCACCTGCACTTTGTGTCAAAGCCTCTGCTTATGACTGCATGTAAATGTAGACTCTAGATACAGGAGCTGAAACTATACTTAATGGTCCTGGTGCTAGCTTGTGCTTTATGTGCTTCATAAATGCACAAAAAGCCCAAAATGAAATCAAACGCAGAAACAGACAATAATTACAATATCACAACTATCGCTACTAACTTAATGTTAGCAGAATCTTTATGCTGTCTCGCTTTCGCATTTAATGGAATAACACTTTGTCACAGAGTGTATTGATAATCCCCCCACCCCAAAAAAACCCACACAATTTGTCATTCAGCGCTGTAACTTTGGACGACCTTGCATTGTGGAAAACTGTACTGGGGGATCCACTGGGACTTCTGGCCATTCTCTGAAACTTCACAGTGGAGGCTTGGTGTTTTGTAGCCCCACAGTGTGTGCCTGTAGCTCTCCCATCTGCCCCAGCGACAGTGTGGATCAGTACCACCAGTAATTGCTCTGGCACACTATCTGTGCCGAGACGCCGTTGTTGCAAGTTGCTTTGTACCACTTGTTGTTTGGGGTTGTTTAGGAAAATGGTGCCCCCACCCAACCAGTTGCCACAAACGTGGCCCTCATTCTGAAATGTGTGTGTGTGTGTGTGTGTCTCTCTCTCTCTCCCCCCCCCCCCCCCTTCCTCACTTCTCTTCCCTCCCTCTCTTTGCCCATCAGATCACACAGTCCTTTTCCTTTCCGCAACAGCATTAACACACACATACATACACACACACACACACACACAGAGCCTCTCAGAGGAACCCTGGTCCTTATTAGTTTCACTGGGGCCCGTTTCTCTCTTTTTTCCTGTTTTTCTGACATGGAGTTGCAGCGAAGGCCTTTCTTTCGGTTCCTTCGTGTTTACAAAGTAAACAAAAGGCGCCTTTTCTGAAGCAGAGGGAGAGACAGAGACAGACAGAGAGCGAGAGAGAGAGAGAGAGGAACTGATGGCACCACTAGTGCCTCTGCGAGAACCCGCCTCGTGTTCCGAGCCGCTCCATCCATATCCCCTTTCAGGGCACCGCCGCAGCTCTGCGATCGGATATGTTTATCGGATGGAGCTCGCGAGCGGCACTGCCTTCACAGCGCATTATTTATTTTGTATGGAGAGAAGACAAGGCGGTGGCGGCGGCGGCGGCGGCGGCGGAGGGTGGGGGTAGAAAAAACAGGTGGGGCAGAATTCAGTGCAGCCACATTTTGCCACAGGGATTTGCATATTCCACATGGCGGCGAAGCGCCAAACGAAACGCCATAACTCATCTAAGGTCTCTCCCCCCCTCCCCTTCGCCCGACATGAAGGAATGCTCTCTGGGCTCGGGTACGGTTAGTTCCAGGACAATGTGGATTCCTTGGCGAGCTGGTGGAGGTTTGCCTGCCCGCCTCGGAGACCTCATGTTGGGGTTTATTTTCAGAAGGCCCCGGTGACACTTGATAAACAAACTCCCAGCTTGTAGCGGAGCGAGGGTGGGTTAACACGTGGTGGACTCTCCCCCCCCCCCCCCCCTCCTCCAACACCAGCGCCAACATCACCATCTCATCTCCACCACCAATACCTCCAACCGCCTCCCCCCTACCTCCACCACCACCAACACAAGCTCCCTCACCTCCTCCACCATCACCACCTCCACCAATTCCACTGGCATCCCTACTTCCACCACCACCTTCCCACATCCACAACTTCCACCACCACAGCCTCCACCACCATCGCCTCCACCACAAAATCCATTCAAACCACCACCATCGCCTCCACCACAAACTCCATCCGAACTCCACCCGCTGACCCCCAGCCTCCCTCCCCCACGTTGGCTCCACCCTCGCATTGTGTATCCCTCTCCAGGTCCATCTGAGAGCCAGTCGGTCAGAATGCATCTAACACGTGTTTTTTCTGTGTTGCAGGTCAACTTCCTCCAGAAGAGAGCCTCGCTACTGCAGGAGGATCTGGATACACATCGCAATGGTAGGTTTTTGTGTGTGTGTGTGTGTGTGTGTGTGTGTGTGTGCGCGTGTGTGTGTGTGCGCGTATGTGTGTGAACACATGTTAGTGCATGCATGGTGTTTTCATACATGCATGTACATACACATATGTTTCATTGATAAGATTTCTTCTACATTTGTAGAAGTATAAATTATGCTGCTCCCTCTTTCATCATTCACGTATTCATGTATGAGTCATCATACGTATTCATGTACTAGTCATCATATGAGTCAACAGAGTCATCTCTCATAAATTGCCTCTTACAAATAATTAAGATTTCGAGATAGCTTTTCAACCATCACGTAGAAGCAGTAAGAGCAGTTTTCACAGAATGAAGTTTTAATATAATTTTGCATCACAATGTGTTTTATGTCATGCCTTACCACTTCTCTAACACAGGTAACGGGAAATATACCAGCAACCAACCCAGTGAAATATGAAGGACGAAGGCGACCTATCAGATGTGAGCATCATTGACTGTTACCAGGGCGGCATTTCACCCACTCGTCATGCCATTGGAATATTCATCTTTTTTTATGCACTGTCATGTTCATTTTTTTATTTCATACTGTATTTATTAACTGATGAACTCTTTGTGGCTGTGCCTTATTTTTTAAAAGCCCTATTTTTATTGTTCCATCATAAGCGCCTTTGTGAAAATGAAGTATGATTGTTATATTTAAAAAGTTGTTACTCATTCTTAATAAAACATTTTGGTGTTTTTCTTTTATAACCCCGGTTCCGAGTGTTGTGTCTTGGCATGCCTTTCCACCTCATGCACATACCTTACGTTCAGTCAACCTATCAATTAAAACGTCGCCCTTTTCGTTTTCACATGACCCCGGCGTGTTCACCGTGATTAGCTCGGTAAGAACACACCAAACCCACGGCCTTGACTCCCCCATGTCTGTGTAAGCATGGCCCCCTTTCCTTTTGTTCATGCCCCTATTGGAGCAGTTGGGAGAGCGGTCGGATCACGGCGGTGGTGGTGTTCGGGGTTTGTGGTCGTTTAAGATAAAGAGCTCTTGGGGCGGATCGTTTAAAGCTCTTGCCAAAAGCTACAGTCATTGGGTCCTGTGTTACAAACCTCGGCCCACAACTCAACTGTTTTTCACCAAAGGCTCCACTCGAGCCCCGAGCGGTTCGACCCAGACTCTGAGGGGGACGCCTCGCCTCGCATCGCCCCCACCCCCCCACCCCCCCCCCCCCAAAACCCAGAGACCCGAGAAGGCTGTAAGACGACGATAACATTGGGTGGACCGAGGATGGGTTTAATATCCATGTTTCAATCTCTGGTAGGTGGAGGAATGCCTTGGCTGGAATACTGATCAGTACGAGCAAATCTGCAAAATGTGTGTTTTTCCTGGAAACCAGTTTGAAGGAATTATAGTCAGAAGGACAGCTTGGATTTCAAAGCAGCCTTGCACCCCCACCAAAAATACGTATTAGCATTGGCATGGCTGTGTCTTTGTGCATGCGGTATGCACTTACCCACGTGTTTCCATTGTCCATGAACTTATCTTGCCTTTTTTCTTTTGGTTTTTATTTGATGTGCTGATTCTGCAACTTTCTACTGCACAGGCAGAAAGTGGGAGAGGGAAGAAAAACTGAAAAGAGGAGAGAAGAGAGAGTAAAGCAGGGAGGACTGTCTAAATGACATCTGGGGAAACAGGGAATTAGGAATTTAAGCACAAAGGTTTGTACATCGCCGTTACAGGAGGAGCTGAATACTAGGTGTGTGTGTGTGTGTGTGTGTGTGTGTGTGTGTGTGTGTGTGTGTGTGTGTGTGTGTGTGTGTGTGTGTGTGTGTGTGTGTGTGTGTGAGAGAGAGAGAGAGAGAGAGAGAGAGTGTGTGTGTGTGTGTGTGTGAGTGTGTGCGCACGCGAGCGCATGCATTCGCTCTCACAAACGTATGACGCCGCCGACACGTCTGTTGACAGCGAGTTCCCTTCTGTGTCAGTCAGCCGCTTAGCGTAGACACGCAACTGTGCTGTTAGCGAGGGTCATAGGTCAGCGTTCCTTCCTGTCCTGAACAGACCTTGCATGGCGCCCTCCTCCTGGCGTGCCATGCGTCCAAATGGCACCCTCAACTTAACATCGCTGCTTGTAATGGCTTATCTGCCTCGTTACAGCAGAACATCTCTTTGAAATTGTTTAACAGACTAATTAATTCTGTCCAGCCACCCCACTCCCTTCCCATCCAAATCGCCGTGGTAATTGCTTTGGTGTAAATACAAGGTTCAATCCCCCCACCCCCACCCCTTCCAACAGTAGACTTGGTGCCATTAGGGATCAAAGACCCTGACTTCCTCTGCCTTATCTCCCGATCAGACAGAGGAGCTGTTGTCAGGCCATTCCGGCGACAGCACCCAGCCGCAGCCTGCACTGTCCCAGGAATGCCCTCCTGCCGTTCAAGGCGATCACTGGAACAGAGCTGCAGGTTGCCCCAACACACAGCGATAGACCCTCTGTTTCTTCGGCATACTGTTTGGTCATAGGACAACATCCAAGAGCATCTCATGCTCAGAATGCAAGACTGAAAACGTCAGCAGAGCATTTATAGTATATCGTTAATGCTACATGATATACGTATCTTTGCCGTTTGCTTCTATATTGTCAGTGAGTGCACCTAAACGCAGTGGAAACTGACTGCTTTGCTATCACACTGAGCACTTGTGTGTGCCTATACCCAATCGTGAACTTCTGGGATTGACTGTACAACGTCAACAGGTGATTGACAAAGTGAACATGTCATCACATTGTGTGTGAATGTGTGTTTCTCCATCAGTGGGGCTTTTTATAGCACTGTGTTTTTGTGCACGACCCTAGGAGGCCCATGTTTGGCTGCTGTACATTGCCTGCATAAATAAACCCTGTTTACCTCCAATCCTCCTGCTCACACACGCAGCACATTTACTTACTCAACCCACTATTTATTCAGGCTTCCATCAATCTTGTCCTTCTCTCCCTCTCCAGCATGGCTTCTTCATCTCCTTGTTCACACAGTTCTTACCAAGATGTTTTACTTACTTGTTTTTTAACTAACATTTGAAAATCCCAAATGTATGTATTGACCGTGTGAGTAAAGTAAAAATGTAAACACAACATGTAAATGTAGACATTAGGGGAGAGTGGGGGAGAGGAGAGTTGAGGTCAATACTGTATATACGGTCAGTAACAAAACCTTATCGGTCAACTGTATATAATTATGGGACATGTAAGGGGACATGTCTCTTACATTGACATAAGAGATGGACGCAGAGGTTTAGAGAACAACAGAGATTCCAGTGGCCGGTTTTCTCTGCTTCTTGGTTTGATACCGTGGGTTGGGTATCTTGGATGTAGGACCTCCATGCGAGGCCCATGGGTGTGTGGGAGTCTTGTCTGAGTCTCGCTTGCCCTTCTGTCTGAGTTATGTGAATCCTTCTCTCTCATCCGCATCTATTTTTATCTTTCCCTTTCTCTTATTATTTCTGCCTTCTCTCTTCTTTGCTCCTCCGCTGTTTCTTCGGGGTACGTGTGAAACTTAAGTTGCGAGTGCGAGACACATTACTTCCGATCTGAACGTTTCTCCCCAAGCCTCCAGTGTTTTGTTGATAGCACAATTGTAAAGGTAGTCATATATATCTTTGCTGCTCCTTGTCTTTCTCCAGTAGGCATAATGCCATTTTCCACGGCCTCTTCCATCACTGGCATCTCCGTCTCTATTCACCATGGAAATTGTCCTGTTGATATTTCACACCCCGATGGAGGAACAGGAAGTGGGCTATAAGTATCTGGGGCGTTTAAAAAAACAGCAGAGCAAGTGAGCAATCAGACGTGACAAAACTGGACCGGCGCTAGTGGGTTTTATTGAGCTTCTGGAGGGGCTGAACATGAAAGCGAAAGAAAAAGAGGGACAGAGACAGAGAGTCGGGTCATGGAGCTGTCCGTCGTGGTGTCCACAGTGGCGTCCATCTTGGTGAAGCGGTCGGTTTCTTTGGCGGGCGGCGGCGGTGGCGGAGGAAATGAAAGTCATTACTGTTGGAGCGGACTGAGCTTCATGGCCCAAACGGGATTAGACGGAGCATCCGACATTGTTTCTATACGTCGGCAGACTTAAAAGCCAAGCGCAAAATGGGATTAAAAACGAAGGAAAAAAGACCAATAAATAACCTTCGCTGAGCCACTGCCACCCCCTAAAACCCCCCCGCTCGCACGCTCCCTCTCTTTCTGCCTTTTCTTCCCCCTCCCCCGCCCCCTCCCCCACACACACACACCCCCATCCTCACACCTCTTCTCTGTGTCACCCATTCTCTTCATAAACTGTTCCATCTCTTTCACCCGCCTGTCTCCTCCTCCACCGCCTCCCCCAACCCCGCCTCCATCACAGCTTTCTTCTCGCGTCTCGTCTTCTCTCTTCCTCCGTCGCGTTCAGGTTAGAGCCAGCCCTCACACACTCACACTCTAGTCACTCTCCTGCTGCCTGAAGAGTTCAAAATTTGAACTTCACTTCCCTCAAATTAAACCTTTGAGCACTGTCTTCTTTCGCTCCTCCCCTCCCCTCTTCTCATCCTCTCTCTCACTCACAACTCTCAAGTCAGTCTGTCTGTCTCTGCTAATGCTCTCTCCTCCCCTTGCACTGGTTGGAAACAGCCCCATAACAAGCCTTGTGAATTGTTGCCCTTCCTTAACTTTTAAGGGTATTATGCACCATGTCCAACTTCAAAGAGCGTCTTAACTTCCACACTTTAATTGTATCGTCTCCAGCTCTCAGTGTGTGTGCCATCTGATTCTGCTGACGGCTGCACTTCTTCTTCCTCTCATCCTCCTACCCCTCCTTCTCCTCCTCTTTGTGGCCCCTGTCCGGTTCCACTCACACACACACACACACACACACACACATACACACACACACGCCTCTCATCGGCTCCTTGCTCTCTTCAGTGGCCATTGTCCGTCTGTTGTCCCCTACTTTGAGAGGAGAGCGTTCATTTCCTCTCCTGACAGTCACTGGTTGCCAAGGGTGTGTACACACCAAACAACCCCCCCCCCTTCCCCATCTCCCCTCTCCCCTCTCTCCCCCACCACACACACTCACATCTCACCCCCTGCCCTAAATTGACCGGCAACTTTTCTCTTTATCTGCTCCCTCTCTGCCTATATGTCTCTCTCTCTCTCTCTCTCTCTCTCTCTCTCTCTCTCTCTCTCTGTGTTTATAGTCTACCCCTCTCTCTCTCTCTCTCTCTCTCTCTCTCTCTCTCTCTGTGTTTATAGTCTACCCCTCTCTCTTTCTCTCTGTCGCTCTCATGCTCTCAGCATGAGTGCATGGTCGCTTGTCCCTCCTCATGGCCCTGGTTGATAATTGCCGTAAGCCTCTCTCTTGGTTTCATTTTCCGTTGTCCTCCCCCCAAATTCTTGGCTCTTGCTTGAGATAAAGGGATGAGCACTTCAAAGGAGCCTGCAAAGAGTTTAACCCCAATCTGAGAGGAGCAGCACACAATACTCTAATTGAGAGCAGTTACTGATCACAGACCTAAACGATGCCCAGAGAACTGGACTGGTTAAGGCCTACACACACTGACACATGCACAGGACATCTCTGAGCTTTTAGGACCACATCTACAGTGGTTAGTAGTAGTTCGGAAAGGCTACAGTGCTCCATGGGGCCGTATATTCCTGGCCAATCAGAACACAAGTTAGTCGTCTACGAAATGAATCACAGTGGCTCTTGAATGTTTGCACAGAACCTTTTTTTAGAGGGGATGAGAGTGGTGTTAGTGGTGGTGGAGGTGATTGTAGAAGTGGGTCGTCGGGTCGGGATGTTTGAGGTGGTTGTGGTGCTGATGGGTTAACTTAGTGGTGGTGGGGGTGGTGTTGTGGGGCTGATAGTGGTAGTTAAGGTAGTGGTGGTTTTCGAGAGTGTGGAGCTGGTGTTGCTAGTCGTGGTGTATATTGGCCCTTGTTTCTATACAGTAGCACTTTAAGTTTTCTTATTTGATTAATGTTACATACTCTAATGATTAATGCACATTTGGGCTTATATCTTCATTGTTAAATGCACTTATTATAAGTTGCTTTGGACGAAAGTGTCGGCTAAATAAATGTAATGTAATGTTGGTTGTTGGTTTAGAGGGGGGGCATGCACATTAGAGAGTCTTATTGAACTCACTGATGATTTATGCTGCCTCCCGTGTCTATTTATGGTTCTCTTTGTAGTGTGTGTGTGTGTGTGTGTGTGTGTGTGTGTGTGGGGGGGGGGGGGGGCTTGAATTTGACCTGTCTCTGTAATAACATCTTCTCCGACCAGTGGGACAGTTACAGCCCATAACCTCTCTCCTCCACCCTGCCAAGCACTCATTCTTCAGCTCTCTTTAAAGGCTTTTTTTATGGAGCCCAAGAGCCTAGGATTCCTCTGGTCTAGGGGCCGGACAGATTCTAGGGGTCAGTTCCTTGGTGGAGGTGGTGGTGTTGGTGGAGGTTGTGATGGTGGGGGTGGGGGCGGGGTAACAACCCTAATATCAAAGAACCCCTGAACTGGACATGAAGGGCCCAACTGGCCCCTTGGTACCGGCAGGGGGTACGGAGCGTTGCCAGGGAAACGGTTTCACCCTGGTGTGTTTACTGTCAGAGGTCGACCCAGGCCCTGGAAAGTAAACAAAGACTAACATTGTCTGGCTAGCATTCTTTTATTGGTCTATGGTCATGTCCTGGGTCTGTGTAGTGCTCTGGAGTACTCTGGGGTAAACATACTAGCTCCATGGTAGCTATATCCATTATACACGCTATACACTGTGCATTTTAATGTCAGATGATTTATCTCAGATGGATGATATAGTAATGGTTTGTTGCAGGAACACAAAGTGAATGTAATTATGTGTAGGTAGAAAATGTATGTTTGGGTTTGATGCCATGCACTCCATCAGTACAAAACGTTTTTTAATCCGCTTGATGTAAAGCTGTGAGAAAATTTGAAACTTTTTGGTAAACAATAATCAAAAGCGTTATACCTGTTCTTATTTGTACTGTACATTTGAAGACAACTGTCTGTTGAGACAACATGGCGGCAAACAAACATAACACACATACACTCACGTGCACACACACACACACACACACACACACACACACACACACACACACAATTTGAACAGTGAAGGGGCAGCAGTTGAACTGAGCAGAATAAATAACATTAACATCGACTATGATGACATAACCTAATGTAAATAATATAGTCATAACTAGATAATACAGTCTCCAAAGTCTGACAGTATATATATAGGCTTTATCCAGAAACTATATTTTATTACTTGTATGTGTTATTACATGGTTAAAACATGGTTATTTAGCCATTTTCTACTAATTGCCACGCCAGTTAAGAGCCCAGTGTACTGAAGAAAGAAAGATGAATGTATAAATATCTGTGGATCTCTCCGCCCTGCTGCTTGATGATAGTTCCAGAATCCAGGGTAATAAATTGCACTTAAACAATGTCTATGATCCCCGTGTGTATTCATATGCATTCATATGCCCATGTGGCCACGGGTTGGAGCTGTAGAGTTTTAGCTAGTTTTTTTTATCCATCCATCTTTATGTCTACGTACGGGTGTCTATGTTTTAAAACATATTTTTGTGACATATTTCCTTTTCGTTTTTGGTACAGCAATTTTGCGTGGGAAAACTGGAGCAACTGAAAAATCCGTTGGACTCGAAGGGGTTAATCTCTAAACTATGTGGATCTTAAAGAAAATAAAAGAACCCTGCGACTTTAAAGTTGATGTAGCAACAGAGGGATTGCAGGGATAATGCTATTGGGACGGCAGATCAGTTACTTCTGACGTCCCGAAGCCTCCGGGAGTTGGCTCAAGATTGCTTGTCTTTGATAAGGTCCTTGCAACTTAGTAGAAACTTTGTGATCTGTGAAAAGCGCGCCGAAGACACGCAAACCTTTACTTCAAAAAATACACGGCATCGCCTAAATACACCACATTGCAAATGTATTCAGTTGTGAGTGAATCATTTATTTTCAGAGATCGTTTTGCTCTCTTTTTGTATTTTTTTAGCGCATTGGAAGAGTGATTGTTTTCTACATAGCTTTCGGGACTCAGCAGTCGGTTTCTTACTTTGAAGTGCGCTGTTCCCTTCCCTCCGTTCAGTTCACGTTGGAGTCGCCTTCAGGAGAGACCTGCTGTACGGCAGCTTGATACGTTCGGGCAGAGAAGCGATATATTTTCCCCCTTCTTTTAACAACGAAGCAACGATAACATTATTTTCTCCGTGTAATCGTCTCCTAAACTGAATGGACTTGTATGCGGATTCGCGCTTTGGATACACCAACTGTGGATTATGGTATGTTTTTTGTGTGGATACCAAACCGGAGTGTTTTTTGAGGAGCTAACTCATGGATCGATGGTAAGTTACCGGAGTGTGTGCTTCTGCGCTGGCCCCGTTTGAGTTGCTTTGATGTGCTGCTGAAATGCTTTGAAGTCGTGTAATAAATGAACTTTTTCATAACGCGCCTCTATAACTCTTTGATTGTATATCTGTATGCCTTCTTGTATTTACGAACAGTTTAAAATGCTCTATAGGGAGGAAATGCTATTTTTTGTCAAGTGCTTATTTAGACCGAATACTTTCTTTGGAATTCCTCCCCCCCCCCCCCCCCCCCCAACACACACACACATACACACACACACACACACACACACACACACACACACACTACTTCTGAGACTTTTCTGTGTAGTTGGCGTTGGACTTAAAAGACGGTTGTTTTAGGGGTATCCTACCACTATCCTACCGCTCTAAATGTATGTCTATTGATAGTGCAATATGTGTGTAGGCCTATGTTCTACCTAATGGAGATTTGTTTTCCAAGTTTTCCCGATGTCTATAACAAAATAAGTACTTATATACGAATATATATCTTACAGAACCGGTTGCGGAGAATGACTTAGAATGCATTTATTATCAGCGTACAGTCAGTATGGCAATCTGCTTTGAACTAAAGCGTTTTTTTTTACGGTATAATAGCCCAGGCTTGTGTGTTATTTGATAAATAACAGATAACGCCAATTGCTTGTGAACTCATCGATCTGATGTATTTGAAGGGTCATTTACTTGTTTGACATTTTAGCCGTGTCTTACTTTCTGAGCTACAAGTAGTATGTGGAGAGGCATGTGCTTCAGTTGCCTGATACTGACATAAACCATTTCCTTCACGTTTTGTTCTGCACAACTACGTTTGTCCCAGAGTACAGTGATATCTCTCCACGTGGATGTCTAGATTCAATGCGATTAAATGTTGTAAAAACTGCATAGATTGTGAGTAGGAAATGGTCAAATGCCGTGATGGGTGCGTTGTAGACCTCTGATTGCGGCAGGCTTTGTAATATGGACGAAAAGCGATCATTACTATGTATATAATTGGTTAAATTCCTATGAGAAGCCCTAATACCCAATGACGCGTGTTGTGTACCATGCTACGTTAATGAAAGACTTTGATAGTTTTTTGATGATTTAACGCATAGCGGTTGGTCGTGTAGATGTTCTTTTGGCGCATACATTTGTGTTTCACGCTGTACTCTGATTGTTTGCTCTATTTAATAATCGCAATAAACCAGAGCAGTTCATATTTGTGTGAACTACTGCAGTATTTGTCTGATTTGTTTTCAGTAGAATAGCTTTTGTCTGTTTGCTGTGAAACTGAGCACGGTCTGGGAAAAAAACCGCTGCGTCGCTGCCTTTGAAGTTGGGGTGGATCTGGTCGTGATTAGATCAATACTTTGTGTTTCAGAGAGAAAACGGACAGACAGAGAGAAGCTCCCCCGCTGACATAAGAGAGTGAGGAGATTACAGCAGAACCCAGAGGAGGCGAGACAACACACGGTTTCTTCGGCCGCCTCAGGAGCCATGAGCCGGGCGCTTACGGACCATATAGCCACTAGTTTCCGTGAAGATGCTCCCCGGCCCCCGGTTCCCGGGGAGGAGGGCGACGCTACGCCCCGCTACCCCGGCAAAGTAGCGACCATGAGACCCCTGGATACCGCCAAGTCGATCCTCCTCCTCAAGTCTCCCGGCTCCTCCGCGAGGAGAAACGAGGACGGTCTTGGGGAGCCCGAGGGGAGCGCGTCTCCCGACTCGCCGCTTTCCCGGTGGACCAAGTCGCTGCACTCGCTCCTCGGGGACCAAGACGGTGCTCTGCTGTTCCGGACATTCCTTGAGCGAGAGAAATGCGTGGACACTTTAGACTTTTGGTTCGCATGCAATGGTTTCAGGCAAATGGACCTGAAGGATAGCAAAACGCAGCGAGTCGTCAAAGCAATTTACAAGCGCTACATTGAGAACAACAGCATAGTTGCCAAGCAGCTGAAACCCGCTACCAAGACCTTCATACGGGACAACCTGAAGAAGATCGACTCGGCGATGTTCGACCAGGCACAGACAGAGATCCAGAACATCATGGAGGAGACCTCGTATCAGATGTTTCTCACTTCTGATGTTTATCTCGAATACGTGAGGACTGGAGGTGAAAACCCTGGCCACGCCAATCCGAACGGTCTGAGCGACCTGAAGGTGGTGTGTGGATACCTGCCCACGCTGAACGAGGAAGAGGAGTGGAGCTGTGATTTCAAAGCCAAAGCGCTGGTTGGACTATCTTCTAAAGCTCTCAGGGCGACCATGTCCGTGAGGGCGGTGGAGGTCATGGACAAGGCGTACGGGTAAGAATTACACATGTATAATACCCACAATACGTGCTGATAATGTCCGACTGTAATTTTACATTCAAGTTATTCATAGATAAGTCAATTGTAAACTCGGATGCAGAGAAACGGGCGCGCGTAAAAAAGTGCCAAAATCGCCGCTTACCAATTAGCAGAATTTTATTTTTTGCTGGATGGAAACATATCAACTAGTCTTTTTCAAATTCGCGCACCGACGTACACAGACGCGCGCGCGCACACATTTGATGTCGTTTTTCCTCGCTCACCCACACTCCCTCCCTCCCTTCCTCGCCTCGCGCACCCACACTCCCTTCTTCCCTCCCTCCCGCACCTCGCGCAGTCACCCAGCCACACGTTGTTCATCTCTTCTGCTGGCGCGCGCTCCACTGGCTGCACCCGCGCTTCCGCAGCTTTGAAATAGTTCCGCAGATAGAGGGATCGTCTTCCAGGGGGGAAGTTAGCAGATCAAGCCCGCCTGCCCGGTCCCCCCAGCCAGCGAATAATAGATGATGCTATAGCTGTGCCATCTCTCCTCAACCACACGCACAACATCATGAGTGGCTTTAAAAAAAGAAATCCTCTGTATCCTATTGACATCAAACAACCTTGTATTGTCATTCTTGTAGCCCACATGCACGAACACTACTTAAACTCGACCCTATTACTATCCAGGGTAAAAGTAGAGTTTCTCAATGATGGAAATAGTCAACTGTATTTGGTTGTGCTAAGAGACAAACCTATCGTTTCTAGAAGGGATATTCTGTATTATTTTTAATCATTGATGTCAGGTATAGTTGTGTGTGTGTGTGACTACCATGACAGTTGAAGCATGGGCAACACCCCCCTTCTCTCCTCTGATTCAGCTTCTCCTTTCATTTAGAAATAGAACAACATCCACAACAACAAAACCGCCCCCCAAAAAAACAACACAAAACGCGTCAGCTACAGTGAATATGACCCCCACCCACACAGAAACACATACACACCCTCGCACAAGCGCACACAAACACACACACACACACACACACACACACACACACACACACACACACACACACACACACACACACATTCCCCCGTTTTTTTCCCTCCTTTCTTTTTGTTTACCACAATTCTCCTCTGATTCCCTGCTCTGCTTGCTCCGCCCCTCCTTCACCACTTTCATCTTTCCATTGTGAGAAAAAAAATGATGTGATGAGGAAGAGCAATGGGCTGCTTCCAAAGAGAGAGAAAGAGGGAGGAAGAAAGAGAGAGGGGGATTAAAAGGAGAGGGACGAGAACGAGAGAAGGAAGAGAGACAGAGATGGAGGGAGGGGGAGATTGCAGTGTGTGAGAGAGCGGGAGAGAGACAGAGGGAGGGAGAAAGAGAGAGAGAGAGAGAGAGAGAGAGATACTGAGGGAGAGGGAGAGAAGAATGTGAGGCCAGCTGTGTTAAATACCTGACTCTTTGCAGTGCCTCTGAAGGTCAGCTTGGAGCTGGGGGCCTACAGCTCTAGTCATGCTGGGTCTCTCTCTCGCTCTCCTTCATTCTGTCTCTCCCTCCTCCTTCTTTTCTCCCCAGGTCTGTTCATAAAGAGACCCCCCTCGTCTCTCCTCCTTTCTCTCCACTGCCCTTCCTTTTTTTCTCTCTGTCTGTCTGTCTCTGTCTCTGTCTGTCTGTCTGTCTGTCTGTCTGTCTCTGTCTCTGTCTGTCTGTCTGTCTGTCTGTCTGTCTGTCTGTCTCTCTCTCTCTCTCTCTCTCTCTCTCTCTCTCTCTCTCTCTCTCTCTCTCTCTCTCTCTCTCGCTCTCCCTCTGCTCTCACCATGGCAGGAATGTGTACAGCAGGAGACGAGAGGGCTGAGAAAGGCTTCAGGGAAATGGAAAGAAAAAAAAACACAAACAAACTTGTAGGCCATATGAAGCTGTTTACCAAAAGAAACGACTAATAACTAGCCGACTTGAGCTAAGCGATCCACACATGGATCGCCACACATGTGTGGCCACACATGGAGGACAGACAGAGGTTCTCCAATGTGGGCCAAGAT
This sequence comes from Micromesistius poutassou, assembly GCF_964030765.1. Classification (NCBI taxonomy): domain Eukaryota; kingdom Metazoa; phylum Chordata; class Actinopteri; order Gadiformes; family Gadidae; genus Micromesistius; species Micromesistius poutassou. The sequence continues at coordinate 7,673,064 of NC_140271.1, read as the reverse complement.
GTTGACCTCTCCCTTAACTGAAAATGTACCTACCACATTGACATTGACTTTTAAGGTTACTACAGGTTAATAGCTTCCTCTAATAGCGTCTGCATATTTGATCATCCACAGCCTAAAATTTAGCAGCAGTTAATGCCAGACGTTTATCATTTGCTTTCCTACACTCTATTCTTTGAACCA
>NC_140271.1:7663851-7672684 GCF_964030765.1 Micromesistius poutassou | reverse complement strand
ACACACACACACACACACACACACACACACACACACACACATAGACACACACCCCAGCCTTCAGGATGTAACCATTAACTAGCTACACATTTTACTTTCTTTCTCGCTTTTTATATTCCCCCTACCCCCCTGATAAAAACCTTTTTTCAACCACTTTTTCTATTTTTCCTTTTTTCACATAGTTCCCCCCCCCCCCCCCATATTGGTAATACTCCACTGTTTGTGTGTTCAGGCAGGGGAAGAGATGCCTATGGTGGAGGGAGGGAGGTCTTAGATGTGGTCTGTGCTGTGTCCCGCCAGTGAGGTCGAAAAAACAACCCCACACACTGAACCCTTTTGGGGACGCGTTGATCACCGTGAAGGCCAGGAGGACTGGTGGAGGAGGGGTGTGTGTGTGTGTGTGTGTGTGTGTGTGTGTGTGTGTGTGTGTGTGTGCGCGCATGTCTGAAGGGGGTGGCGGGGGGGTGGCGGGGTGGGGGTGGGGGGGGTGGGGGGTAAAAAAGGTTATTAGAGTCTAGCAATGGCCATGCAACTCCAAAGAAAGCTCTGTCACTCCACAGTCAGGCTGTCCTCCCCTCAGATCTCACTCCTTTCATCCCCCCCCCCCTCCGCCACACACACGCACACACACACACACACACACACACACACACACACACACACACACACACACACACAGCTGTCTCCCCCCTCCCATCATTGTCCCCATTCTCCCCCACTTTCCCACTAGCTCTCCCTCTCTCTCTCTCTCCTCTCTCTCTCTCTCTCATCTCTCTCTGTCTCTCACTCTCTCCTTGTTCATTCGCTCCCTCCTGTTCCGTCTCTAGGCAACAGGGGAGCGGAGGTCTGAGCTTGGATGGCAGGGGGTGGGTGGGGGTAGTCGGGGGGGCATGGGTGGGAGAGGGGGGGCGGCGGGGGGGTTGAAACTTTGGAGACAGCTATGCTGAGAATGCAGGTGCCCCGCGGTGAGCAGGGACTGCAGAGTGAAAGAGGACGTGAAAGCGAACATGGTGACGGGGCTGACATCCCTCCGCCCTCCACCCCCCTCCCCCCCCCCCCCACGACCCCCCGACCTCCCACCCCCCCCCCCCCCCCCCCCGCCATCATAATATCTCTATATTCAATAAATGTGGGTTTTCTGCGCGTCACCCGAAACCAACACGTTGTGCTTTAATGGTGCACCTTTGTGTGTGCGTGCGTGTGCGTGCGTGCGTGTGCGTGCGTGCATGTCTTTGTCTGTGTGTGTGAGTGTGTATGCGTGTGTTTGTGTGTGTGCGTGTGTGTGTGTGTTGTGTGTGTGTGTGTGGCTTCTTTGCCGTAGCAAAGAAACCCCCCAGAAATGTGTCCCAATGAACAAAACGGAGAATGGATGGTTCTGTTGTTTGTTTATTTTACGGCGTCTTTCTTACTTTTCCTCTCTCTGTTCTTTGCAGCAGAAACAGTGAAGCCACATCAGAGAGACAACACATGGCCAGGGCGAGAGACAATATATATATATATATATATATATATATATATATACAGAGAATGCGAGACAGAGAAAGAGAGAGAGAGAGAGAGAGAGAGAGAGAGAGAGAGAGAGAGGAGAGAGAGACAGTATAAAAAACAAGGGAAGAAGTCAAATAGTGGAAGTTCAAAACATAGTGTAGCAGGAGAGAGAGTGTTTTTGTGTGTATGTGCGCGCGTTTGTGTTTGTGTGTTTCGATGGTTTGTGTTGTGGCCAAGAATAAGCTGCCTGATGACAGGGAATGTATAATACAAGGACATAAAAGAAGATTGTTTACCTGAAACAAAATGTGTGTGTGTGTGTGTGTCTGTGTGTGTGTCTGTGTTTCTGTGTGTGTGTGTGTGTGTGTGTGTGTGTGTGTGTGTGTGTGTGTGTGTGTGTGTGTGTGTGTGTGTGTGTGTGTGTGTTCCTGGTCATTTTAATTTGTATGTGTGCCTTTTTATACATTTTCTATATGTGTGCATGTGTGTTTGTGTGCTTACAACAATGATAACCATTAAACATATGCACCCCTCTGAGTGTGTGTGTGTGTGTGTGTGTGTGTGTGTGTGTGTGTGTGTGTGTGTGTGTGTGTGTGTTTGAGAGTGTGTGTGGCCATCTGCCTGCAATGGGGAACCTCAGGCTTTGATGTGATTTAGTGGTGCAGGTCAAAGGTCAAGAGCTCCTAGTCTCCATCTGTGTGTGGAGAAAAGGCCATCAGGGAGGGATTAAACTGGAGTCAATGGTCCTGGTGACACACACACACACACAGCCACACACACACACACACACACACACACACACACACACACACACACACACACACACACACACACACACACAACACACACACACACAGAATCCAACAGACACACGCACATACAATCTTTACACACATATACATTCACACAAAAATGTTATCTATGGAACATGAAGCACTTTGCTATTAGTATTTGTATGCACCACAAGGGGCCTTATTCCCCTAGAGGCCATCTTGGTTCTCTATTGGTTCTAAACACAAGCTGGGTGGGGGGTACCGAATGTGGAGGTCGGCATTCAGTTCCCCCCACCCCTCTAGCATTTAGAACCAAGATGTCCGCTAGATGAAACCCACCTGTGTTTTTGTTCCTTTTAAGCAGCAGCAGATACCAGAGGTTGGTACAGTTATATGCTGTTTGTGAGAATGAGGGCCTGGGATGGACCATGGCATGAACCAAAACTCACTCTACTCTACCCCCTTATTGGACTAACGGAAGGGGAAAGAAGGAGGCCAGGTGAAGTGGGCAAGATGGTGGAAACGTTCCTCTCCCCAAAGTAGCTCCAAGGTCGACCTGTGGATGTTCTTTCCATATGCAGGGCGAGCGTAAATGACTGTAGTGTGAGGAGGATTCATGTTTATGCATTAGATGTTCAAAATGGCCGCCTTCTTGTGAAGATATAGCCACCACATATGAAGGTGTGTTCCTCTGTGTGTGCGGCTTTTGGGCAGCAAGACAGACACACACACACACACACACAAACACACACACACACACACACACACAAATACATGCAGGAATTATTTGATGTTATGTCTACACCTTGGCAGTCTATGCACATGGCCTGCTTGGGCTAAATGTACACCAACCACCAAAGACTTTTTACATTTTTATAATTCTCCGGTGTATGTGTGTGTCTCTGTGCATCTACCGCATTTCTATTAACTCTCAGAAAAGACCAAAGTCCAATTTAGACTTAATGTAGCTTTTTTCATTTGCATAACCAACAGAAGTTTAACCGCAAAAATAAAATAGAAGAAGCAACTCAACTCAGGTGACGTTCTGTCCCAAGCTCTTCCTTTCTCTTAATTTGCATTGTAGGCACAGCAACTTCATATACACCCTGACTCACTATGTCAGCATATGCACACTCTGGGCCTTTACAAATATACCCCCCACGCACACACACACACACACACACACACACACACACACACACACACACACACACACACACACACACACACACACACACACCATCTCTTCTCACTTTCTTTCCCCGGAATTTAAAGCAGCAGAGATCAATTGTTAGCTCTTTTAGCTAGCAATCAGAAAACACTGCAGGGGGAAATTTCGCTGAGCCCAGCAGTCTTCATACTGCGAAAATACAAATGGATCAAGCTATTTTCTTTTTTTTTTACATCAGTAGAAGTCGTCAAATACCTCCTAATGAGCTGATATGTAAAGTGAGAAAATTCAAAGACGCAGATTCAAAGATTGAAAGTCACACCTTTGAAAGACTCAGGAACAAAAACCCCACATTTGTGTGTGCATGTTTGTTTGTTTGTGTGTGTGTGTGTGTGTGTGTGTGTGGGGGGGGGGGGGGGGGGGTGTTGGAGAGTGGTTCTGTGTGTGTCTATGTGTGTGGAGGGGGCGGGGTAAAAATAATGAAGATATGGTGAGGGACTTCATTGCTGGCAGATGTGTGTTCTTGTCGGTGCTGTGTCCAGGACCTCTCATTGTCCCTCTACACACAAAGAACTCCTGAGAAACAAAAGCTTCACAGAGACGGAATCTCTCCGTCGGACCAATCCATCTCCCTCACTCTTCCACAAGATGTACCATTCAACGATAAAAGACAAAAGATTGATTGGGGAACAATAACTGAAGCGACGAGACACTGAGATAAAGTTAACTGTATAATCAACAGAAGAAATAGCAGCACAGCAGAAAACGATGGAAAGGATTTACAAAATCCCCAAGCCTTGTGTTGGTGTTCTGTTCACTATGAGGATAATTATTTACATTATAAGACCATAACAATCGTGTGCTTGCATTGCCATCTACAACTCTTGGCTCTTATTTTAACTTTGGAAGAGTGGAAGGAATGTCTAGCGAGTGCCCCAGTACTGTTTATCACTGATTGGTTAAACATTAACGAATATTAGCTTTCAGAGTGAACCACGTTGGCCTTCTGCAAAAGTGCAACATCCTTGTTGGCCGGTGGGCATACAGTCCTAACCATACAACCAGAGGAAAGCTGAAAAAATGGAAAGGCACCCATGCTTCTTTGAGCTTGTGATCTCAATTGCAAAATCAATGATTCACGTTTCATATTTGCCTTTCTTTTTATATACAACACAAGCACTATATAGATGATATCATGCCTAGAGAGAGAGAGAGAGAGAGAGAGAGAGAGAGAGAGAGAGATAAGCGCAGGATAAATAGTAGTTTTGGTTGGGAATTGCAGGGGGCCCGGGTGTTTTGAACTTGGCCCCCCATTAGAGAATTGATGACAGTTTGAAACAAATGAGGCCAACGCTTTTTACATGTTAATTTGTCTTTGGTGTCTTTATGTTTATCTGGATGATTTGTGAGCAGATGATGGTGTTTGTGTGTGTGTGTGTGTGTGAGTGTGTGTGTGTGTGTCTATGGTGTGTGCGAAATTTGCATGCATACCATGTGCGTGTGCTCATGCACTTGTGTGTGTAGAGTGTTGTTGGTTGTGTGCACGTGCATGTTTGTCTGTGCATGCATCACGATGTGCTTTACTTCCTTCCCGGGTTTCCTCTGTAGCGTTTGTAGTCACACCCAATTTACCCCCGCAGGATCAAATATATCCTTTTGACTTTGTTGTGCTCACTCTCTCATCCTCTCCTCTCCTCTTTCTCCTTCCATCCTTCCTTCCTTCCTCCACCTTTACTGGCAGAGAGAAGAAAGAGGGGACCCCTGTGGTCATTAAGGCAAACTGCGGCTGAACATCACCCTGTCATCCAGTATACATCAATGCAGAGGAATGCCATTGTTACTTTAGATGTCCTTGATGTTCCCCAAGTAATTGATGTTAAATGTCATGTTTTTTTCTGCTTCCTCTTCTACTTCTTCTTCTTTAGATTTTCGAACTTTGTACTTTTTATGGCTGAAGCGATTGATCTGGAAGCTACCGAGGGTGATGTACGTGTACCACATCGAATGGGGAAAGGGTGTCATTATGTGGATTACCAGAGAAGCTGTAAACCTGGAACCTGATAAGGAATATCTTTGCGAAGACATGTAGCCCATATAATCTATAGGTTTCTATCAACCACTGCTCTCAGCTTTTTCTGGTCCTGTGTTTGAAGGAAGGAACTGAATTGAAATAAAATGTTTCATGATTCATGTTAGAAAATAGCCATAATGTTCTTTCTGGACGATGATATATAGACGAGGTGAACCTTGCCTTGTCTGTCAACAGATAGGGTTCAGAAAGAGAGAGACAGCGAGGGTGGGAGAGAGAGAGCGCGCAAGAAAGAGAGAGAGAGAGAGAGAGAGAGAGAGAGAGACTTCATGTAATTATATGGAGATAGCCAGGTCGGGCCCTCAAGAAGAGAGAGGTCAGCTGACCCCCACAACCTTTGACCTCATTGCCCATCAGGCCGGCTACTTCAGAGAGCCAGTCTGGAACCACCTCATCCAGCTTCTACCCCCACACCCTATAGCCCCTAACCCCCAACCCTGACTCTCCAGCTGGGTTGACAGGATCTGGAGATGTGTGTGTGTGTGTGTGTGTGTGTGTGTGTGTGTTGGGGGCGGGGGGGGCATAACTGGGACAGGCAGGCAGGAAGAGCAGGGTAGAGTGGGGTGGGGGGGGTTGGGTAAGGGTGCTGGGGCTGTTGTCTGGAGGGGTCCTAGAGTGTAAACACTGAGTGTCTGTGATGTGGTGATTCACGAGGGCTTCGGCTTTTGGGGGCCGCCGGGTCGCCGTCTATACAACAAATACACACACACACACACACACACACACACACACACACACACACACATACAAACACATACACAGATAAACACAAAAAATGCAAACGCACATGCAAAGACACACACAAACACACACACAGACACAGACACGCACAGAAAAGCAAACACAGAGGTTGTTCACATACACACACACACACACACACACACACACACACACACACACACAAATGCAAAGACACAGAGATTGAGCACACACACACATACACACACACACACACACACACCCAAAAACACATGATATCAGATTTATGTATTTATGCACTCTGTTAGCACACCTCAAAGGGATGTAGCTGCAGGGGGTAGAGACAGTGTTTGTGTGTGTGTGTGTGTGTGTGTATGTGTGTGTGTGTGTGTGTGTGTGTGTGTGTGTGTGTGTGTGTGTGTGTAGTGGGGGGGGGGGGGGGGGGCGGGGGCATATGTGACAGAGGAGAGGGCAGAAGATGGGGAGGGTGTGTGTGTGTGTGGGGGGGAGGAGGTACATGGGGTTCAGGACAGCTGGTGGACGTAGCAGCACTAACATGTGCTGATTCATAGGTCAGAGAATCAGCCTTCCCATCCAGGGACCCATCACATATGTGGCATGTTGTGTGTGTGTAATCCCAACCCCCCACCCCAGGTTCATTGACCATTTGGGCCAATGAATTGGAAATCATGAAATTACTATAAGGATGTCTGCCAAGGATCCAATTACAACCTGAATCATCATAGGTATATTTTTGTTTAATTTAGAACTGATCCAGATTGAATATATTCTGAACATAGTTTTAATGCTTTGCTATTCAAGACAACGACAACGACATGCAGTACTGCAGCAGCACCGCTAGAGGGCAGAGCAGTGGGCTTCCACCACAAATCCTCCAAACCAACCTTTTTTTATGTATTTATTTTAAATCGTTAGTTTTTGTTCTGTTTAGTTTAAGTTCAAGGTCTGGTGTGCAAACAAGTTCAGCTATCGGTTGTCTTCAGCAATGTTGAATGTCAACCCTCACTGAAATACAACAAATGCACTTTGACTCAACCTATCACATTCAGCTAGGCTAAGCTCAAAAGCAGTTCTCGCTCACAGGCAAAAGATGACATCTGCAACCACCAGCGCAGGATCATGATAGTTCATTATCAGCAAAACACATTTTTGAGATACAGTGTAACAATGATCCCTCAGTCGTTCGTTGTTTTCTTCTTTCTTCTCTTTGTTCTTACTTTCTTTATTTATTGTGTTCTTTCTGAATATATATATAAACTTACCGAGAGACTTGGGAATGTGTGTAGATCTCTTTTTGCCTTCGGAGATATAAATATTATAGGATGCATGAAATATTTAAGCTGCCTCTAGGAAGCTTGCAACCTATGGATGGATGGGTGGATGGATGATGAATGGATGGACGAATGGGTGGGTAGATGATGGATGGATGAATATTGGGTGGATAGATGGGTGGATGATGAATGGATGGATGGGTGGATGATGAGTGGATGGATGATGGATGGATGATGAATGGATGGATGGATTTTTGGGTAGATAATGGATGGCTGGATGGTTGGACTTCTGATGGTTTAATAGATGATGGGTGGATGATGGATGGATGGGTGGGTAGATGATGGATTGACGAATGGATAGGTAGAAGGGCGGATGGGATGAATGGGCAGATAGACAGATGCATAGATGGATGGATAATAACAAGAAAGGTCTTCACAACATTGAGAAGACAAGCTGAGTTGGTCGTTGATGGACTTTCACTTTAAACACACATACAAAACAGTGGCAGATTGTGAGTCAGTATGCCAAAGAGAGAGAGAGAGAGAGAGAGAGAGAGAGAGAGAGAGAGAGAGAGAGAGAGAGAGAGAGAGACACACACACACACACACACACACACACACACACACACACACACACACACACACACACACACACACGCACAGACCAACAGTAGCCACACAGTGTCAAACTGCATGGATCGACTCTCTCATAAGTGCATTTATAAGTGCATGTCGGGGCTGGGTTCCTGAACTTGAAGGGAAACCTTTTGCTTGACAAACTGAATAACACCAGTCCTCCCTCACCTCTGTAGTCTGTGTTCTCTCTGAAGGGGCCTATGTCAGGCCCCCTGTGCCCACCTTAATTGACGCATTCCAGCATTTGATTGGACATCAGAGTAAATACTCCTGGGAACTGCTTCAAAGACCAGCCCCCAACCTTTACTGTCGTCTGCTACAATTTTTTTGAACTTGGGGTTCCTTCTTCTTCAACATTCATCCATAGATCATCATTTTAGCAGTTTACTTTGAAGTAATTTCTGTCACTTCAATCAGTGAAATATAGCTCATCTCTATGCATTGGCTCTCCGTTATGCTAACGATAATTATGCTAATGCTCCTGACATTTCTCTGACTGGTACAAAGTAGACGAAAAGTTCTGGCTTTAAGTTTAATTCCAAAAAATCTGCTCTCCTCCAATCAAAACAACTCTGAGATCAAAATGAATATTGAATATTTTAGTGTGCCAATCTGTCATTGGCACACTGAAATGTGAATTAAAACCCAGAAAACCTATTTTCTTTGAGAATGCCTCCTGGGACTG
>NC_140271.1:7566351-7658851 GCF_964030765.1 Micromesistius poutassou | reverse complement strand
CAACAGTCCAACCCTGACGCTGTTGCACAGTGCTGTTCAATTGACAATTTAGTGATTATTCAAATTATTAATAAAGGTGCCTAGATTAAAATAGTGACTAAATATTTGGCGTTTGTTGTGAAAAGCATTAATGATATGAGTCTGAGCATTGTCAATAGCTTCTACCATTTAAATACACCTTGCCTCTTTCTGCTAGGCCTGTTAGCACCATGGTCCATGAGTGTGTGGTGTGTCTCTGGTTTAATCCAGCCTGCGTTTCCGACGAAGATTGAATGCTACTAAAATCAAAAGGTAGGTAAATCAAGTCCTCGGCTCTCCTCCTCCTCTCTGTTTACTTCTCCTCTCCTCTCAACTCCACTGTTCTCCATTCCTCTTCTCTCCTCTTGTCTCCTCCCCCTCATCTCGCCCTGCCCTTTCTCGATTAACATTAACCTTAACCTTGTGTGTGTGTGTGTGTGTGTGTGTGTGTGTGTGTGTGTGTGTGACAGCCATTGATCCAAATTGTGGCCTTGAAAATCCCCCCCCCCCCCCCCCCCGCCACACACACACACACACACACACATAATAAAACATGTGATTCCTATGAGTCCATTAGTTGCATTAGAGTAGCAGGAGCTAGCATAAGGGGACATTAGTTCATCTTTGTTTTATATTTCTTTTTGTATATCTGTAGCCGAGTACCGATCTAAAGTTGTCTTCCAGACCCTTACATAATATATAAGATGATTAATACTGAAACCTTAGAAAGGTATCGGCCTAATACATGTGTATATGTCTCCTTTAGCGCAAGGCTGTATGCTACTGGGGCAGTATGGGATCAATGATGCTTGTGCATTTGTGTGTTTATCGTAGCATGTTGCGTACCAAGATGGGAGTTATTTGTGTTGACTTGATTATCACGCTGAAATGCAGGGCTAAACAAGTATAGCTTGCCATGTCACTGTATGTCCAGCCAGCTCTAAGAGACATAGTCGTGTGTGTGTGTGTGTGTGTGTGTGTGTGTGTGTGTGTGTGTGTGTGTGTGCGTGTGTGTGTGTGTGTGGTGTGTGTGCCTGCGTGCCTGCGTGCGTGTGTCAACATGAATCAGTCCTGCTCACCTGTAACTCTGCCAGCAAGCCACAGGTCTCTCGGCTTGACACCATCATTGTGGTGGTGTGTGTGTTTGTTCATCCACCTTTTATCAACCAGGGCAGCACACAGCAGAGTAAGCCATCTCAACGACAATGAGTTATATCCCATATAATAGTACCTTCATCATATAGACATCTTCTCTTGTTTAGGAGGGAGGAAGGTAGGGAGGGAGGGGGAGAGAGGGAGGGAGAGAGAGGTAGAGAGAGGTAGAGGGAGAGGGAAAGAGAAAGACTATCCGGTCGCAAAGAAATAACAGGAAGTTGCAAGTTAGAGGAGTAACAATGACTTCCTGTTCTGACTGTATGCAGCAACATAACAGGGTCTTTCAAAAAGAAAGATAAAGTGGATCTGACAAGAAAAGTAAAGTGTTGAGGTGAACCAGCGCATATTTGATACCAAAGGATGTTTCAAATACAATTTCTGGAATTTTGATCTCAATTGTATGTTAAGGAATGGTATGAAAAATGATTTAAAGTTAAATCCCAAGACAAAACAAGCCAAAACAACTCACCAGCTGCTGTCAGCTGAGGTGATTGCTGACCTTCTTCTACCTATTGTGGCGTTCAACCACCACTGGCTCTCCAATTAATGTCTGAGTTCTATTCATGTGTGTCTCTGTTTGTTTATATTATATATATGTGTGTGTCTGTGTCGGTGTCTGTCTGTCTGTCTGTCTGTCTGTCTGTGTATGTGACACGCACGTACATATCTTTCCTTATTTGCTCTTGGCTCCTAATCACCGCTTCCTGTCATACCCAGCCCCTTCTTTGAGTGAATGCTATTCAGCTGTTAAAAGCCTGATATCATCCATTACAGTGGGATTACCTTGCAGTCTGTGACTGCGTTGCAAGAGGGCTTATGTACACTGCTAGCTGCTAGCTTGTGCTGGGCCGCACCACTTCACACATAGAATAGCAGCTATTCAATTAAACTGCACAATGGAAGCCAGGGAGAGAGAGTTGCCTGGCTCTGGGTGACTACTATTTTTGTGTGTGTGTGTGTGTGTGTGACTGTGGGATATTGTGTATTGAGTGTGTGCTAGTGTTTGTGTCTCTGCATATATATGTCCTTGTATGTGTCAGGTGGTGACTCTGCATATATCTGTGGTTTTGTGTGTGACTGTGTATATCTGAACACAGACATGGAGGAAAGGCTAAGCACATTTCTGCATGCAGTCTCCATATCCCCATGTCATCCCTATTGTAATGTAACTGTAATTACTGTAATATGTGCTAACTTTTGGTCGCCCTATGACTGCGTCCCTGCACTGCTATCAAATCCAAATTAGAGACGATATTTAGAAGCCAATTTGGGCATACTGGATTCCTTTAATTTCTTAGCGTGGTTTTAGAGTAAAGGTAGGAAAAGTAAATTGTAAACACAAGTAGGGATTGACCGATATCAATTTCTTTTCACCAGCCTTAGCCGATGACCGATACCGATACCAATTTTCTTGAGACGATATTTGGAGCCAATACGGCTTTTGCTCCCTCAATTTACATTATAAAAATGACACAATGATGATGAACAAATGTTACAAGTCTCAATTTAAAAAAGGAACATTTATTGAACTGTCTGTAAATCATGCCGGGAAAAAAAAGAAAATAAATTATTTCCAAAGTGAAGCAGTGGAAAAAGCCCATCCATAATAACCGATTAAACTCAACACTGGCTGTTGCCACGTCAGAGATTTACACACAGTACACAGACTAAGCCCGTCCCTGCTCAACACAGCAGATTTATGACAATTACATTATGAAATTACCAGCGTATTGTGCTGTTCAAGCCCAATAAAAGAAAAGCTATCTCCCCCTTGAATAATTTGTCATTATTGCAGAAACAACAACCCAGTATTGAATTCACACACAAATATTCGCTGGTCTTTTCAATAAACTCTTTGTCTTTGTTTATCATCTCAATTTCTGCTCACTAGCTCGCATTCATATTCATTCTATGTCAAGTATATGTCTAAATAATAATCAAAACACACAATAATGTTTGGACTGTTCCTCACACTCAAAATTAGGGACCCACCCACTTATCAAAATGCACACACACTCACCCACACACTCACACACACACACACACACACACACACACACACACACACACACAGCCCCAGTGCACACTCACACACACACACAGCCCACACTCACACAAACACACACAGCCCACACATAAAAACACAACCCACACACGGCACACAAACAGACAGACAGACACACACACATTGAAACTTCTTTACTGGAGAGCTTGTGCTAACGCACTCGTGGAGAGCGAGGTTGCAGGGTGATGTGGAGCAGCCGAACAAGAGGACAAAGGAACCAAGTGCAGCACCAGATGAAAAGCTTCACCGTTGTCATGGCAACTAGTACTTGATGTGGATGGTGAGGTTTGATGTTCGACGCCCAAAGACAGAGAGGTAGAGACAGAGAGGGAGGGAGACAGAGAGTGGGATCAAGGGAGAGCAACAGACAGAGACAGAGATGGATGGAGAGAGAGACAGAGACCAAGAAAGGGGAGAGAGAGAGAGAAAGAGAGTGATGGAGAGGGACGGAGAGAGGGGGAGAGAGAAAGACAGAGAAAACTGGTTTGATCCGGTCTGGCTCAGGAGTGTGTGCATTTTATCAGCCTACTAGATGTTGTTTGTAATCTAGTTCGGAATGTTGTGATTCTCTCCAGTCCTGTCTGCAGACCTCCCGGTTCAACACATGCTGTATGCAAATGCAGCTACCTAGATGCTATCACATTGCAGGCCTATATGTTCAGACTGTATGTGTGTGTGTGTGTTAATGTGTGTGTGTGTGTGTGTGTGTGTGTGTGTGTATTGAAAAATGTAAATTTCCTCTGAAAATGTCAGAATGCACATGTCCACCTAATTGAGTACTTACCTGTCACGCCCCCTCCTCCCCCTCTCTCTTGTTCCATTGCGCTATCTAGCTTTCTCGCTCGTCCTCTCGTCCTGTCTGTGTCTCTCTCTCTATCTCTCTTACTCACTCACTCACTCACTGACACAGTCTCTCTAACGGTCCTGCTCTCTCTCTCCCTCTCTCTCACACACACACACACACACACACACACACACACACACACACACACACACACATCCTCTCCTCCTGTCCTCCTGTCCTCTGTGTCCCACCTATCTCCGCTGTTTGGCCGGCTGCCCAGAGCAGCTCATTATGTCCTGGATGAGGTTTAAAGCAGGGGGGCGTTTTTGCCCACAAAGTTGTACCTTCTATCTTCAACAAGCCCACACGGCCACTCTCTACCAGCCGTTCCCCTAATCACAGGTCCTCTTCATCATCTGCCTCAAAGGATGAGTGGAAGGACAGGGCCAGGTAATATCATTCTGTTATGCTCTCACCTACAATGAAACAGAAAAGTGATTTTGTTCATTTTTTTTAAAGAGCTATATGTAACCTATAGCTATATGCTTTACTAAATCATAAAATGACAGTGATATGTTATTCGTGATCAAACCAACATGTTCAGTCGAAAGTCTGGTTTCAACAATGCTACAGACAGTATTCTTCTTTTTTTATGGCCTTGTTGGTTGAGGATTCACTATTCTCCAAGTGGGTTGCCAGATATTTAAAAAATTGGCACACCAACACAGTGTGCTGTAGCCATGGAAGCAAGCAAACAAACTGGATCAACTGAGATTGTACTAGATTCTTCCCGGTCTAAAAAATCCTTGTTCTCTTTCGAAAGGATCCATGATCAAAGCCGAGTTGCACTTGAAACATGGATACAGCTTAGAGCCCAGATGTATTTCAAGCCAGATACCACATGAGCTGCTTCATTCAGTTTTCTAACCAACCTGGCAACTCGTGTATGCTTCGAGTCTGGGGAGGATGGGGCGGGCAGAAACCTCTCAGATAGAATTTAGACTGCAGTACCCTACGATCGGTATCAATGTGTTACCTTTTAATGTTCTTTTATAGAGAGCACGAGGGAAGGATGGAGGGAGAGACAATAGAGAGAGGACGAGGGTGGGGTAGAGGGAGAGACAATAGAGAGGATGATGGAAGGATGGGGGGAGAGAGAATAGAGAGAGAAGAGGAAAGTAGGAGGGAGAAGGCAGGAATAGAAGAGGAGAGGAGGGTAGTATGGGGAGGTTGATATGAGAAGAACAATAGGGTGAGTCAGAGAGCGATCAAGATACAACAAATAGACAGACAAACAGACAAATAGACAAAGAGGCAGACAAACAAAGACACACAGAATCACATAATGAGTGAGAGAGCAGGTGAACAAACCAGGGCCCTGTCTGTCTCCCCAGTGGACAGGGATAAACGAGTTACACTGCACATATACTGCCACGCTACTAGCACACAAAGATATAAAATACATACATACCATTTATGCCATTTGGGGCTGGTTTTCATTCAATGACTCAATACCGTCATATCGAATAATACAGAGAGTGCATAGCATGGGAATCAAACCCCTAACCCTGGCCATTCTAATTTCATGCTTTATGCTATATATTGAGGTGGTCTGCAGGCCCCAAGTGTCAGGGAAGGGGAGGCAGGGAGTTGTAAAATGTGAAAAGTCCTTTCCAGTAATGACAATGAATGCCAAGAGCCCAATCGAAAGGTCTAGTGTGTTGTGATCGAAACTCTCTCTCCCTCCGTCCTTTCCTCATCCTGTCCTCTCCGTCTCTCCCTCCATCCTTCCCTCCTCCTCTTCTGTCTGCTGTGTCTTCGTCCCTCCATCCTTCCCGCCTCTTCTCTCTCTGCTGTCTCTCCCTCCATCCTTCCCTCCTTTTTTGTCCTCCCTGTGTTATGTAACTGATGTGTACCACCCTATTTAAATCACTATTCCTGGATTTGGTGGTGACATGGACATTGCTAATGAATGCTACTAATGAGCTAACAGCTAAATGGTTTAAGGCAGTTCCGTTTATATTCTGGAGACTGATTTTTCCCTCCTTGGTTCCTTGGGGATTTTCTCTCTGAATCCCAAATGTGGATGAGCCTCTGCCTGGATACTGAGGTGATAAACACAGAGCTACAGACCCAAGGTCGCTTCTCATTGACCTTTTTCCAGATAGCCACCATGGCAACACAATATATATTTTTCTTTCTCTCTCTCTCTCTCTGTCTCTCTCTCTCTCTCTCTCTCTCTCTCGCTCTGCCTCGTCGTGGTTCAGCAGGTTGGATTTCAGAGAGCCTATTAGTTGCAAACAGTTCTATCTTCATTGATTAAGCTATGTGTCCACTGTCCTCATGGGTGTCAGTTCATTTTCAGTTCACTGTGTCCACAATGAATGAATGAAGCTAGTAATGAAGCTTACTGCCTATTTATGTATTGCATGCTTATAATGCATGTTATCGGCTCATATTGACTTAGGCCTAATGATCATTATAAAACCCAGGGTCGTGCAGAGACGTGAGGGGCAGTGGCTCAATCAAAGCATGAGTGGATTTTTTCAGAATCGTAAATTATCAAGAATTTGCTGTTCAATTGATATCAGCAGTTAGTTTGCTCTGATGCATTTAAAATTCTCTGTATATAAATAACAGCATCTGCATTAGTAACAATTCAACTGTTTTGTGTTATTGTTTTGTTTGGCCAAAGGGGCACCTACATTTTAAGTGTGATAGCTGCACATGCTTCAGATCTACCTCAACAGCTAATTCCCTGTTCGAGCATTCGAGTGTCTTTTAATAGAAATAGACCTGCACACATGAGCACATTCACAAGTCCTAGACTAGACAGTCCAATCATATGGCCCATCAATCAAACAAAGTGAAGGGCTGTAACGACTCTTATCTGTCAAGAGAAGGAAGGAAGGGAAGGAGGGACTGAAAATGACCAGCAAAACGTATCCAAGGACGGGGATCTTTTTGTGAAAGCTGTGAAAGTGTTTTTATGGTGCAGCAGCAGTACTCTGGTAATGGAATTAGTCTGCCTGATTTTATCTTTCATTTCAAGAGTTGTAATTTGGTGTTATCGAGTGGTCCAATCAGCAGCCAAGAAAGGAGATGGAAGAACTTAACACTCATAAGGTTTCAAAAACCATGTAGACTCATCTCTTTTACTTCCCCATTAAGCATATTTTCTTATGTAGATTTTTTAAAATCTGCTCTGTAAACATATTATATTTATACTCTATTTTAGACATTTAGCAACAACAACAAATATAATTTGATTGCCAATTAAAGTGGAGTGACTGGCCATTAACGAGGGGGAGCATCAAAAAGGCATGGCTGCATTGAAAAGGCAACCTAAGGCTTTTTTCACCCCACCTAAGCCTTCGAAGAGAAATAGCTCAATAAAAATAGTGTTAATACAGTAAAATAAATTGTCCATGCATTTATGGCTGCAATTCAGTCATCCCACCAGTAAGTTCTGCTAGACTATCGTTACATTAGATCCACAATAGTTGTGGCAGACAAAGAAGAAGGTAGCGCTTTGTTCTTTTCTTTCCTACTGTATTTGCTGCAACTCCCACCCTACTGTGCTATGATCGACGCGTCCTTGTGAGTCAAAGTCCTGCATTGAAAATCATACTTAAGTAAAAGTACAAAAGTAGTGGCACACAAAATACTACTATTATAAATGATAGTATTGGATAGGAAATTGGGACAAGCATCAGCTCTAACACCGACATCATTCTTCCCCATACTAGGATGTTTGATTAATCCTCCCAAGACAGGGATGCAGGAAATGAGCCTACACCTGCTTCCTAAATTTCCTGTTAACGAGTCCCGTGGTGCTCTGTTTAAACATGCAAACCATGGTATTTTCTCATCCATTGTACCCATTGTCGTCTTGTTATCCAAGCGCACCAGGCATTTACACTACAAGTGTCCGAGAAGGTTAACCCTCCCAGACTCGAGACAGCAACCTTAATGGCTGTCTTATTGGTACATCAACACTTTGTCAAACACGACAGGCCTTTACACTACAAGGGTCCGAGAAGGTTTACCCTCCCAGCCTTGAACAGGAACATTAATCACAAGGAAACATACAGGTAACGAGTACTAGCCAATCAAATGTTGTAAAATAACAATCATTGTCAAACAAATACAAAATGAATAAAATGACAATTGAGTATACGACACCACACACAACAATTATAATATATATAAACTGATAAACCAGCAAAAGATTGTCTAAAAAACTTGAATATTCTTGTCTCCAACATATAATGGACAAGAGAAAAGACAAGATCACAGATTTCTTTAATAAAAGAGCCTGATATGAGGAAGATGAAGAAATAATATATTTTAACACTTGTATTTGGGGTTCCAACCTTTGACTTTAGGTATACCACTATATTCTCATCAAGACCTTTCCCAGGCCATCTCTATGCAAACAGTTAGAAATATAACAAATACACACGCAGTGTCTGAGCGAAGAGTGCCAACAGCCCCTTTATACACAAGGCCATGGCCATAGGCAAACAGAGGGAAATAAAAAGTCAGCAACGCTGCTTATCTCCCAGTGTGTTTATAGCAAACACAAATTAACGCAAAACAACACTTGAAAACATTACAATTGAACGCATAGATGTAATGCACAAAGCAACACTATTTTTTTAATAATAAGCCATAATACTATATTTACTCAACCATATTTACAATACATTTTGTGTAGATAATAAATGTTGAATGTACAAAAAATATATATATTGTTGTACATTTGTCTATTTCAAAAATAAAATCCCATGCAATCCCAAAGAATTCTCGTTTTTTTTATGTTTGTGCATGTAGTTGATCTTTAGATCTTTCTATTTAATTCTAATAGATATGTATGATCCTGATCCTTGCAAGAACAGGTACATGAGGCGCTGGATGCGGTGGTCCAAGAGCAGGTACATGAGGCGCTGGATGAAGTGGTGTAAGACCATTCTGCAATTTAATATCTGTGAATTTTAATTCACCTTTTAGCTCACCAGTAAGGTTGACCAGCTCCAGAACAAAACACAGAGTTGGTGTTCTTCTTCTGTTGTTCTTATACAAGTGAAAACCTTTTCGAGTTGGTTTTCTTTAACTACTCTGTCTGTTTTTATCTGACCATATTTCTCTGGTTCTGCCTCTACTTTGTCGTTCGTTCAGCTTTATTAGTTTTTTTTCCCTCCTTCTCACCTCCCATCTACATGCTTCTTTATTTCTCCCCTGGCCAAAGTGAGCAGCATGGCCGCCGCTGGCCTCTCTGGCCAGGGATCTGCTTCAGATGATTGGAGTGGCTCTGCAGCCTGGGATTAATTAGATGAGAGTCTTTTCTGCTGGCCATTTTTCCTCCATGCCCTCTCCCCCTCCCCTCCTCCCTTGTCTGCCCTTCTCCCCCTCCCTCTCATCTCACCCACCTCCTCTGGTGTCCTGTCCTCACCTGCCCTCTGTCATTCACCCTACTCCTCTCCTTGACCCTCACTTGACTCCTTTCCTGTTTTCCTCCCCTCTCCTCAGCTTGGAGGAAACAAAAGGTTGTTTCCTCCAAGCTCCTCTCCTCTCCTCCAAACTCCTCCCCCTCCTCACGGCGCCTCCTTTCCTCCTCCTCTCCTTATAAGATTTCTCTACTTTACAACCAATTAACTCACTGGTCTGTATATTGTCAACCATTGAATGGAGAGATACCACTCACAAACTTACACTGTACACAAATGTAAAAATATTTAAAAATTACTAATTACTAATCAGATTAAACCATTTACACATGGTTCAGCCATTGCTACCCCACACAATCAGTTTTAATTCTATCTGAATCTATCACTCTCCATCCTTGTTTGTTCGTTTGCTATTTTTCTTTTTTTCCTTCCCTCCTTCATCTCCTGTCCCTCTTTCCCAACTGTTGGCTAATCCTAGGCTTTTTTCTTTTCTGGCAGTTTCCACTAGAGCGTTTATCAAGTGGTGGTTGGATGTAGAGGGTCCTCCACGACCTCCTACACACCCTCTAGTGGCTCTCTATTCATTCATTTTCTATCTCTTTCATTTTCGTCTCCCATCTATCATTATCTCTATCTATGTCACACTCTACTAGTCTGTGACACACACACACACACACGCACACGCACACGCACACGCACACGCACACACACACACGCACACACACACACACACACACACACACACACACACACACACAGGCCAACACACCCACAGATACATGCACTCCACAATTATATCTTCAGTTTGGTGCCCCTCCCTCTCCTTCTCCTCCTCCATCACTGAGCCTTCATTATCAACCACCTGAAACCAATGAAACAGTTTGGCAGCTTGTGTGGGTGTGTCTTGCTTGTGTATGTGTGGGTCTATCTGCATGTCGATCACAGTGATGATGAAGTGTGTTTCGGAAAATAAACAGGTGCGATAGACCCGTGCAGCTGACATTCCATAACACAGCCCCCAGCAGGACATAGTGGCTCGTTAAGCAGCTAGCCGATGTGTCACTACCGCTCGCCCATATTGGCTCATGTGGGCTGGCCTGTAACGTCAATCGTGTGGGGGATGATGACGCATGTTGATGGAACCAGCACTAGCCTGCCATCTGTAGATCAGAACCGATTTACATCTTGTTTTCAATGTGTCTCATTGCTGCCTTGTACTGATACGGATGCGGTTGCCCTTGGCAACCCTCGCTAGGGCGGCTCCACCTCCACGCCTCCATCTCCCTTTCCTTTTGCTCCCTATGGGATGGGGTGTTAAATGCAACCTAAATGATGACCCCTTCCCCCTTCCTCAAGGCTCTGGGTTCAGAACAAATCCAGGAATCACGTCCCATGGCTGGGGGGAGGACCGGGCTGGAGTGCAGGAGTGGGGGCGTCAGCCAGAGTTGCTAATGACAGAAGGAGGGATGGGTGGTGGAGGAGGAGGGGGTAAACTATAAATAGTCCTCCAGACCACTTTATGAATATAAAACCTCTGGGAGGCTGGTCTATTTTTGTTTTGTGTCTCTTTGGTTGTGTGTCACACTGTCACATTCTGTTCATTCTCTAAGGCAGTGCTTTCGGCTTTACTTGATTTGGCAATTTATGTCACCCCTCACCACCACTGCCACTGTCTCAATGTCATTCCCATCCACACACACACACAGCCTAATCTGTAATACGTTATTGCTGATGGCTTTTAGCTGGTCTTTAGCTGAAGCTTAAGAGTTCTGAATCAAGGTTATACTCTGACCCTCTCTGCCTCCCTGTTTCCACCCAACCATCCCACTCTCCACCTTCCTGCTCCCTCCCATCTATCACTCCTTCTCATCTCTCCCTCCTCTCCCATCTCTCCTCCTCTCCCTCCCCCTCACTCTCTCTCTCTTCCTCCCTCTCCCTACCTCCTGCCCCTGCTCCCCCCCTCTTCTCCCCTCCTTCCCTCTTCAGGCGTTGAGGCCTGTGCTGTGTGGTGATGGCCAGCCTGGGCAGCAACTCCAACAGCTCCAGGGGTGGGGGCACACATGCCCAGGCATCAACCCCCCGCCACACCCCGGGCCCCAGGCTCCAGGTGCAGCGCTCCCTCTCCCGGGACACCATCACCATCCACTTCTCAGCCCTGGGGAAAGAGGAGGAGGACGAGGAGGAGGCGCTGTACGGGCCACTGGTCGGCTCCCTGGGGGCGGTGGGGGCGCCAGAGTTGGAGGACAGGACAGGACGAGGAGGAGGTGTTTCGGAGGAGGACGAGGAAGAGCAGGGTGTGACCAGGGGCCTGGAGGCCAGTGAGGAGCTGCTGCTGGAGCACTCCGCTGGGGCGTCCCTGCTGCTGCCTGTGTCCACCACCACCGCCACCCTTTCTGGAAGGCCTGCCGCCCCCACCCATCCCCTCCAACAGTCCCCCTCCTCTGCCGCCATGCCTATCGCCGCCTCCTCCCACTTCAGCTCCTCCTCCGCCTCCTCCTCCCACCCCCCGACCAGTTCCTCCTGGCCCTCCGACAGCTCGCCGCCACCGCTCGCCTCGAAGGCGGCGACCGCCTCCTCCACCTCCTCCTCCCCCTCCAAAGGCACCTCCCTCTCCTCCTCCTCCTCCTCCTCCAAGCCCTTCCTGAGCCTGGTCCGCTCCCTGTCCAGCGACGTGGAGCCGCGGGACGCCGCCGCCGCCGCCGCACCGCCTGCCTCCGCCACGCCGCCCCCCCACCACGCCCGCCACCGACACCTGATGAAGTCCTTCGTCAAGTCCCTGTCCACGGACGCCTCCAGGCCCGAGCATCAGGAGGGGCATCTCCATCATCACCCCCCGCCCCCGCAGACATCCCAATCGCGCCGCAACATGCAGCTCTTCAAGCAGTTCTCCCAGCCGCGGCTGTACACCGGTACGGCCGTCACGACCCAGGCCGTCGCCGACTCCTCCAAGACGGCGCCCTCCTCGCCGCTCACGCCCACCGAAGGCCGGGGCTCCTTCTTCAAGGTGCAGGAGGTGGAGGCCCGCATCGAGGACACCAAGCGCCGGCTGTCAGAGGTGATGTCGGACCCCCTGCACCTCTTCAGCAAGATCATGGGCGACGAGCCGGCGGCGTACGGGGGCCTGGCCGCCGGCAGCGCCGGCGCCCACCGCTCCCGCTCGCTGTCGTCGAGTGCGTCGGAGCTCAGCGGGGCGGCGGCGGCGGCGGCGGTGAACGGACACGGCGAGAGCAACAACAACAACTACAGCATCAAGGAGGAGGACTGCCCCGAGGGAGAGGAGGACGAGACCCCCACCGGGGAGGGCCCCCACTCGGTCTTCTTCTCCTTCCCCTCGCTGTCCCCGGCCCCGGCGCCGGCGTCCCAGGGCGCCCCGCTGGCCCTGCTGCCGCTGCCCAGGTCGCCCTCCCTGACGCTGGGCCGCTGCTCCATGTCGGCCCTGGTGGCTCGGCAGGAGGACGAGGACTTCTGTATCCTGGGGGAGGGCGGGGACTTTGAGGCGTGCACCGACACGGACTCGCCGGACGGGGATCGGCCGGGCTCCCGCCAGCTGCGTACCACCAGCACGGGGCTGTGCAGCGAACCCGACACGGAGGACGAGGAGGAGGAGGAGGAGGAGGAGGAGGAAGCCGAGGTCGAGGCCGTGCCTTTCACTGCCCTAGTCTTCCTGGCGCAGCTGGTGTACTGCTACTTGGTGTGTCCCGTGCCGCAGTACGCGTGTGCTGTCGCGCACGGGGTGGTTGCCGGGGTGATGCTGGCCGGACTGGTGCTGTGGCTGTCCTCCTCCAGCAGAAAGTCATCCGGAATGAGGAGACGCAGGAAGAGGATGGATCACTGGAACGAGGCCCAGCTCGACATCCAGGAACCGGGTATATTCAAGGTAGGATCAGTCTTTGGCGAGGGGGGGGAGATTTAGGCTTTGGTCCACATGATTGGTCATGTAACAGGAAAGATGCATGTAAGTCCATGTATGACTGGACGGCGTTAGATCCTCAGTGTTGTGAGTAGTGACATGGTGAGTTGTGGAGGAGAAAAGACCATACAACATGCGGTTTATCTGTTAAAACACCTGATTCTATCGGCTG
The DNA here is from genome assembly GCF_964030765.1 of Micromesistius poutassou. NCBI lineage: Eukaryota > Metazoa > Chordata > Actinopteri > Gadiformes > Gadidae > Micromesistius > Micromesistius poutassou. The sequence continues at coordinate 7,645,297 of NC_140271.1, read as the reverse complement.
GAATATAAATCCTCTTGTCTATCAGATAAAATCAGCCCACTCTCTGGCTCTACCTTTACCCGTCTTCATGTTGCAGCAACTCCATCTCCTAGATTTCCCTTGGTGTTTGAATTCAATTGGCTTCTCAGACACACACACACACACACACAACCACACAACCACACACACATGCACACACACACAAATACACACACATACACATGCAGACACGTGCAAGCTGTACAGGTTCATAGTAACAGGCAACAGCATATAGAGGTATTGTTTCTCCAGCAAATGATGCAGTTTCACACCAGGCATCAGATTAGAGGAGGGTCCACATGTTCTGCCGTCTGTCTCTGTATGGCTGAAGATCCCAGATCTCAAAAAGTAAACCAGTTCAATTGAGTAAAACATTTACGAAGTAGGCCGTTACATGTTACACAGGAATGAATATTATATATATTCCATATTTTTCCATATTTACGACCCAGTTTCATTGGATACATTTATATATATATATATATATATATAAATGTATCTAGGTAAAAAATAAAGAAACGATTGATCTCTAATTTTCTGTGTGTGTGTGTGTGTGTGTGTGTGTGTGTGTGTGTGTGTGTGTGTGTGTGTGTGTGTGTGTGTGTGCGTGTGTGCCTGCACGTGCGTGTGTTGGTCAAGGGTTGGATGAACGAGATCTACAGCTACGACCCGGAGACGTACCACGCCACCTACACCCACTCAGTCTACGTCCGTCTGGAGGGCTCCGTCCTGCGTCTGTCCAAGCCCAACCACAATATCGCCCGGCGGGCCATGCACAACGAGCCCAAGCCGGACGTCACCTACATCAGCCAGAAGATCTACGACCTGTCTCACAGCAAGGTGCTCCCTCACACGCGATCACGTCAGTGTGGGTGGGTGTGTGTGTATGTGTGTTGATGTTTGAGGTTGATTTTTGCGAGGTGGCGATCCACCTGGAAATAACCCAATTAAACGTACTTTAATGGATGGTGGATGTATGGTGGTCTCCGTTACATTGATGTTACGTTGATGATGCATGTGAGTGTGTGAGGCTGAGTGAGCGAGTGGGCGAGTGCACGTCTGTCTTAGGCCGATGTCGACATATAATACTGTCTAGAGTTGTTTGGTTGTGTGTTTGGCTGGCCACACTTGTGTATGTAGGCACTGTATGTGTTATGAGTAAACCAGTTGAATGCGATCCCACTGGAAAGTGAAAAGGGAAGCAGCGTTGCCATCTCGCTTTCATCTCAACATGGCCGCAGCAAAGTTACTCTTACACAACATATGAAAAAGGCACATGAGATAAACATCCCCGGTCACTGACCGTGCACAGATAGCTGTGACCTCCTGCAGGGGCTCAGCTTGTCAGCATGTCTGCTGAGCCCAGGAGTTCGGACTACCTCAGGGCTGATAAATGCCAGCTGTCTTTTGGATTCATCAGGCAACCACAGATGAGCTTACATCAGGTTTATGTAATGTCGTACCACAGTGGGTGGACGTGGAACATTCAAAGTAAATACAAATAAAGACTATACTTTTATATGATCTATTATATATTTATATATTTTGGACTTTGAAAGTGTTATTGAATACCACATGTTTATATGTGATAGATATATGTTTTCGACAGAATTAAGAATGACACAAACGATTTGTTGACCTTCTGTTATGATGAAAATGTAATAATGTCAACAATGGGGGTGGCTAGCTTCATACCTGTGTCCTTATGTGTCTCCTTCTACCCCGCAGATCCACCTGGTTCCCCAGAGCCTGGCCAGGAAGCGGGTGTGGAACAAAAAGTACCCCGTCTGCATTGAGCTGGCCAAGCAGGAGGACTTCATGTCCAAGGCCCAGGGAGAGCGGCCCGAGGCTGGGGACGAGAGGCCCGAGGTCGGGGAGGACAGAGCGGACAATGGGGAGCGGGCGGAGGGAGAGGAGCCCAGGCGGCCCCCTTCTGTGGTTGCGAGCGGGGGTGCGGCTGGGGGCGCGAGCACAGGCGGCGGAGGTCTCACCCTCTTCCTGTTTGGGAGGACGGGCCGGGACAAGGAGGAGTGGTTCAGGAGGTTCCTGCTGGCGTCCGGCTTGCGGTGGGAGGGGAGAGGTGGCGGGTCGGGGTCTGGTGCCTGTAAGAGTGGTAGGTCCCAACATAAAGTTATCCATGCACTAGTCCTCAATCCACTTGAAGCCCTGATGCAGACAATTATGCCATACATCACAGACGTAATAGAGAGACCCGATCGTGTCATAGCTATGATGTCTGACTCCCAGCCATGGGGACAGGTTCAATGGCTTTTTTTTGCATTATATTCAACTGGCCTGGCTCCACTCGGTTTGACTCGGCGCGGAAGCCCAGTGCCGCTGGGATTCGCGTCTCCATTACTACGTAACCGCTTGAAGGTGTGTCTTTAACCGATGGCAAGCTTGTCTTGAGTCGATAACACAACGATCATCACAACTCATTGACAACAAACATTTGACCTAGGTGATGACCTTGAGGTTAGGAATGAACTATGTCGAATATCAATTTCAGCAATCTGATGCCACGCAAATCAGTGTGGCATAGTTTTGCCAAAACTGCACTGCCAAAACTGTTAATGGCAAAGGCCTTTGGGGACCTGTATTGGCATTCACTGTCATCGCTTTGGATAAAAGCGTATACAGACACACACCATTGTCTACCCTGTTTTTAGTTTCCCTTGTGTATAATCAGACAACATGGATAATTATAAAAAGAGAGTTAATCCAGTCTACTCCAAGCTTGGCATCAGTCCCTGAGCAGCGTAATGAGCGCCAGGCGAGGGCAAGGCTAGCGGTGAAGGGCAGAGCTAGTGCCAGAGGGCGATGTGAATCCGCCCCCATGGCCATCAGCGATCTTGGCTGATGAGGAGGTGAGGAGGAGGAGGAGGAGGTAGAGGAGGTGAGGAGGAGGAGGTAGAGGCTGAATATACAGCAGGTAAACACACAGTGAATACTGCATATCCACATCCATTAGGGAGGAGCTGATGGCCATGAATATATCGTCGCTGTGTCTAAAGCGATGTGGATGTTAGCACCATCAGAAAGATGTCAATACATATGCATTATATTTCCTATTCCTGTTCATTTAGCAGACATTTGCGACAGTATACTCGGAAGCATGCCGTTAAGGTGTGGGTAGGGCATCTTGCTTAAGCATTCAGACATTGGGGAGTGAACCCAGTATTGGCTCTCGACCGCCCTATCCACCACACTTTCCTGCAACCCCTCAATGCATACGAATGCACATATGTATGCATACACACACACTCACACACCGACACACACAAACACAGACACATACACGAACACACAGATCAGACACACTTCACCTTTTGCCTGCTTGTATTCTTACTCCTCACACCTTAAACACACAACACCCATACTCAGTGACATTGTTGGGTCCATGTTGCCGCCCGGTACCTGGTACCTGCAGGGCCATCAGATCACAGTCATATCTAGGCGACTTTCTGAGGACCCACAGTCCTCTCAACACAGCCAGCAGATGTGTGAACAGGTCATGAGGATTACCGGCACCATAGCACTACTTGTGTTGTAGCACGATGGTGGATAACATAAAGAAATGTTAGCACCGTTTAGTCTGGGCTTAGTGTAGTATTAAAGGGTGCATGCCACCTAGCATCTAGGATTAGCAGAGCAACAGATTTTTATTTTTTATTTTTAATGTTTCATTTTTAATGTAGCCTCGATAGTACACAAATAAATAATGTGAAAGAGTGGGCTAGCATGATTATTCTAGCATGAGTCAGGGAAGGGTTGTGTGTCATCCAGCCAAGGTTTGGTTATGTGGAGGCACTGTGGTATGACGCACGCTATGCCGGATGTCAGAATACCAATTAGATGCAAACAACTTTACTGCCTCCGGAAACTGTTGAACATGCAGTTTACAGATGCATTTGATAATGCAGGTACATACATCTGCATTATGAACACACACACACACATACACACACAGGTAGGTACCTGTGTGTGAAGGTACTTTAGTATTTTTTCCTTGTTGTAGTTAAGTTCAGGAGCGAATAAAGCTGTCAATGGCATAGAGATGTAGACTGGGTACCCCTAGCCCGTTCTGCTGGCGAATTCGCCCTGCAGCACGGTCTGGAGAGGAGCAGTACATTTCTTCCTGCTTCTGATACGCTTTTACGGGAGCCAATCACCAAGCTGGCTTTTCCCCCTGGCACGCTATTGGCTGATTTAACACGAGTCATTTGAACTACGCCCATTGATCACGCCTCTTGTGCTGAAGAAAATGACAGTAACCTCCCCAGACCAAAGTCTGGGGAGGTTGAGCTTGGTCAGGCAATAGCCAGACTAATAGAAATGCACATCAGCTCTTAAACTACTTAATGCCATCGAGTAGATCTGTTTTCCTACCAATATTAGCGCCAAGACAGCAGACGTGAGTGGAAATGGCTTACATTAATGTAACATCACCACACAGTTTCACTAATATAGCTATTATTAGTATGAGCTATTTGGTTTCAAGTCGTTTATTTGAGTTATAATTTTAGTCCCTGTTATCCAACACTACCCTGTTGGTCCGACCTCTCACGTCCCCCACCATGGCTTCAGGCTTCCAGGCGTCTGCGCACAGTAGCAGCACCCTCCCCACTGGGGCCACCGCGGCGCCGGGGGGAGCCACCACCACCGGGGGAGGAGGAGTAGGAGGAGGAGGCCCGGGGGAGGCGGATAGCAGGAGCAGCAGCGCCCGCAGCAGCATGGATGAGGTGCCCCAGGCTCTGCCCCACAACAGAGAGCCCTCCTGGGGGTCCGGTGTGGCGGCGGGGGGGGCCAGGCCCAGGTCCCTGCTGGATTATAACGTTTACATGGCCAAGTACATCCACCCCCAGGGCAAGACGGAGGACTCAGCAGCCGCGGGACACAGTCCCGAGAGCAGCCCCCTGGCCACCAAGAGGGTGAGTGAAGGAGGGAGGGAGGGAGAGAAGGCTGGATGGGATGATGGAGCGAGGGAGGGATGGGGTGATGGGAAATGGTTGGAATCCTGTATGAATCGGATGGATGGATGGCTGGATCAAAACATGAGTGGATGGATGCATGAATGAATGAAGCAAACCCAGGGTGTTCAACAGCTGCACGACCGAAACCATAAGTCTCGATAGATTATCATATATTACTTCTTCTAACTTCAACATTTATGTTTCTCCTCTCCATCAGTTTCCACGGGGTCTAGGGGAGCGCATGGAGCCTGAGGCGTGGGTGAACGCTCTGCTGGGGAGAGTGTTCTGGGACTTCCTGGGAGAGAAGTACTGGGCCAACATGGTCTCGAAGAAGATCCAGATGAAGCTCAGCAAGATCCGGGTGGGTAGCGCCGAGCTAGCATTTCTACCCAGAAGGCAACATAAGTGTACATTCTTTAATAGTTGTTATAAATTCAAACAATGGACAATGACGGGGGGACAATGGCAAAATCTGTTTACGCAAAAGCTTATTCTTGCATGAAAAGATCTCTATTTGATACTTAACTTAAGCATAACTCCCATTGATTCTAACCCGTCTTGAGATTTATAGTGTTTGTGTTGTGTATGTGTTCCAGTTACCGTACTTCATGAACGAGCTGACCCTGACAGAGCTGGACATGGGCTTCGCTATTCCAAAGATCCTGCAAGCCTCCAGGCCCTCGGTGGACCACCAAGGTTCAAATAGCGACATCATCATTGGCCATCTAGTCATGTTATTCACTGCACAGCTTTGTACACAGAGCCACGGCTTGTCTCGTTGGTTTAAAGTGGAACTACGTGATCTCTCCTCCTCCTTTGTTCTCCTACATGGTTTGGTTCTTGGCTCATGTCCTCCATTACCTCCTCCAGTGCAGCTGAATTGGATGTTACAACTCATTACCTCTCCTTATGCCCTTAATATGTTTACTTTGTTTTGGTCTCGCTGTGTCCACCTCGGTCCAATATAACACAACACAACCAACACGACACACGTGCAGATAGATTTGTTTATTCATTCAACAGATCCCTTCAATCACTGTCTCCTGGACATGTCTGCAATAAGGCTTTAGATTAAATAGAACCAGGCAGCGCTTTTCATCAGGCAGCCTTCCAGATGGAGGATTTACAGCTCACAGTGGGAGGTTTCTGGTTGTCTTTGAACCGGAAGTAGGGCTATGTGCCAACACAGCAAGCAATCACCCCCGTCTGAGCTGACCTTTCCAGTGCTTAGTAGGGGGCTGGGGGCTGCTGTTGAGCAGGTGATCTATTGGGATATAGAACCACCATTAACAGTGGACCCCTATAGAGTTTTAGCAGGAAAAGGAAGCAAAAAGAGTTGGTATAAAATATCCTAGTTCATTATCAACAGCCATTCATCCTGAGGTATTTATAGTTATTGACTCTCCACCTCACCTTAAAGTTTCTTTGCTTCCTGCCTCTCTCGTTCTTTGGCCCTCTCTCCGCTCTCTCTTTGCCTCTCTGTTTTTTTCGGTCTCTTTCTCTTATTCTGTCTCTGTGTCTCTCTGCCTGGTTCTGCAGGCCTGTGGTTTGACTTGGAGATATCCTACTCCGGCTCCTTCCTCATGACTCTGGAGACCAAGATGAACCTGGCCCGGCTGGGGAAGGAGAGTGAGGGTCTGGGGGAGCCGGGGAAAGATGGGTGAGTTCTTGTTCCTTGTAAAACTGGTTTATTGTTTTTTGCGTTTGGTTGAACAATCTAAAATTATTTCTGCTTTCTGAAAACCTGAATACGATATCTTTGGGTTTTGACTTTCCCTCCTTTTTTTCCCTCCACAATTTTATATTTTTGATTACTGATGATCATTCAGTGACAGCAGTAAAGAGGGTTGAGGGAGTGGAGGAGAAAACTAAATTAATAGATGTGACAAAAAGCTCTGAGAGCCTAGTGGGCAATGGATGGATTTCCATATAATACGACTAATCCAGCTGTACATTTCTCTCCTCTTTCTGCTGACTCGCCCCACCTCCTGCCTGCATGTTTTTTCGGCACCTCGTGGCATCCCACCCCTGTCCGTGTGTTGAATGGTCATATGGTTGGATCTTCCCGCCTCGGGTTTTCTGAATGGTGAGTGTGAGACACATATTTTCCTTCTTGTACCTGTAAACAAACGTTGACTTGGGGACAGGATGTTCTTTTATTGGTTAGGGTTCTATGTGCTGGGTTCGATCCCTAATGTCCACAGTCTAAATGCCTAACCTCTACCTGCTCCTTAATGATTTATTTAAATTCAATGTAAGTCGCTTATAAATGACTAAATAGTTAAGATAGAAGAACCCATATGTCACAAATCATCATAGAATTACCATGATATATCATCAGAGATTAAGGAAACATGCTAAGTTGAAATACTAGTATACAACAATCCTACAGCCAGTATGTTTTCATTCGAAATTTCAGTTCTGGGTCAGAACCTTTTTTCCAAGGACCAAGGGGTGCCAGATATGAAACAAATTGGCACACAAACACAGCGTATTGAAGCCATGGAAACAAGCAACCAAATCAAATTAGATTGTACTAGATTCTACCTGACCTAAAAAGCCTTGATCTCTTTCGCAAAGCTCCATGACCAGGGCCGAACTCAAACACGGGTCAATCTTTGAATTGCATTTAAAAGATGGAGACTGTAGGATTTCAAGACAGATGCCATGCCATGTCTTGTGCTCGTGTTCGTTCAGTGTCCTCAACCTGGCAACCTGCCTGAGCTTTGAGTCTGGGGAGGAGGGGGCGGGTGGAGAAAGATCTCTCCAAAACTGTACATTTTGAATGCAGTCAGTACCCTTTTAAATGCTCTGTGTCAATGTTACATATTTGCACCTTTAGCATAATAGTAACCTCCCCTTCATCCCCAAATGTTGTGAAGGACTAGGGCGATACTGACGTTTACCTCACAGATCTATAGGCCTAGCTTTTGATGGTGAACACTACTGTGCTTTTTGCATGACCTTTAGTGGCCAGACCTAGGACATACTGTTTGGCGGACAGCGACGAAGAGTCATCCAGCGCCGGCTCCTCTGACGAGGAGGACACCGCCGAACTCCTGGCTGATAAGGCTGCCATTTTGCCGGGAGGCGAGGGGTGAGCCCACTGCACCATCATCATCAGCGTCATACTCATACTCATGATACTTCTACTGATCATCATCTTCATCCTCATAGTCATCTGATTCTTAATAGAACGTTTGTTAGAATGATTTTTAACATGATTTTTGGCATGATTTACGTGCAATAAATGTTCCATTTTTAAATTGAGACTTGTTACATTTGTTATCATCATTGAATCATTTTTATGATGTCAATTGAGGGAGCAAAAGCAGTATAGGCTCCAATTATCGGCTCAAGAAAATCTGTATCGGCGTATCGGTAATCGGCTAAGGCTGATGAAAGAAAATCTGTATCGTATTGGCCCTAAAAAATCCATATTGGTTGATCCCTACACCAGATATTGTCTATTTTTGATCCAGCTACCCATCCTCATTTGAACCCACACATTTTGAAAGCTCACTGCTAATGTTATACACACACACTCACACATTGTCCTCTCCATGGCTGAAGCTGAGAGATGCTGTTATGAATAAATGATGACTCTGATTCACTCCCGGCCTCTCATCCCTCCTCCTTCTCCTCCTCCTCCTCTGCCTTCGCTCTTGGACCTCACTTGCTCAGGTACATGGGAGGCCACCGGCCCAGCAAGATCATGCGCTTCGTGGACAAGATCGCCAAGTCCAAGTACTTCCAGAAGGCCACGGAGACGGAGTTCATCAAGAAGAAGATCGAGGAGATGTCCAACACGCCCCTGCTGCTCACTGTGGAGGTGCAGGAGTGTCGTGGGACGCTGGCAGTCAACATCCCCCCGCCCCCCACAGACAGGATATGGTAGTTGTTGATCGAATTATCGCTGTGTCCTTTATTATTATTATCATCATCGCATGGTGATTTTAGCACCGAAAGGGCACAATACTTCCCCCTGGTGGTGGAACACAGTCATGAAAGGGTAGAGGATTATGTTTGACACAAAAGCTGTTTTAGTGGCCTGCTTTTCTTCATCTTATACGGTAGGGGATCATATTAATCACTAAGAATCACACAAGAATACGAATCACGAAGGGTTGCAGTAAATATTGATTAATTAAAACAGTCAGGTCACAGTAGCCCTGTGACCACACTACTTGCTCAAATTGCTTAAGCTCTGTGAAGAACTATATTACAGGGCTAACTAAAGTTACCAGATAAACAAGGATATTTTCTTTCAAAATGAACAAAGGTTAGTCTATTTATTATTATTCTCAGATTCAGATTTGTAAGTGACCCAGTACAGCTCAGACACGCAAGCAAATACCCAAGCAACTTCCTGGTGTCCTTTAACATATCAAACAAACACTGTATTTTAAGAGGTAACTTTATAAGACATTCTTCTGAGAAATGTTCCCCTTTGGGTTGCCAGGTATGGTTTTCGAAATCCCCCACACCTGGAGCTGAAAGCGCGGCCGAAACTGGGCGAGAGGGAGGTCACGTTTGCCAATGTGACAGACTGGATTGAGAAAAAACTGGACCAGGAGTTCCAGGTGAACGGCACATTGTTTTCCTCAAAGCTAGATACTGTAGTACCACTAGATGTACAGTATGTTTGTATGAGCTGTATGTAGGATATGTCTACTGGAATTGTTCCCATTGGTATTATAATGATGAATCATTCAGACAGCGTATCATTTTGTTCAAACACTTAAACTTGCTTATCACGGTGAAACAAGGATAGGTATTAAATGGGAATTGGCTAACAAAAAGAGAAATTTAGAATGATTGAATGGCTTGCCTCCCAATACTAGCCTAGAAATCTAGATGCCTAGCAAATTAAGTAAGGGATAATGTATAAAACGCCGTCATTATCGGGAAATAAGCCCCGACAGGGCGAACCTGTCTTCGCCCTGAAGGGGCTTATTTAAGATAATGACCGGTGACGTTCTCAAAAGAAAAAATAACTTAACCGTCCTAACACGCTGTGTCTTTCTACAATTACCAATCGTAGTGTTGATCAGCAGAGAAATAGTCCGCCAAAGACGTTGGTGTCGCTTAGCAACCGAATTTGCTGGGGTTGATAAGTTGCCGGACTACTTGCGGAGTTATACGAAAAAATATATATATAAAAATATATACGTGAAAAAATTTCCTTGACAGCGGTCATTATATGCTTAGCAACGGTCATTATTGAAAAATAATTCACCACCGGAAGTCGGGAAGGCCCATGCAAGTGAACGGAGCATTCCACAGCATTGAGAAGAGCCATGTAATAATTAATAAATAATTAGCAGCCAGGGTAGCCTAGCAACTCGCCGCTCGCGAGCTGGAAAAACCAAACTCTGGTCAGGCCAATCACATCGTGTATAGCTTAACATAATAACGACTGAGTTGCGACGGTTCCGTGTGAAGTCTCCTGCTACATGATTGATTGTAGCGCTATCCTATTGCTAAGGAGGGAATTTGAAAAACAACCGTTTATCCCACCCCTTGGATTGAGCCGTGCCAATGGAGTGTTCCCAGACCCAACATCTTGATGTGGGTCTGGGTTGCCAGGCTATCCCAATACAGCATTAATTAGCAATGTGCCCGTGGCTCCATACTGCTCTATATAAGTCCCAGTAATGACACTTTTCCCACAGATAACAGGCCTGTGGCAGAGACTGGTGGGTTAATCTCTCTGTAATGCAGTGGAACTGTATTCATTTCGTTGTGATGCAACATCAATATTATATCTTTGCTCAGAGAACTGCCTCCAGTGGAACCCAAGGTGCTACAATGCTTTGCGTTGTCGCCTATGGGAGAGCTATGAGTTTCTATAAATGCTGTAATAGGCAGTTTAGAAGTCTATGTAGCATTAAGCATAATTCAGAGATGCAATTTAGTGCACACAAATCAAGTTATTTCTCAACAGTCAATGTTGCAAAATCCTATTTCAAAGGCAAGCCCAGAGGGATTCAAAGATTCACAACAAGGCTTATGCTCTGATCCCTGTGTCTTGTTACTTGTTTTGCTCAGCACTTCAATCCTCTCCCTTTTTTTGTTTCCACTGTCCAACAGAAAATATTTGTGATGCCAAACATGGATGACATCTGGCTACCCATAATGCACTCTGCCATGGACCCACGTTCCAACGCCAACTCGGTTACAGAGACAAACGATGCCTTGACTGACCTCGAGCCCACTGAGTCTGAAGTCTCGGAGTGAAGACTTATATTTTTTAACACATTCGTCGATGGATATTTATTGACCAAGTGACATGGACACCTTGTGCCGCATCCTTTCCACCACCCGCCATGACCTTCAGGTGGACCAACCGTCCACGCTTTATGACTGTGTTCCACTTCCTCAGCTCAATGACTTGTCTAGTTACCATGAAGGGTTGGCAAGCTCATTGTTACTGAGGCTGTATGCCGATCATAAATGCTGTAAACCCCCCCCCCCCCCGTAATTTAATTGCATCATTATTTGTCAGTTGGAATGATACGATTTAGATTGGGCTTGTTAGAGGAATACATTGAGTTGGGAGTGGGGAAGTTGAAGGATGAATCTACCCAAATGAGAACCATGATACCTGTGATGTACAGTTGAAACCAAACAGCCAGAGTCTTGGCGTGATTATGGCCTATTTACCGATCAAATCCAGTTTGATTTCAGTTCTAAGAAACAAACCCAAAAACTACCATTTGGATGCAAGGAGGTCCCTAATGTAGGCTATGTGAAAATGTCATGCAAGATCACTCTTGCAAAGTAAATCTCATCTGGAATATCGGAGTTATACAAATCTCAGCAGGTAATATTTGGTTGATATCATTCATTGTTTTAGTGAGTTCTCAAACCAACTGTAGTCTGTATGTACAAACGAATCGATAGCTATGAAGTTACATCTATTCCGGTCAAACGATGAATGTATAATGAACTGTAGCCTAATGTGATGTATGGCATAGGATAAAAAACATGACCATTCCATGCAAGAGCAATCTGACGTGACAGTAAAGTTTTAAGGGACCAAGAGACAAGAACATCATGGTTGACATTTAGAAAAATATGTAATATCAATGGATTCAGCCATATTGTCCAATATCCCCAGGAGGCCTGTTTAATGCCGCTGCTCCTTGTTTTAACCAATAGTAATGAGCTTCAGATTTAATTTGCCAAGACATGTTGCTTTTTAGTATACTTCACTACACATTTCTTCTGTCTGGATGTTGGGTTACAGTAATAGGCACAAGTGCCTTTATAAATGACCAAACATTCCATCGAACGAAGACATTGGTTGCATCCTGTCCAAATTGAGGCTCATTGTGCCATCGCCTGTTACGAATGTGATCGTGTTCAGTCTGTCATGTGGTTTATTGGCACAGTGGTGAATTATTACATTGTTCAGTGATTCCACAGAATGTTTTAGATTGGATCGCGATTAAAGAACGTTTTTGCTTGAAAGTCCATTTAACTTAGATAATGTAAACTTTGCGCATATTCCTTACTATGGAGGTTAAAAGCTACCAGTGTATCCTGATTGTACGTAATTCACAGGATTTACCAAATGAATGGTTTAACTCAAAATATGGTACAATTGGGTGGTGTATTTGACATGTGGATAATGTAACTTGCATTTAAAAGAGAAGCTTGGGGAAGAGCCAAGAGACCCCAGTTATAACAAGTCATTGTATACTTTTGCACTATAGCTTGGCCTGTAAGTCCATGGAATGGTCATGCAGGTTCAAAGATAGTGCTTGAATCTCACAAGTACAAAATGTATAGACAAATAACCAGACGAAATTCGGATGGTAATTTAATCCATTTATTCAGGTGCATCGCAACTCTCCTGTTTGCACATTCAAGTCAACTACATGCATTGCGGTCATGATATGCTTCGTCTTGTCCGGGCGTAGACTGCCACATTGAAGTATATTCTTCGTGCGTGCTACGGCGCTACTATATTTTAGAGCCGCATCCATAGCGATCCGTCCTGTTGGGGTAGTAAATCAAATATTTAAATATGAAACAATTTGAAAGAGTAGTACTTCGGGTGTAAATGGTGAGTCAGTTTGAAAGATTGACCTCATGTTTTTTCAGAAGTCTAACGCATTGGTAACATCATTCATTAACAAATCCAATACATAATACAAGCAAACTTAATCTTACCCAATAAAACTTTCCAGTTGTCTACACTTGGATCCGAGTGGAGAGATTGGAACCGCTGCAGAATTAGGATGAGCTCAACATCAATCCGCATCTTCAACAAACTAGTCAAATTAAAAGACGAAAAGGGGGGGGGGAAATGGCGTGTTAACAAAATAAATAAATGAAGTAGTATTTCGGGTGTAAATGGTGTAAATGTCAGTTTTAAAGATTGACCTCATGTTTTTTCAGAAGTCTAACGCATTGTTAACATCATTCATTAACAAATCTGAAACATAGTACAAGCAAATATTTTATCTTACCCAATATATAACTCGTTGTGTATACACCTGGATCTTAGTGGCGTGGGGGCTGTGGGCCCTCTGCAGAACTCCGATGAACTCAAGACGCATCTTGAACAAACTAGGGGGGAAAAAACAATTAAAGTTACATGCGATACTAGGTTAAAATAAAAAATATCCCTCACCAACATCAGGCAAGTGAACTCAATATTACCTGCTCATTCGGTTTGCTGTACCGGCCTGCTTGTTCACCTCGTGGGCGCCCATGTGGTGGACTTCTAGCCCCGCTGACGCACATGGGTGCTGCTTGTCTACTTAAAACCTCCATTCTGGTCAAGATTAACATGGGTTGATCAGGTTATTAGCTCCAAATTGTAAAAATACAACAGCCAAAACGACCTAGGGCCATTGAAAAGCCCACTACATACTCTGTCCATAATTGCTAATAACGCTCTCACACACAACCGCAAGCACTAGACCAGCATGCTCTCCAAACCTGGAAGAAAATGTCGCCCGGATGTGTTTTCTAGTACATCCGTTTATTTTATAGGCATCTCATTGGTCCACAGAAATGTTACAGGTTCCCCTCCTCCACTGGTATGGAGCTCAATCCCAAAGTCCAACCCTCACATCAGTCGTTTCAGGAAGAAGCAAAGAAAGCAGTTTTCAGTTTTTCTAACCACCTAATAACTGAGTTACATCTGACTAAATGTTTTTATATCGCACTAGTGTTTTATGTCTTGCGTTTGGTTGTATCCAGTTGGCATTTTCTATGAAGCTCACGGGAACCCTCGCAGCTGAAACCCCACTCTAGAAGCCGGTGTTTGTGACTCAAAAGATGGACTGGACAGTTAGCAGTCGGGCCCTTGTGTGGTACATTATCGCATCGCTTTACCTACTACTGGTGGTAAGTAGAATAGTTGGAAAGCTAGATTCGTGTGCTACTTCAATGGTCAACAATAGCTATGCCAACTAAGAACCACACAATGCTTTACGAAGATCGATACCTTCTTTCTATTGACAGACCTCACATTTTTGACCTAACGATAACAATGCTAACGATACAACCAAGCCTTCTTTTCAACTTCGTATTCGGCATGAGATGGGTACACTAGAGGTGTCATTATTATTATTATTATTATTATTATTATTATTATTATTATTATTATTAATCTCATAACTGTTCAATTACCTTGTGATCGTGGGAAACGAACCTACTTTCTTTCAGAAAAAAGCCACAGCAACACTACATGCTTCCAATTCAGGCTGATGAACGTAGCCTAAGCACTTAGGATACAATACGATTAACCCAGTAAGCTATAGCAATTATAAACGTCCCAGCTTTTCTATCGACTGCTTAAAAATAATTGTTTCAAAAGTCATTATCAATGTAGCTACAGATAAATCAGAGAAGGTGGAAACAGCACTGACTCCAATCACCAAATGGACACAATCTAATTATTAATGTTAGGTGTGAGATTAATTAGACTGAGATCAATGTATTTTCACTTGTGAAAAAAAACTTGTAGAGACATTACTCAACATAAATTTAAATACACATACCGAACTGTATTGGTGTAATAGACGGGCTGTCTTTCCGATATATGACAGACGTTTAATGTATAGTCTAGTTTGTTCAAACGTACCATGGAAATGTTGTTTTTTGAATGCACATTGCACTGTTTGTGGACGTTTCTCTAAACGAAATAGCTTTTAATGGTTTTTAAGGTACGTGAAAATAATTTACTTACACTATCTTATCACCGTAGATTAACGCGAGTTCTCTGCTAGACTTCCCAGAACAGGGTTAATGGTATACATGTTGTGGACAACAATGATGGACAATTACCAACACATATGTTAGGTTTCCCCAACGCAGAGGGTGAAGAAGAATTAATAATTCCAGTCAGATGTGTGATGCAGAGCTAAAAAAAATTAAAAATAAAGTAATATTCAAAGATGTCCCAACAGGTTGTTGTTCTTAATTTACATTTTTCCATATTACTGTAGTACTATAGGCTTCTAATCAGAGCAAACAATAAACCGGATGTATTATTTGCAAACCATCAGCCCCTGAACCACAAAGCATCCAATAAACGTAGCCGGAGGTGTATAATGTAACAACTATTAACCCTTACTATTAACTATTAACTAGTAATCCATTTTCAAGATGGAAGAAAAAACAGACCCACTTAAAACAAGGCGCTCTGTCCTGTCTGTTATCTTGCTGTGGTTTTTAATTCTCAATCTCTTTCTAATACTTGCAATTTATCTCTGTATTTTCGTGTGGAAACAAGTTGTTGGGCTGTCTGCCTGGGCATAGCTTGGGAACATTGCACACCAATAACTGATTCTTATCTTACATAATTGTGTGCAGATACTTGTTTTATGCTTTATAAAGTATCATCTTAAGGTTCACTTACTAGCCTGTCAGAAGGAGCCAGATTTGGGTGTGCATGCTTGCCCAAAATATGGAGCAGTTTGAATTGTGATTATTATTATTCTCAAAACTAGTTTTGAGAATAGTTTCGTCCTCCGGCGTGGTCATGGAGATAACAAAAAATGAAGTCATGTGTCCACTAGTGTTCACACCAGAGTGAAACAGGAAGACTTGTCTTTTATGCCTCTACTACTCTATTGAGAATGACTTGGATAAACAGGCTTCCAACATTCAATAACATTGCCTTCACCGCTGAACTCAGGGTTGCAATGAGAGGCTTGGATAATCTCTCAAGTGCAGTCAGTTTTTTTGTTGAAGATGTGTGGACATGATCCACATAATGATACCTCCACATGTAACTGCTGCCCAACCACCAGCAACAACATGTGCTCCAGGCACGCCCCCCTTCATGCCATGTCCATCGGGCCCCTCACTGCAGAGGGCCCAGTAGAGGGGGGGAAATGCGGGTTAACCTGGGGAAAATTTGATTCCTCCCTGTTCTGATGTAGGTCCATGATGTAACAGGCTTGCGCAACGTCTGGCTTTCCTGTCTGTCTAAAAGCAAGAGAAAACAAGCATAGGAGAGCAAGCCCTGCTGCCGTCCCTCATGCTCGCTCACTAATACAAATGGAAGATTCAGCGGCTCCGGTAACTCAGACCAGACATCCAATGCTCTTTGGTAACCCTGATCAAGGCTGCAAGTCACCATAATAGGGCTTGTACATCAGATTGGGAGTTTAATGGCGATACTCTGCCACATTGAGAGGGCAAAAGAGTTGTAGTACAGTATAATCCCAAATCACAAATAAACTGTGACTTAGGCTAATGAAAACTGACTGTCTGGCCACATCTAACCCTATAAAATGTTCAAAAAGTTCACGCCTAATGACGCAATACATTGAAGATTAATTCTTTATTAATCCACAAAGTAGAGTAAGTAGAAATGCAACAAGAATGAGCTGACACAGAGAAAAAAAAGCGATTGCTTAATCAATGAATCAAGTCATAGTTCAGCAATAATCATGACAGTTATGAGTTGCAACAGATAACCAGTTGTAACATGGATGTTGCCAAATGAAGACAACTGCAGAGGTTATGATTGTTTTACTACTACTCCACACCATACCATTTGGTCTAATGTCATGTCTGTGATATGGTGTGCAGTTTCTGGGAACAGCCACAGCTGTATGGACAGACACACCACTGTAGACCCGGGGATTGCACTGAGCGGGATCTGTTGACAAGTGTAGAACAAGAGAATCCAGTCAAAGTAGTTTGTTATTGTTTTATGCTACAGTCCCTCTATAGTAAAAAATAAATCTGGTTGCCTTGGGAAACTTCACTTGTGGAGTTGCTTCGGAGAATAATACATTTCGAATGCATCTTTATTTTTAGAAGATGGTGAGGGTGTTAAGAATTGAAATGCCACCAATGAATTTTTCATTTTCTTCACACTGCAAGGCAGCATCCCTTTTATTCAAACGGCACTTCTCTGCCCTCCATGCTTTCCGGCCTTTGTAAGTAGCCTTTGTTGCCAACCACCCACACTGTGGAATAGCAGCCACAGCCAGTTTGAGGCCTATGTCAACAAATGGTTGAACCAGCTTTAAACAGAAGTCCCACAGTAAAGATCACTGTGACCTTTTTAGTTGTTTTTCCATTATTCGTCAAGCTGTGAGTTGCTCTAGGTATTTTTTTTTTTTTGGGCAATTGCAGATCTATTTATTTTTTATGGTTGGTTATTTTTTCTTGTGAAAGTTGTTATTTTTGCATACTTGCAGCCTTCTCAAAGTAAGCAGAGAACCGTCTGCCATAGGACATGTTTTCTTTGAGCCGTATTTCTGTGTCCCAGGCCTTCTGGCTCCTGAGTGGGATCTTGTTGGCGCAGTGCTTACTAGTGCAAACCCACCCACCCACAACCACCTACCCCGCCCGCACCCCCAGCTCTCTGCCCACCGTTCATCTGTGCAGTCACAAAAGTTTCTTCTTTCTGTCATCCATTACAACCAACATGAGGCATTCTTTCTAAGGGCTTTTTTTTTTTTAAGTACACGTACGGCTTCCCATTGTTGGTTTGTCCACAAACTCCGTACTGGCCAACTTTTTCCATTGTTTACATACGTGAAGGGCACAAGTTAACTAAATACTCCTTGGCTGAATCAGTACAAAAATGTTATTTTACAATGGCAACTGATGTTTTAGTGATGCCAGTGAATGGCCACACTGATTTGATCACCAAGACCCTAACCCTTGTCCTTTTACAAATTTTTTTCTTTGTACCTTTGGGGGCTTATCTAGATAACCCATCCAACTTGCCTCTGAGGTAGCTATCTGGGAGCTAACCCCTTATTTGCACACTTTACAACCATGTTAGGCTTTGTATCCCTGACAGAGGTAGTGGAGGTAGGGGCAGGCATTTTATTGATTTGCGATGCAGGCCAGGGCTGCAATTAAGGCCTGGGGCAGCTCCCTTCTGCCCCCCTCGGTCGACCACATCCTGGTAATGTGGGAACATCTACATCTGCAGCATTCCACTTGGGCCATAAAATCTGGCCTCAGGCGTACAGCAAACATATATTCCTTTTGTCTTGTTATATTTCTATGAGGTTGGTTGTGGCCGTAGTATACTTGAATGATGGAAGATGAGCGCAAGACATGAGCAGTAATGTGTGTGAGTGATTAGAGGCTACAGTGATTATACAGTGATTATTCAGGATTGGGACGGCGGAGCACACGTCTCTGACCTGACCCTTTTGTGCATGCATGCATGCATGCATGCGTGTGTCTGTGTGTGCGTGCCACTGTTTTTCCTTAATTTAAATTCATTCATCAAAAGTGCTGCTGTGTGTGTGACATCCCATCATCAACAGTCTCTTGTTCTTGTGCTCATGTCCTGCAGGGTTTCTGCGCTGCCAGCACCGTATCCCTGACTGAAAGCCTGCTCTTTGTGTCCACACTGGACGGAGACCTGCACGCCGTCAGCAAGAGATCGGGTTCTATCAAGTGGACTCTGAAAGAAGGTAAGAGGAGAGTTGGATGACTTTCCCCGGGTCGCTAGAAACCTGCTTGCATCCGCGTTCACCGGTTCCTCTGTTGAAGGCTCATTCCCGCGTTCAGATTTCAATAGTGCAACAAGAGTGCCTTTATGTGCCCCTCCACAGGACCAACCCGGAGATTCTGTTCTCCTTTTCTGAAAGTGAAATACTCTTGCGAGGTGTAAGATGCAATCGCGTTTCTCATTGGGGTGAACCGTATCGCAACACACACACATAAGCAGAACAAGGAGGTCGTTTTGTAGTTGTTGGGCAGCCTAGATAACTGGATACGGTGAGACTGGGCGGTCACCCCGGGGATGTATTTTGAGTCTCTTGCAACACATTTCTTTTCCTCTTGCTTTTCGAGAGACTTGTGTTGCTGTATCCTTGCTTTCCAGCGTGCCAATCCGGTAATCATTTACGGAGAACGAGTGGCAAGCTGGAGGGGGCAGTTGGGTGTTCAGATGTAGCGCCAATAGTGAAGGTCATGGTGGAAAAGCGTGACCCAACCCCCCCACCCCCCATGACCCTCCTGTCCAAACAGTGTGACTATGTAAGCATTGAGCGCGATTAGCATGTTGATGTCTGCCGCTTTCGGGGCGGCTAATTGCATCAGCGATTCCAGCCTAAAGGGCACACTTTGAGTCAGAGTGACCAGGGCCTTTCAGCCCGATGGAAAGTGCAAAACAAGGTAGCATCCAGGACAACCCACCACGGTTGGGTACACCTAATACCCAGATCATTATCGTCCAGTAATCTTCATGTCTGTCGGCAGTGCCAGCAACTGTTGAATATTGTGTCCGGACCTGTTCTCGCTCGCGCGTGGGTGATGCATGCAAACACCTGTTGTGTTGAAATTTGCAGACCAGCAGCTTGATAAGTGCAATGTTGACGGAACACTCCTATACCCCCGACCTCCCCCCCCCATTATCTCTTATCTGTATCTCTTCCTAGCCTAGAACGTATAGGTGGAGCAATCACTGAACCCCCGCTCTTTTTAAGCAAAACCATTGTTTGGCAGAATCACTTCACTGAATTGTTTGTGTGTGTTTGTTGTCCACCGTAATACAACAGTCGTCTTGTTTAACTCTAACACCTAACTGCCGACCCCTGAACAGCCTACGCCCCCCCCCCCCCCCCCCCCCCACAGAGCGTAACGCCACCTGGCCCTCGCCCAGCACCACAGGGACGCCTATGTTTGGCTAATAGCATAACGAGCTCAACATGTTTAACATTTAGCTTAATTCCCGGCCGCCGTCCCAGGTTTGAACACACTACTAAGCGCTGTGTCCATCCGTTTTTTTTAATTGAGAGGAAAGATTTGTTGTGGATTGTTAAACTGTAAATTCACCAAAATGACATTGACAATTCAATATTTGCGTTTATAGATTTTTATTTTGTTTACATCAATGTTATCAAACACTTGTTTTGTAGGTGGGTCTTTTTATGTCATGCGAGTGTTTTTTGTCTGTATTTATTTGGTGATTCGTGCTGCCGAATGGCCATCGCTGGCCTTGATGAAAGGCCTTCTCTATCCATCTTGTTAATGTAGCGCCTTCATCACGTTTTGCCGCCCGCCCCTGGTCCATCGATTCTGTTGTTGTGGTGTTGTTGTTGTTGTTGTTGTTGTTGTTCAGACAAACTGTAATTCTGTCGTGCTTGTTTCTCTACACAGATCCTGTTCTTCAGGTCCCCACACACGTTGCAGAGTAGGTATCCTCATGCAGCCGTGTGTGTGTGTCTGTGTGTGTGTGTGTGTGTGTGAAACATTTTTTGTAATGCCTTTTTTATATATATCTTTAGTAATAACAGCTCACGAAAGCTTAATTTGATCTTCAATATCATTCTTTCTTATTGTCTTCTTAATCCCTAGGCCAGCCTTCTTGCCGGACCCCAACGATGGCAGCCTGTACTCTCTCGGAGGCAAGAACAGCGAGGGCCTCACGGTGAGCAGAACCACCACCACAACCCTCTTTTTAATTTCCCCTTTTACGGCTATGGCACATCATAGCTACGATCTACCACAGAGATGTCGGCAAGGCCACACACGCACAGCACAATGTCATAGATGCATCGAAGATTGTGTCTGTGTGATATCCGGGATATGCTATGCTCATCTTGGCTCTAAAATGCTGGCATAGTGCGGGGAACTGAATGCCAAAACCAAGATGGCCACTTCTGTGAAGAAAGTCCCATGTAATTGTGTTTTAACTCAAAAACAGAAACTACCCTTCACCATCCCCGAGCTGGTCCAGGCCTCTCCCTGCAGGAGCTCAGATGGCGTCCTCTATATGGGTAAGGCTCCGCCGACATCTCACGGACCCAGGTTCACAACGTCAAGGAAGGAAAAAACAGGGATGCTATTAGAGCTGCACGATTGATCCTATGACAACACAGTGTTACACCAAGTGAAAACCAGGGGAAATAAACCCAGAGTGCCAGTGAGACACCCGCAAATTACAGTCAGACCGTGTGAGAAAAAAAGTTAAAAGCAGTGTCTTCTCATAGAAGCAGCAGGGTTGAGTCCATCCGTCTTTTTCACTGGCGCAATAATTCTTACTGGAAAATTCCGCACAAGGAAACATCTTTGCATTCCTGCATTCCTGCTAAGTTCCCGTTCAGAAAGGGTGTTCAGGGGGGAACATTGAAGCAAATTTTGGACAAACTTGTGTTTGGACTGTGGTTTACATTTTAAGAAGTATACCTACCTCTCCATGGCAGATCCCATGGCATGCTACTTTATGGATGCTTTTGTATAGGTGTAAGTGGGCCCCTAATACAGTATTTGAAGACGTTCAAGAAATGTAGGTTATCTCGGCCATGGTTGAGAAGGAATTGGAAGAAAGGAACTTTAGCTTTGACTCCCTGAAGTGATTGTTGCCCAGGATTGTCTCCCGCCGGGGCACCACGGCCCTTTCTCCTCCATGTCGCGTCTGAGCTTTCATTTTTTCAAAGGCAGAGCAGGATACCTGCTCGTTTTACACCTTACGCCATTTCTAGCCACTAGGGGACCATAGGCAGGCTAGGGGAACTCATATTAATGTTAAAAAACCTCATATAGTGACATTTTCATGCCATGGGGGACCTTTAAATAAGAAAAATCGTGACAGTCGTGAAAGTAAATTGTAAAAAAAAAAAATCATGATTCTCATTTTAAGAATCATGCAGCCTTAGGGGCTATATAGTGTGGTAGCAAGGGTGTCAAGTCAACCCCCAGATGAAAGTAACGATTATCTGCAGATACCCATGTGCAACCTTGAGAGATGATGTCATGATGTCTTGCCACCCCCCCACCCCCCCCCCTGCCCCTATGTGCTCCTTTTGTGACATTTATCAGAATTTGTTGTTAGTCGCTTTGGATGAAAGCTGTCTGCTAAAACAACAAAACACTAAATATTTTCTAACTGAAAGAGGAAACTAGCAGAATTACTTACTTTTATTTTTAAACTCATGGGCTAAATTGCTGGCGGGCCATGGGAAACGTTGATGTAGTCATGGCAACAAGCTTCATTATGCATGCAATAGGTGCTGTTCTATCTCCTGTCTGCTAAAAGAAAGACAGAGTGCTGTCCTCTGCTGAACAAAAGACTTGCACCACAATGCCTTGTCAACTACAATGATGGCACCGACATCTCTCTCTGCTTATTTGAATTTACAACAGTCCAGAAGGTTAAAACTCTTATCTGCATTCGGTCCCAGTAGTGCACAGCATTGTCTCAGGAAAAAAAAAAGGTTGACATTTTCTCCTGAGCATTATCTTGTCTGGCATTTGTATTCATTCAACCAAAGCTACTCAGCTAATGCAAAGCCACGCGCAAAGCCTTAAATGGGTTTAATCCTGTGGGGTGGAAATGATCAAACCCGGGGAGTCATGTTGTGCAGGACACAAGCAATTCTTATCTCTAAAGAAGCCAGCAGCGTGACATCGTCAAGTTTGACAAAGTGCTTGGGTCACGGCAGCCTACTTCCTTAATGAGAGGAACAAGAATAGAAAAGACACATTAGGGGACACACACCGGTTCCACTGGGCCAGTGACATTAATCTCTGGCTGGGTGCCACTTCGGCCCCTCCCTGATTCAATAGTATGGAAGATAATAGTAAGCAAAGCTGCTTAGGCAGGTTGTTTAGCGGCAGTCTTTGGTTACCATTGTCTACCACACCCCATAGCTTAGTTGGGAGTAGTGTGAATTTCTCTGGCTCATTGTCCAGTGTTAGCCCGGTCGCATGATTGCATCTGTTTTGCTCATGTAATAATCACCCATCACCCAGGTGTATTAATAGATATGTACTATGCAATTATTTCAATGATACGTGGGAAGATGCTTGCATTGGAATGATAGCTTTGGTCATTTGTGCTTGAGAAAACAATTGTATGCTTGTGTGTGTGTGTGTGTGTGTGTGTGTGTGTGTGTGTGTGTGTGTGTGTGTGTGTGTGTGTGTGTGTGTGTGTGTGTGTGTGTGTGTGTGTGTGTGTGTGTGTGTGTGTGTGTGTGTGTGTGTGTGCGCGCGCAGGTAAGAAGCAGGACCTGTGGTATGTGGTGGACCTGCTTACCGGTGAGAAGCAGCAGACACTGACCTCCTCCTTCGCAGAGATGCTGTGTCCCTCCTCTTCACTCCTCTACTTGGGACGCACAGGTCAATTTACACGAACACACACACACACACACCGTACAAGGTGGTTCCTTAGGACGCCCGTTTCCCAAGCATGCATCCAACATGTGCAATACCTGCCAGCCGTATAAATATATATATATCTCACATACCCCTGAAATGCCTACTATGTTGGAGTTCGCTAGGACATAACATTACGTTTCCTTTAGCTGAAGCTTTTTATGATTTTGTGTTTTAAATATTCTTGAGCAACACATTTAACAATTTGGCATTAGAAGGGAATCCAAAAGACAAAACATGAATACCACAAACTATGCACACGTGCACAAAGATGCAAGAGGAACGCGTTTGGCTAAGCTAAACTCTTAAAGTGGTTTGTCCGTTGTCTAGCACTTCCTCATTTACTGGTTCCTAACATTAACCCAGCCTCTTATCCAACGTTGATGGTTCATTGACTGTTCCCCCTCTGTCACACTAACCAATTAGAAATGTTCATCTGGAATCTGGCAACAGGCATGGGGGAAACTCCTCCGCAATAAGAGATCAGTGCCTGTGGTGGCAGGCACAGGAACATGACTTCTAGGCAAAAACCTTGGTGGACCAACTTTCATTGCAGGCCACCTGTATACAAAGATCTCCTTTCACACTCCACAGCCAATTCCCAGAGGGAGACTTAAGGAACGGTACACTGCTGAGCGATGCTGTAATGGCTGTTCCTTTATTATGTGCCCCAGCGACCTTTCTCACCATTAGGCTTTTACCACCATGTTTGGCGAAAAAGGGAGAAAAATACGCACATTTGATCAACAATCACCGGGTGTGACCATGGCACATCCAGAAGTGTACTTCTGGTGCTTCCCCATTCACTGCATCCTTGATGTTCTCTAATGTTGGTGACCTTTGATCTCTCACAGTCGATTTTGACACTCGATTTTCTCTTTGCAATCGCAGAGTACACCATCACCATGTACGACACCAAAAGCAGGGAGGTGCGCTGGAACGCCACCTACTCGGACTACGCCTCCACCCTGCCTGACGATGACACCAAATACAGTAAGAGGCCGCATAAAACGCTGTTGTCCTTAACACGTGTGTAACTGCTTACTATCTAGACCAGAGATGGGTTCTTCTTAATGGAGTCCTGCCTTCTTGGTCCACTGCCAACATTTTTTTTCCCTCCGCCGTTTTTTTTCACTTCTCAGGTTCTCGGAACGCAGCTTTGTTGTACTGAAAGTCACACCTATTTAGCGGTTACAAAGTTCTGCTTTAAAAAATAACTGTTTTCTGCTGAATTATATAAACTGCAATAAACCCAAACAGTTGAGTTGGTAAACGTTGTAGTTGTAAAAACAAAAAAGGATAATTGTAAAATGTTAATAATATAACCGAAAGTAAACGACTATTCCGATTTGCATTTTACAATCTGTCCAAACTGTTTTGGAATTTATGTTTACAAGGATATTTATCATTGCAGCAGTGCATGAGAGTGTGAGCAATGGTCTGGATGTTCCAGGATCTACCAACAGAGGAACAGAGGAATTGCTTTGCAGCCAGTGTCCCAAACACCCCAAACAGCCACGAAGGCCTCATCTTCACATCCCGTTATTTATTGTTTTCCTTAGAAATGGCTCACTTCGTGTCCAACGGCGACGGCCTGGTGGTGACGGTGGACAGCGAGTCGGGCAACGTCCACTGGTTCGAGAACTACAACTCCCCTGTGGTGGCCATGTACATCTGGCAGAGGGAGGGCCTGCGCAAGGTGCCCCTCACCAACGTGGCGGCCGAGACCCTGCGCTATCTCACCTTCATGTCCGGGGAGGTGGGCCGCATCACCCAGTGGAAGTACCCCTTTCCCAAGGAGAAGAAGGCCAAGAACAAGCTAGTGTAAGCCTGGGGAGCGGGCTGGAGGGGAAGAGTGCTCACAGGAGATGTTTTGGTGGAAACCATTCACATAGTCTGGATAAAAAAAAAATGCAAGGAATGAATTGGAAATATCCCTGGTATGTTTTATTGCATTCGATGAGGACAATTTGTCCCAGGTCACTACACACTATAGTCAATATGGTGTTGTTATTGCAACTGTGTAAAGCACATTTTAACCAGACAAATTGTAAGAAAACCACAAAACCGGTTGGGTTGTTTTGTCTTGTGAAAGATAATGTGATGGTAGTTATTCTGTTGTGGTTTAGCCTCATCTCATCCCGCATGCAAATTTTATAACAATTCCATAGCCATATAAACAGCCTATTATTGAGAATCTATTTAATTCTCAGGCAAATGTCTATTCATTGATGTAAATGCCTAAATCTAGCACGTGTCATTGTGTGGTCCAGGTGTGGTCTCATAATAACATGCGGTAACACCTGATACTACTGTAGTCACATGGTGAATTCATCTTTGAATAAGCCATGCATTTCTATTAGAACATTTTCAATCGAAAAGAACAAACATACAACAAACAACAAACATTGGCCAACCAGTGACTCATACATCCCCAGTGCCCCCAGAGTTGCACTATATGAAACCAGTGACGGGAAAGCGTGTTTGGTTACCCATGGTAGTAGTGGGTAAGCCCTGACATGCACTTGATTTGGTTGGGTGGAGAAGTGGACACAGCTGTCCGTCCCTAGCCATAGTTTCAGTCTAAAGTACTGTTTCTCACTTTCAACAGCAAATTCTTTTGAAATGTTATTTTTGCACACCACCTCGGTGGCTCAGCATACGTCTGACCGTAAACGACTGCAAAATGAACAGCATGTTTGCTGAGAAAGAGGAAACGTTTGCTTTCCCGCTTTGATTTATCTTGAAAAAGGATAGAGAAACCGACCTGTGAAATGTAGAGGCGTAGTATAATTGACATTGTTTATCATCGCTAGATGGATTTTACCCTTTCTTAGGGTAAACAAACATTTATTTTAACCACTCTCTCTCTCTCTCTCCCCCCAGGCCAACTTTGTATGTGGGAAAATACTCATCCAGTCTGTACGCCTCTCCCTCTTTGGTGCATGATGGAGTCACTGTTGTGGTGAGTTGTACAGCATTCCCGCTAAACTACACAGGTCATCCTACTTGTCTATATAACATGGTGACTGTATTGTACCAGGGAAGGTACTGTGTGTGTGTGTGTGTGTGTGTGTGTGTGTGTGTGTGTGTGTGTGTGTGTGTGTGTGTGTGTGTGTGTGTGTGTGTGTGTGTGTGTGTGTGTGTGTGTGTGTGCGTGCGAGGAGATACCAGAGAAGGGTATCTGTCTGTGTAGCAGACAAATCTAAGCCTCAAACTAGGTCACAGGAGTCACGCCCCCAGGAAGTAAGTGTTTGCACTTCCTTGGTATCAGCAAAAGTGTGTGTCAAAAAGTTTTTGTCGCCCTAACTCCAGTGTTTAAATGACCCTCCAGTGTTTAAATGTGTTTAAATGACCCCCAAATGCTGTTTGTATAACTGTAATTTCAGTTAGTGCTAGCAACCATGGAGACCCGACACCAATTGTTATCTTCTATCTAATGTTTACGTGTGTGTGTGTGTGTGTGTGTGTGTGTGTGTGTGTGTGTGTGTGTGTGTGTGTGTGTGTGTGTGTGTGTGTGTGTGTGTGTGTGTGTGTGTGTGTGTGTGTGTGTGTGTGTCTGTGTGCAGCCCCGGGGCAGCACCCTCCCCATGCTGGAGGGTCCTGGCAGCCAGGAGAGCGAGGAGGACAAGGAGTGTGTAATCACCCCCACCACCAGCATCAAGTTCAACGCCGGCCTCCGCAAGCGCCACCACATGAACTTCATGAGGAACTACCTGCTGCTCATCGGTAACTGCCGGACCACCCCCAACCACCACCGCCTCCATCACAATTGAACTGGCCGCATGATGGTGCTGTCTTTACAGGGCAGAGTGGGTTATATGAGATTATCGGTTCAATAAAGCATTATTATAGGCTACTATAAAATGTATTATAGAGCAATTGATGAATTGAAATGGTTTGTTATTCGATTTTAATGTAAAGGGAGTATAAATTCAGATTTACTAATGTTTTGAGAAATATATAAATGCGTTTTCAACCTTTTACGATTTCTTTATTGCAGAGGTAGAAATCACGATTTCGATGAATATGGAATGACTCATGCAGATCGTATTACATGAGATGCCTGTGGGATGTGTGGTGCATGTGGCTCGGGGGGGGGGGGGGATTGATTGTTTTTTAAAGTTATTGCTAAGAGAGTGAACCTGTGGCGCTCCAGATCAAGCGGTTCATGGGAAGCATTTCACGGTCCCTCTTTGTTCTAATGTGGAGAAATGCGTGTCTCCCTCCTGCAGGTCACCACGAGACCCCCCCTGAGGCCCACACCAAGCTCCTGGAGAGGTTCCCCAAAAACCTGCCTCGCCATCAGGGCAACATCATCCCCCCCTCCACCGACAAGACCATAGAGGAGGTGGGTGTCTCCACCACTAACCTCCATCAAAACCTGAAGACCATAACCATAACCATATCGAGGCATTCCTTAACCAGCAAAAAACATATGTATTGCGAAATAATTTTGTAAATTTTAATGTAAAGGTAGGGTAGGTCATTTATCTCAGACGTACTTTTTATCATATCGTTTGAAATTTTCTTTACATTCCGACAGCAATCAATAAATCAAGTGCTTTGACAAAAATAGTATAATAACCCGGGATATGTGGCTGTCGCAGGCCTGAATTAATCCGGCCCAAATTAAATGATTGGATGGCCTACCTGTATGTCTACCCACCTACCCGGCTACCTGCACACACTCTGCCCGGGCACTTATTGCGCAGGACACAGTCTAAAGCAGCCGGTACACTAGATAGCACTATTGCTTAGGCTAGCGATTGAGTCATATATTTTGGGGGAGTGGTTTTAGAGGGGGGGGCCTGACGGTGGGTCTTTTTTCGGGGGGGAGATTTTGAATGATAATAAATACAATTCTTCTTCTGGTAGAAGGTAAACGAGAGCAAGATGGACGACAGCCTCCCTCCCGGCAGGCCCCAGACCTCCATCCAGGAGCAGCCGTCTAGCGGGCGGGCCGCCAGACCTGAGGCCCCCGTGGACTCCATGCTCAAGGACCTGGCCACCATCATCTTCTCCACCTTCCTGCTGGCTGGCTGGGTGGCCTTCGTCATCACCTACCCCAAGGTGAGCGGCGAGCCGAGTTAGGCCAAGTTATTTGAGGCTTGTTTTCGTTTTCTTCCACAGGTGTGGTTGATCCGACAGACCTCTCTTTCTTTGTGTTCACTATATGTCGACGTTTGGATAAAAGCCATCGCAACTGAACTGAACTAGATGATAATCATGTATAATGCAAACAAATTTGGAGCGATTAACAATTGATCAGTAATGAAGAGAAGTACCAAAACACAGAACATTAAGGATTCTGATATACTCTTCCTCTGGTTTCTACTGAATCCTGATCCACTCTTCCTCTGGTTTCTACTGAATCCTGATCCACTCTTCCTCTGGTCTCTACTGAATCCTGATCTTCTCTTCCTCTCTACTGAATCCTGATCCACTCTTCCTCTGATCTCTACTGAATCCTGATCCACTCTTCCTCTGGTCTCTACTGAATCCTGATCCACTCTTCCTCTCTACTCAATCCTGATTCACTCTGGTCTCTACTGAATCCTGATCCACTCTTCATCTGGTCTCTTCTGAATACTTATCTGCTCTTCCTCTGGTCCCTACTGAATCCTGATCTTCTCCGCCACTCAACTCCTGATCAACTCTTTCTCTGGTCTCTACTGAATCCTGATCTTCTCTCTTCTCTCCTGAATACCCAGAGTGTTCACAAGCAGCAGCAGCTGCAGCACCAGGAGTTCCAGAGGCAGATGGAGGAGAGGCTGGAGCTGCTGCAGCGCCAGCAGCCCTTCCCCCCCCTGGGCGACCTGGGCATGGGCCTGAGCCTCACCCCAGACAGCGACTACCTGGAGGTGGCCCGCACACGCTCCGAGAGCTCGGACCACAGCAGCCCCAACATCACCCCGCGCGCCTCCAACCACTCCAACATGTCCGTGTCGGAGCTGGGCAGCTCGGCCAACGAGCACGACGAAGGAGGTAGGGACTCGGGCACAATCACACACTCCCACTCCCACAATCCCTCAAGGACACGAGCACCGGTACAGGCATACCTATGGAAAAGCACTGGTCAGACTCAGCCGAAAGTAATATTTTTTTCTGTACAGTACAATACACTAATTATCAAACAACTTGAATAATAAATAATAAATAAATTCCTCTGCCCAAGTCTCTCATCTGGGCCTAATAAAGTTAACGAGCATCTTTTGTTTGTTTTGGGTTTTTAAATATTTTTTCTTTTCAATACATCAGATGAGGACTCAAACACAGTCAGAATTGGGAAAATCACCTTCCGCCCCAGGAATGTCCTGGGCCACGGTGCAGAAGGAACCATAGTCTACAAGTGAGTCTTACAATCCTAGTTCTTCGTCTGCCACTCTTTGGCCAGAGCTAGTTAACTAGTCGTTGGTTAATGAGTAGACACACGCACCTCCCAAACTGATGATTATATTTTGTTCATATCATTTTATAAATGATAGAAAGTAAAGAAGGAAAACGTGTTTATTATAAAATAGGGCAAATAAGGCTCTGCGATTGTACCTTTTTTGTGTCATTTAAAATCATTTAAAACCAAAACAATAACACATGTAATACGGATGATCTCCACCAGGGGGCAGTTTGACAACCGGCAGGTGGCCGTGAAGAGGATTCTCCCAGAATGCTTCAGCTTCGCAGACCGAGAGGTGCAGCTCCTGCGCGAGTCGGACGAGCACCCCAACGTCATTCGCTACTTCTGCACTGAGCGGGATCGGCAGTTCCAGTACATCGCCATCGAGCTGTGCGCCGCGTCGCTGCAGGAGGTACTGGACCCCGGCAGACAAGAGGTCACCTGTCTTCATTTTTTTTGCAGCTTCTGTGTTTTTTTATGAACTGTCATCCCCTCACACAGTATGTGGAGACGGTGGATTTTGACCGCGGTGGACTGGAACCCGTCGCCCTACTTCAGCAGACCATGTCAGGCCTGGCTCACCTGCACTCTCTCAACATAGGTAGGTTACCACCCCCCACCAGCAGCAGAGACCACAAACTAGGCTGCTGTAAACTCTCCATTGTGTCTTTCTAAGTAGCAACGGATTTTCCCGGCCTACATATTGAGTCTTTCTCTGTGTCTGTCCTCCAGTGCACAGGGACTTGAAGCCCCACAACATCCTGGTGTCCATGCCCAATGCCCACGGCCGGGTGCGGGCCATGATCTCTGACTTTGGCCTGTGCAAGAAGCTGGCGGTCGGCCGCCACAGCTTCAGCAGGAGGTCTGGGGTGCCCGGCACCGAGGGCTGGATTGCCCCAGAGGTGCTCAGCGAGGACTGCAAAGACAACCCGGTGAGAGGCCCCTCTCAGCTCTCTCTCTTTGTCTCTCTGTCTCTCCATTTATCTTACTGTCTCTCTCGTCTTTTTCTCACTCTCCATCTCACTTTCTCTTTGTGTGTCTCTCTCTCTATGTCTCTGTCTCCATCTCTCTTTCTCTTTGTGTCTCCCCCTCTCTCTCTCTCTCTTCCATCGTGTATCACGGACCAATGCGGTCTGTCCATGAGTTCTATGTGCAGGAAGCCGTTGCTTCTCCGGTCATAACCGCCTCACACGAAGCCTCTCTCTTTACGTAGACCTGCACGGTGGACATCTTCTCCGCCGGCTGTGTCTTCTACTACGTGGTGTCCCAGGGCAGCCACCCCTTCGGCAAGTCCCTGCAGAGGCAGGCCAACATCCTCCTGGGAGCCTACAGTCTGGACAAACTGCTGCCCAACAGACACGGTGAGGGGAGCACCGCGTCATGGCTTCATCAGCTGTCCACACCAGCTGGTTTTCTTAAGCATCCACAGCAAGAGCCCTTTGAACACGACTGGTTTGAATGAATTCTGCGTCCATGTCATTGTCCATTGTCCAAGGTTTAAAGTGTAGACCTACCCTAAGCTGTAGTTCAATGTAGATGCAGAGAAAATACTTTCTGTAGTAGGTGTGCATTTCCATAGTGAAAAGCCTTGATAATATTTCACTATTCACCATTATACTATAAAGTTATTTAATTAGTTATTTAAAGTTTTCATCTGAAGTGACTGTAATTGAATTCAGATGCATGTTAGTAAGGAGCAGGTTGGGTTAGGCATCTTGTTAAAATAGACATACAGGTCAACTGTGGACATCTGGGATCAAACTCTGCACCCTAACAACCTAGCCTACTACAATACTCATACACATTCACTACTCTAGACTACACGGCACTCTCCCCTATATGTTTTGCTAGCTGGAGGCCACCTGCTCACGTGTGTGTGTGTGTGTGTGTGTGTGTGTGCGTGTGCGTGTGTGTGTGTGTGTTGTCGTCAACAACCCCCCCCCCCTCCAGAGGACATTGTGGCCAGAGACATCATAGAGCAGATGTTGAGCACAGAGCCCCAGGAGAGGCCCGCTGCTGAGAGTGTCCTCAAACACCCCTTCTTCTGGAGTCTGGAGCGGGAGCTGCACTTCTTCCAGGTCAGAGGTCATGAGCCCTAGGCTGGAGTACACAGTACTGCCATTGCATAGTGTATATAAAGTAAGACAGTGTTCCTCAAATGGGGCTAATTCTACCCCAAGGGGTACTTTGAGGTATTGAAGGGGGTACTTGAACATCGTCTTGAGTGTGTCCTTTTTTGTTGTTTTTGTATTGGTTATGGACTATTTTAAAAATAATGCCACCCTAATTGAAGTAGTTGAATTTGAATGCCACCTTACAAAAATCAAGATCATTATGCCACATTTATATTAACTGCCATCCCTCTGCTCTGCCTGCAGGACGTCAGTGACCGAATAGAAAAGGAGCCGCTGGATGGACCAATCGTGAGACAGCTAGAGCGAGGGGGGCGGGCTGTTGTCAAGTGTGATTGGAGAGAACACATAACAGTGCCTCTACAAACAGGTATGAGCCTGTGGTCATGCAGGACAGGCTGGAACCGGGGGGTGTATGTGGGTGGTTCTTCAAGGAAGGTGTGCATATACTTCTGAACTTTGCTTCTCCTGCCAGAGCAGCTGCCAAGTCTTTCAGAGAGGAAAAACTTTTCCCTATATCTGCTGTAAATGTAGTTCTTAAGAGACTGCCAGATGGTGTTTATGTGCCAACATTTTGGAGTTCCATCTCTAGTTAAACTCAGTTTTCTAACTTCATTCTTATTTAATTTTTCATCAGATCTGCGCAAATTCCGCTCCTATAAAGGTGGCTCGGTCCGAGATTTGCTCAGGGCGATGAGAAACAAGGTAACCTGTCATGTGTCAAGAGCATTTTTAAAGCGTCAACTGTCCAACATATTCCCTCACTTCAACTTTTTGTGTCTTGACGTCACTGTCAACAGAAGCACCACTACAGAGAGCTGCCGGTGGATGTGCAGGAGACCCTGGGCACCATCCCTGACGACTTTGTCTCCTACTTCACGTCCCGCTTCCCTCACCTGCTAAAGCACACCTACCTGGCCATGCGCACCTGTGCTCACGAGAGGCCCTTCCTGCCCTACTACCCCAGCGTGGAGGAGCTGGCACGGACACAGCGAGCCCCGCAGAGACAAGATGAGCCAATCACAAGAGGCCTATCAAAAATACAAGGCCTCTCAAACACGGAAGGCCTCTCAAACACACAAGGCCTCTCCAACACGGAAGGCCTCTCAAACACACAAGGCCTCTCCAACACGGAAGGCCTCTCAAACACACAAGGCCTCTCCAACACGGAAGGCCTCTCAAACACACAAGGCCTCTCCAACACGGAAGGCCTCTCAAACACACAAGGCCTCTCACAATGCACGCCAAACACACAAGGCCTCTCAAACACGGAAGGCTTCTCAAACACACAAGGCCTCTCAAACATGGAAGGCCTCTCCAACATGGAAGGCCTCTCAAACACACAAGGCCTCTCAAACACACAAGGCACGCCAAACACACAATGCCTCTCAAATACACAAGAACTGCCAACACAACACCCCCCATCACAGACATTACTGCCCTTCACACAAGCGGACGGCGATTCGCTGACGCCACAAACTCCGCCCACAGCGGAACCCACAAAGCCAGTGCCGGTCCCTGATGCGGTAACCGAGACAACAGTGCCAAACAAACAGCCCGAGGAAGAGGCAGCGTGTTCTCCAGCGTTGCCGCTTCACAAGGCCCTCCTGCCCGTGACGGTGTACCCAGCTCAGGTGGGCCCCCCAGCGCTCACCTCCAGGGGGCTGTCCTCTGAGGGAACGGACTCCTCCCGGAGCAAAGAGGCCGAAAGTCTGCCAAACCCCCTTCCCCTACCTTCCCCCTGCACGGGACAGCCTGCCTGAGGGAACCGAACCCGGGGATCGAGGGGTTGATTCAGCAGGATAAGGGAGGTTGAATCGATGAGTAGACACCTTCTGGGGCTCTGCTGCTGTCACTGCTGCCTTGGCTGGGGAGGTACAGGCCTGCAGTGCCTGTATTTTCACCACCACGGGATGCAGAGCAGCAGCAGCCCGAAATTAAGTGCCTTCTGCTTGTTAGTCCGGGTTGCATCGCAAACCCAAACAGATCCTCCCACAAACCCACACTTGCACACACGCTGTTTTTCTGGACGGGCTTGCATGTCCAGAGGCATTAACGGTTATGCTGTCAGACGCCATCTTGTTCTTTATTTTACCGAGGCATCTTCAACACGAACAGTGTTATCTTCCCCCCCCGCAAAAGAAATACCTGGCTTGTATTGTAAGGGGCAAAATCACTGTGTTGCTATTGGATGTTTTATTGTGCAATGTTGTTCTTGTCGTTGTTGTTGTTGTTGTTGTTGTTGTTGTTGTACTCAGTGAGTCTGTTCACTGCAGGGATGTAAATTTTTCTATGGAGGGATTGAGAGTCGGGATTGATCGTGATAATCAAGTAATTTTGTCATGGCCACCGTGCCTTGGGATTAACACTGTGCTGTGAGGGGTACGTGTTTCTGAAGTGAATTATGCTCCGTACCGCTTTTTCCATTGATGCTGCTCTCGTATTTTTCAGTTCTGATTCTTCTTTCTCCAAATCAAAGCTTTTTGTACTGGCTTCTAGGCGGGAGAGAATGTTATTCCAAAGGGTGTTCAGGCGTGCAGTCTGAATCCAGCAGTTGGTTTTTAAGCCTTTTGTCTTTGTGTCATCAACAGGAACCAGAGTACAAAGACGGACTCTTTGAAGCCGTCTGTATTAAAAAAATAGCGTTGACTTCTTACGCATGTCCTCTAATTTAACTTCAAAGCTCATATTAAACTTTTTTTTATTATATTTTAAATCTTCTCATGATTCATGTGGATTTATTTGACTGTACACCCAAAGGTTTATATACAAATATAATTATCTTATAATTTGTAAATACCAGTAGTCGAAAGTGAACATAATGTATTTCCATGCATCTGTTTTGTATTCGGCTCACAGTCGAATCATTCACTTCTTTACTTAACTAATCTGCATATCATGAATTAAGTGGCAACCTGTTCACATGTGGTTATTACTCAGTGTTGCCAGCCTAAAGACCATGACACACATGATTTCCACCTCATCTGACTTATCTTTCATAAAGAATTAATGATAAATCAATAAGTAGTTAAAATAGAACTATATTTGATGAACAATATATGCACTCTGGACAAAGTTTTAATTATATGTTAAAAAAAAACAACGATATACCATTGTTTTATGTATATTTTATAGGGAGGATGAACTGCTTTCAATAAAATGGATAAAATAACTGCTCAGGAAATGTCCATAAGCAATATGATTTATGACCATTTTTTGCAGCCTGGATTTATAAAGCAGCCTTACTGTTTATGATGTTGTATTTACCACTTGGGTGTATATAAATTCCATGTCTGTTCTGTTCTGTAATTAAGTTTGCTACTGAAGCATTTCCATATATTTAAAGTTTCGCTTGACATACCAAAATCTTTTGGTGTTTTGCGGAATATGTAAGTTGTACTATCAAGGTTTCCGTAGTCTATACAGAAACAAAACAAGTAGTTCAATGAGGCACAACGGGAAGTTAGCGTTTAATTGTGAATGCAGTCTATGAAGCGAATGCTATGAACTGGTTTATGATATTGTAGGAAGAGCTATAATTGCCACTAATATAATATTTCGTACCTTTATTCGCTACTAAACTATACTCCCTTGAGTTGATTGCAGTCACATACAGTTACTTCTAACGCCTGTTACCTTCCTTACTTCCTTACAAACAGTAAGTACACAATAAGTAACGTTACACATGTCCAAATAGTTTAAGGGCCAACACACACTGATGTCTTATACGTGCATCTTAAGCGGCTACAATGAATAACGTTCACCGCTAGTTCCATAGTAACTGATGGTGCGGACAGGTCATGGCAGGTTTGTCTGGTGCGTCGGTCCTCTCAGCTGGGCTCCTCTTCATCTCTGCTTTATTCACCTGTCTGTACATCAGCCACGTGTCTGATGATACAATCAAAATCCGCTCTGAGGAATCCGTGGGACGTCCTCCAGCATCTGTGATCCATCTAGAAAAAGTTCGTAACATCTTCGAGAAAACACGGACGGATCACGCGGGAATAACCCAACAACCATCGGACGCTGGTTCTTCCAAGTGTCTCATGACCCTGGACAGCAGATTCGACTGCTCCAGAGACAGAGTTCTGACTCGGAGTGAGTGTCAGGAACGAGGGTGTTGCTATGCCCCTCTGGCGCTCACCTCTGGCCCTCCTTGGTGCTTCTATCCTCGGTCATATAGCGGCTACAAGATGGGTCCGCTCAGCCCCACCAAGAGAGGCCAGGGTGCCACTCTGGTACGGCCGACTCCCTCCTACCTCCCCAGGGACATTACCACACTGCGCCTGGAGGTAATAGAGGAGACCCCGAACTGCTTCCATCTCACAGTAAGTTTCTCTAAATCAGGCATTTTTATATTTGACACAAAACGAAACACATTTGAGTTATTTGAGTTTAGGTACATGTGTGTGTAATTATTATGTGAGTTTTTTTATACTATTATTATTATTTATATTTTCTTCTTTGGGAGACGTTTTAATCCAAGGCAACAGTGAATTCAGATAGAAGTCATTATTGAGCACAGGCATCTCTCTCAAGGATGCTTGTGGACTTGTTGGGGAATGAACCCACTACCTTTAACCCATCACCCTAGCCACTATTTCACTATCTGATGAGTTGTGTTTAATGATCAATCACACTCAAGAAAATGCATGCAAAAAAAACAACATGGTAATCTCTCACCATATAAATGTATTTATTAGTTGAAGGACCCCTCGTCGAAGCGATATGAAGTTCCTCTGCCTCCTGGTAACTTACGTGGGCTGAAGACTGACCAGGACTCACTCTATACAGCCGAGTTCCAGCCAGACCCCTTTGGCTTCATCATTCAACGTAAATCCAATGGCCGTGTAATGTGAGTTGATCGTTTTCAAATAAGTTCAACTTTCCGTTAATTATTCCCACAACACAAAAAGTGCTTTGTAATAACTTAACTACAACTTCTATATTTTACATGTTTGTAGAGCAACATGCATGCACAACTAAGATGAGAAGAGAAATTCTAAGAATTTAAAGAAATTTTAGCAACAAATCAAAAAAAATTATACTCCATAACCTATTTGCAAAAAGCCACACCCCGGCTTTTTAACATTATATGCCCATTTTATCTCCAGCCTCTGTGTGAAAGGTCCTCATTCTCATCCCAAATCACCTAAATGACCTCATACCCCTTCACTGACCTGACCCCATGACCTCACTTTCTGTCCAGCCTGAACACCACCGTGGCTCCGCTGCTGTTCTCGGACCAGTACCTGCAGCTCTCCACCTCCCTGGCCTCCCCTGTGCTGTCCGGCCTGGGGGAGCACTACACCCAGCTGGCCCTGGACCTCAACTGGACCAGCCTCACGTTCTGGAACAGAGACATGGCGCCTCATGTCAGTTTATGAGCACCTGCATTGGATGAGTGTGGTTTGGCATTTTTATCTATTGTTGTTTTTGTTGTCCAATGTTAACTTTTTTTGACTCACGTTTTATAAAAATAATTGTATGGTATATTTATACAGCCTTACTATTCACAAATAAAACATATATTTCCTTTGTAATACCAGTATGCTAGTCTACGTTAACTAACTGATTGTATATGTCCTTGTTTTACCAACCCGCTCCTACAGGCTAATGCTAATATGTATGGGTCCCACCCGTTCTACCTTGTCCAAGAGGAGGACGGCCTAGCGCACGGCGTCTTCCTGCTCAACAGCAATGCCATGGGTACTCAACACCCCTTTATTCTAGAGAGTGCCCCTGTTTAACCACCTAAATCATACATCTGGGTGAACTTTTTGATGTCACGTTAGGGTCGATACTAGTGATGGATTTCATGATTTGTTTGCTTGAATCAGTTCACGTCATTCAGTTTGCCAACAAGAATCGTTTGAATTGTTCTTTCGTTCGTTCAGTCGTGTTTCCGGTAACAGTGAATCATGGTTCTCAGCTGAGTCGGTCAGACTCAGCTCCTCCCTCGTTCTCATTCTCAAACGAATCACGATCGTGCAATGGTGCAAATGGTCATCAATCGACACAACATTAACTAAGTTCCTTTCAGCTGAGGAGTGCTTCATGTTCGGAATCGGGATGTTGTTGCCCGGCTGGCTCTCGTGACATCTCAGTCCTCGAGTCTTCACCGCTTAACACAGTCATTGAACGAACGGCGACTCGCGAGTCAGCGTCAGCAACTCAGCGACTAGTGGGTGGAGCTCGGAGTCTAGTCTCGGAGAACGAACGATAGGAACGAGAGCGAACTGAAACGGGGAATCAGGTCGGTTCATTCATGTTAAAGAGTCGTTTGTTTGAACTGATTCGTTCGCGAACGACCCATCACTAGTCGATACTGAAATGGATTGTAATGGCTGATCAAGGTCACACCTGGTGGTGGTAAATTAAGGGGCCCTTTAAGACACTACAGTGCACCCACTCTCCCATGTATATATATATATATCATATCTACATTTACTTTATGATATTTTTTTGCATAAGAGGTGGCCCTGCAGCCCACGCCTGCCCTCACCTGGGTGTCAGTTGGAGGGATCCTGGACCTGTACGTCTTTCTGGGCCCTGATCCGCAGAGTGTGGTACGACAGTACCTACATGTTGTCGGTATGGGGCTCAGATTCATCCAAAATCAGTATTCAGATTGTCTTTGAAGAAGTTGTGTGATAATGGATGTATTTTTTACTTCAGTGATGTTTGATGTTTGTGGTGATGATGGGTCATTGTTTTATTTCAGTGTGAGTTTATGCAATATTTTTCCATAATGCAAATGATGAAGTGCCATCGTTTTCAATATTTCTACAGTTTTCTTCAGTGTTGGCCATTGTTTTTTCCTGGATTGTTTAGTCAAATTTGATTACAACATGAATCACTATAATGTGCTCACACACACATTTTGCTTGAATGTTAAAGGAAATACCTTTTTATAATTGGGGTCCGTTATTGTTGATAGTCTTTTGGGTATAGGTGGAAATGGTCATATGAGATTTGATTGGTTGACCTTAAGCCCTCCCCCTAGGCTACCCTATGATGCCTCCCTATTGGTCGCTGGGCTTCCATCTGTGTCGATGGGGCTATCACACCTCCAATGAGACCCGGTCCGTGGTACAGCGCATGCACATGCACAATTTCCCACTGGTAAATAATTTCAAATTCAAATGAAACATCTACCAGGTAGTCATGGGATTCATGTGGGATGTTACCAATAACGGTTGTGTATTGATTGGTTCCTAATGATTTAAATAGGATGTGCAGTGGAATGACCTGGACTACGCAGACAAGCTCCGGGTGTTCACCTTTGACCCCCAGAGATTTGGGGATTTACCGGACATGGTGGAGGAGTTCCATCACAAAGGGATGAAGTATATTCTCATACTGGTCAGTTATTCTCCAAATCAATATCTTTAAACCATAAAACCCCTGTTTTAACTCTCCAACTAACACACTCTATTCTTTAAACACATTTTAACCATCATATTAACTTACTATAGCCTTTTTAAACCATGGACACCCTAATGGTCAACCGCTGTCACACACAGTGTTTACCAGGGTTCATTTTGTTAAAAGAGCTGGTTGCACTGAATCCGTAAACCTTGCAGAAAACCAAGTAGTTCCTATAATCTGCCAATAAGGGTAAGTGCTCAAAGACAAAACGTACCTTCCCCAGTCAATCATCTTCTTCTCAGGATCCTGGTATCAGCAGCGCCGGTCCTAAAGGGACGTACCTTCCTTATGAGGATGGACAGAGGAGAGGGGTCTTCATTAGGAATGCTACGGGACACACCCTCATCGGGAAGGTCGGGCTCAGCTGTTTTTGTTTTGTATTTCTAGTCCCTAACCCTAATTCTGAAATATAAGTGGTATGTATGTGTTTACGTGTATTTGAAATAACTAAATAGTTTTAGTTTGAAACCTTGATTTTCTTTACCATACAGAAAAATATTGTGACGTGTGTCGTGATAGTGAAATTATTCTGTGTTCCTGAATTAAGTCTGTGTTGCTGAAATGAGTTTGTATTCCTCAAATAAGCCTGTGTTTCTAAACGGTGTTAGAAACACACTGCACTGAATTGCCATATGCTAACACAGCAGAAGCCAGTGCTAAGCAGGCATCCGCTGTGTCGTGTATTGGATTTCCATCCCTGTATCCCAGGTGTGGCCGGGCCAGACTGCCTTCCCCGACTTCACAAACCCGGAGACGATCCTCTGGTGGAGAGACTGCATCCAAAGTTTCCACTCTACTGTCAAACTAGACGGGCTGTGGATCGTAAGTTTTGTGAACACGTGTACACACACTCACACTCACACTCACCCACTCACATACACTAATGAGCTGTGTCTGACCTCACATGTATACACAGAAGTTTGGTTGACCTGTATTCCAACACCGTATTGTTATTTTATACGTTTTAACATAAACATGTTTTCATCTATTTTCCTCTCTTCCCAGGACATGAACGAACCAGCCAGTTTTGTGCAGGGTTCAGTGGACGGCTGTCCAGACAGTGACCTGGAAGCTCCACCCTATACACCAAGTAAGTCTACTGGATCACTCCCATTGATCAGTTTAAATTACTCTTAGAACTATAACTACTCTTAATACTCTCATAATGAATGTGACGCATGTTAATTCAGGAAGTTTGCCCATTCATGAAATGGTCCATTTTCATAATCTAGACATAAAATTGAGTGAGTGTGTGACATAACTACTTGATAAAATAAACCTTTCATTTTGACCAGTTGCTTTGTGCATACTATTTATTTTCTCTAAATATCCGTCTGGAAGCTTTTTCAATTTTCTTTGCCATTTAGCAGACCAGGGTGCACTTCCTCAGTCATTTTCCATTAGTTCTTTGCATGGCAATTTGCTTGGCAATTTGCATGGAATTGCGGGACTGCCTCTCTATGAAAACCAGGAGTACTACTGAATGTAGAATGTGTCTAGTATAAAGTCAATGGGTTCTGCTGAAAAAGCCAGTGGTACTGGTACTTACTATTATAAGTATGCTTCTTTGGATGTAGTGTATTATATGCCAGATTTATCCTCTGACTTTTTGTTTGATACATGTGGACCATAGGATAGTGTAAATGCAAAAGGTACTCGGTTCGATCCCCAAATGTCTGCAGCAGCCTACCTGTTAGCGAGATGCCCAAACAACTACCTGTTCTTTCATGACATGTATAAGAATTTTAACCTGTTAACCACTTGAAATAAAAGCATTGGCAACCAAATGACTAAAAAGCAGATAGGAAAACATTAAACCCACAGGTGTTGGGACATAGCAGACACTGAACAGGCATGTTTACATAGACACAGCCGACGGTTTGCTGTCAACATTACAAGTAGGATGTGTCCTGGTATTGGACTTTTACTTTAAGTGGGGCGTACAGTTAGTTAGGTCAATACAGGCAGGGGTTCTTATCTGTTAAATGAAGGGTGATATCAGCAAGAGAGAGTGAGAGTTCATGCCATATCCCTTTTGACAGACATTTGAACAATAGGGGGAGGCGTTCACCTGGTTTACAGCCAGAATATGGCTGGTTCATCAGAATGCATCATGGGATTTTTTGTTTGCGAGTAATATACTGCGCTATACTGAGAGATACATGAGCAAAGCACTTTCAAACACAACTATGTATTCCCCTTATGACAAATAATTTCAGCCTTAATTACAAAAAAAAACAACCTTTACCACCAACAAACTATGCTCCCAAAATGGCGATGGTCATAGCGATGTTACCTTGTGATGACCTGCACTGAACCTTAAAAAACAAATAAACAGCACACATTTTGAGTTTTTTTCTATTGGTATT
The DNA here is from genome assembly GCF_964030765.1 of Micromesistius poutassou. Taxonomy (NCBI): domain Eukaryota; kingdom Metazoa; phylum Chordata; class Actinopteri; order Gadiformes; family Gadidae; genus Micromesistius; species Micromesistius poutassou. The sequence goes on along the minus strand of NC_140271.1, from coordinate 7,603,371 downwards.
AGTAGCAAGGGCGCGAATCTTATTACAACTTAGGATCACAAACATGGCCATTTTTCAAGAGTAATTTCTGGAGGGGACATCAATAATATCACTGTGTATCGTATATCAAATGCACTACTGTAAGAAATGGTTCAGACCACTGAGCAGATACGTATGGGGAACATAAACAAACCTTTAAAAAGTTAATGTTTGTATTATTTCAAAAGTGGAGATGGCTTCTATTAAATATTTATTTAGAAATATTTTATATTGGGGGGACAACTTCAAGTGTGAGGGGACTTATCTCCTCTGTCCGCCCCCCGGGATCTGCCCATGATTATTAGGTTGTATTAGTCATGTAGTCATTAGTAATTGTCAAACATTTAGTCACACTTTATTTCATTTTTTTTTTGTGTGTGTGTGTGTGTGTTTGTTGTCTCCCATTAAAAGAGGGTGTCATCGGAGGCCAGCTGAATGTGGGCACCCTCTGCATGTCTGCGCAGCAGAACCTGTCCACCCACTACAACCTGCACAATCTGTATGGATTGACAGAGGCCAGCGCCACCTACAGGTAACACGGCACACTGCAAGTATCTGGTAAAAAGTGTGAAACTCTATTTGTGATTAACAAGGCACAAGGAGAGTTGTGGTAATAACAAAAGCATTGGCTGACTTTTTGAGGGCGTTCAGGAGCACAATTGATGAAATCAACACAATGGATTTCATCAATCAATGTCATTTATAGACATTCATAGCATTCTCAGCACAGATTGCCATCACAAGAAAGATTGATTGCTGTTTTTTAATACACTTTCAATATAGACGTGTTTGAAAAGGATCTGTTTCACAATGCCTCATTCATAGCCATAACAATATGCCTATATGTGGAACACATTCAGTTTTTTGTGCACACATATTATTGTTTGTGATTTAATTTTGTGATTTCCTGTTTTTATTGTGTCCCTTATTTGACTGCATGTGTTTTGACTGTGTGGGCACTTGCTCTGTAAAAAAAATCTTTCCAGCACTTTGGTAAAATTCAGGTATTTTTTTTAGGGCGCTTTATAAATAAAGTAAATTTGAAACTTGAAATTTGAAACTTAAGTAAATGTCTTGTGTGGTCAGAGCTCTGCTGGAGATCAGGGGGAGGAGGCCCTTCGTCCTCTCCCGCTCCTCCTTTCCGGGCATCGGCCGCTTCTCCGGGGTGTGGACCGGGGACGTCCAGAGCGACTGGGAGCAGCTGCGGTACTCCGTTCCTGGTAAGTTGCGTGTGTGTGTGCGTGTGCGTGTGCGTGTGCGTGTGTGTGTGTGTGTGGTGCCAGAGAACGCAATGGATGACCTTCTTATAGGGGTCGGCTTCATGTTTAATCCGAAGTGTAGCATTACTCTCTTTTCACAATATCACCGTATGTGGTTGTTGTTGTTTTTTATAGAAAGCTGCTACGTTCCCAAAATGGAACTGCGATCACATAAAAATAATACTCAAAAATAGATTAAAAAGTATTGTCACTTTACATGACGCAAATTCTATAGTAATTTTTGTATGACCTTTCGTTTGTTATCCTCCCCTCTACCCTCCTTCCCCCCTCCAGCTGTGCTGCAGCTGGGCCTGTCGGGCGTGGCGTTGGCGGGGGCTGATGTATGTGGCTTTGGGGGGGACACCACAGAGGAACTGTGTGTGCGCTGGATGCAGCTGGGTGCCTTCTACCCCTTCATGAGGAACCACAACGACTGGGCCAACGCTGTGAGACGGACCGTCCGCCCCAACATGTGTCTGTGTTGGCACGCTGTTGCTTATTTGCTGTGCACACGATGTTATTTGTTGTCCTGTTTGGACAGGCTGAGTTATTTACTCTGGTTTAGTCACGTTTTTGAGCCTTTTGTCTTTGTGTTATAGCCGCTATTGTGGGATTTTCTCTTACAAGCACTCCATCTGTTTGATGTACTAAGAGAAGTTATTTGTGTGTGTGTGTGTGTGTGTGTGTGTGTGTGTGCGCGCGCGTGTGCGCGCTAGCCCCAGGAACCCTACGTGTTTGGGCAGAGAGCCCAGGCGGCCATGCGGTGGGCCCTGAACCAGCGCTACTCCCTCCTTCCATTCCTCTACACACTCTTCCATCACGCACACACCTCCGCAGACACGGTGGCCCGGCCTCTCTTCCTGGAGTACGTCTCTCTACATCTCTTCATTTCTGCTCTTTTCGTTCGTCCTCTCATCTGCGTGGTTCTTCTGTCCTCTCGCTCTTGTCCTGCCCCTCTCCTCCTCCTCTTCCTCTCCCTCTCCTCCTTTTTTATCTGTTTGCTCCCCTTCTTCCCCACTGCTTTTCTTTCTCACTCTCCCATCGCTCTCCTCTCGCTCTCCCTCCATGTTTTTACAGAAACACAGGAATAAGGATCTCTGAGCTTGTCTTATCCTATCTTCAGATTCCCCAATGACCCCAACTGCCAGACCATAGACAGGCAGTTCCTCTGGGGGCCCTCGCTGCTTATCAGTCCTGTGTTGGAGCAAGGGGTCATGGAACTGGCCGCTTACCTGCCCGCAGGAACTTGGTACAGTCTGGACGATGTAAGCATTGACACCTCCCACTCCCTCTCCGATCACCTTGCCCATGGTTTGTTTGGCCTGCATGCTTAAAAACACGCAGATGAAGCACAAATATTTGAATCAATATATTTCTAATAAAGTACTGCCAACCCAGTGTAGACCATTTAAGTGTGTATTGCCTTCACTGAGAATGACCACAATTGCCAATGGCCGGTTGTGGGTTGTTTGTGTAGACAAATGTTTCCCATTGTTAGAGAGCCCCTATTTGACCACCAGGTGGGATGTATATCAACCATTGCAAAACGTAATGGGGAATCGACATCACATCTGGTGGTAAAATATTGACCCTTCAATGTTATGTTAAACCCGTCTTATAGTCCTATCTGTTTGGCCATTGCCATCTGCCCATGTAATTGGTTTGCAGGGTCTGCCCTTCTACAGTAAGGGCCAGTACCTGCTCCTGCCAGCCCCGCTGGACACCATCAACGTCCATGTGAGAGAGGGACACGTCATCCCACAACAGGTCAGAGTATGGAGGCACACAGAGAAGCTGCTCACCTCCTCTGGTTTCATCTGGAGATTGAATGCATGAATAGAATACAGATATGGACTCTGGCACTGACAAAAACTCATGATTAGTTTAAGAGAGAATGCGATTATCTTTTTGAGTTTAAGGTGTTTACCTTTCAGACAGGATTTTATCATAAAACGTAGATAAGATTAGATAGAAACTTGCGCAAAATGAATACTAGTTTTAGTGTAAGTATAGGTTTATAAGTAGATGTTTTTTTGACCCATTATTATTACATTCTCCAAAATACAGAATAGGGTTACATGAACTACACAATATTCTCTATTCCTGCAGGAGCCAGCCCTGACAACCAACGCCTCGCGCAGCAACCCTTTCCTCCTCACGGTGGCACTGTCCCCACGGGGCTGGGCCAGCGGGGACCTGTTCTGGGACGACGGGGACAGCCTAGACACCTTCCATACCGGAGAGTACTGCTATGTCCTCTTCATCGCTGGCCAGGTGGGGTAGACTTCTTCGCTGATAGTCACTTCCATCTGGTCATTTACATTGAGCCATTTAGCACATGATGATATGCAACTTGACCTACAAGTGAGGAACCAGTTGCACAAAATGGTTTCTATAAAAAAATACAACGTGACAGAGTGTGGCTATAGGAATCAGGAAGTAGGATTTGTAATTGTAGTGGTAGTCAGTTGCGTAATAGGAGATAGTCGTACATCGCAGCAAAATAATACTTTCCAAGTTGCAACACCTGAAAATAGTCTGGTCTGGACACTTCAGATTTCAGAGTTTTGACAATAATACATTTTCCTTGGAAGCTAAGGAAATCAAACTGTTTTTTACACATTCATTACATGCTTCAGGAGACAGCTCTACCACAGACTAGTAGATTTAATGACATTGTCTGCTATGCCACCTAGCTTCATCATTTTTATGAACTCAAGGTTAACCTTGAGTTACTTTAAATGTACGAATGTACGAAATGTAAGAATCAGAAATTCCTTTGCATTACCAGCGCCTTTGGCTGGTAAGTGAACAGATCAAGCCTGCTCAAGCATGCGCATTCAAAGCGCTAGGTGCTAGCCCCATGGGTTAAGACAAAAACAATCATAAACTAATGTTAGTTATAAACATTACTTTTTCCTGGCCTATGTTCTTACTAGAAATCCGCCCAAAGGCTGTAGGAAAGTCGGCAAGGTCACATTTAAATTACAACCTGTTCATATTTTGGCAATTTAAAGTGATTTCTGTATGTAAAAATCCTACAAGCAGTGCCTTTAATGCAAGGAAACTCTATATTTTGTTCCTATTCTGGTGACCCCTTGGCGATCTCGATCCACCACAGTCCCAGGTTGTGGGTGACCCGGTCAGGCAGAACGGGGGTCTGAGCCGCCTGGTTCTGGGGGGCCTGAGGGTGTTCGGGGTGCCGTCACGGCCCGTCTCTGTGTGGGCCAACGGGCTGAGAGTCTTGGACTTCACCTATTGCACAGACACCAAGGTGAGCCAGGGCCCTGGCTGGATCTGAGGTGGTAGTTGTTTTTACATTTCCATCAACTGTTTTTTTTTAAATGGCTAAATCTCATTTTACACTTGCCTTTTGATGCCATTGTGTGGTTTTTACCTGGTATTTGTGTTTTATCAAATACCAGCAATTCCAGTTTTATCACAGTTTTATCTAGCAAATATCAATATAAATATTGTATATAATCAATAAGGATATTTATTATTATGATTATTATTTTGATTATTATTCATATGATTATATGCCAATGTATTAATGTTATAGTTCAAAGTTTCAATATGTTAAAGTGACCAATAGACTCTATTCTGACTCACTAGGCAAGCTTTGAGTATATAGTCTGAAAGCAGGGCCATGGGAAGATGACAAAGTTATAGTTCTCAGAGTGGGCGACACAGCATCTTCGAAGAGCATGGCTCGACCACAAGCATGATAGCATCTCCAGTAGAAAGGACGGAAGTGTAATGTAAGAAATGTTCATGCATGAGTGACTGAAGCAAAAACACAATAAGAGCAATACAACGATCTACCAGGTAGGATAAAGAAACAACAGATCAATCTAGCCATCAAATACCAGCAATTCCAGTTTTATCACAGCACTTCATATATAAATATCAATATAAATATTGTATATAATCAATAAGGCTGTACTACTTTATAGTAGTACAGTTAGAAATAATTAACGTTAAAGAAACACATAAAAGGCTAAAATAACTGAACAGATTAGAATACTATAGAATATTAGAATAGAATATTACATTTCATCATGATAAAGAATCATCAGGTTATATACTTTAAACTATATTAGGAGACTTCTCTTCCACAGACTATTAAGATTCAAGGTCAAAAGTAAAAAAAAATAGCACATTACTTTGGCAACAGTTGCTGAAGTTCTCATGTGTGCCCCGACTGTGTCACACTGGTCTATGTTTTCACAAATGATAAACAACCATCTGGTGAGGAAACCTTACAGAGAAAATGATGGTCTCTTTGACTTCTCTGCCAGGGTAGCCTCCAGATGGGATCTATTCTTAGACCTTTGATCATGGAAGGGGTTGATTGGATTTTAGACTGAAAAAACCTCTCTCTCTCTCTCTCTCTCTCTCTCTCTCTCTCTCTCTCTCTCTCTCTCTCTCTCTCTCTCTCTCTCTCTCTCTCTCTCTCTCTCTCTCTCTCTCTCTCTCTCTCTCTCTCTCTCTCTCTCTCTCTCTCTCTCTCTCTCTCTCTCTCTCTCTCTGGAGGCGTTGGAGGTGAAGGGTTTGGCTCTGCCCATGTCAGAGGTTTTCACAGTCCGGTGGGCTCTGTGATTTAGGAAGAAGAAGCCGCTTGGTTCACACTACTTGTTCCCGCTCATCACCTCTCTTACCTGTTGGTCGTCCTATGAAGCAAGCAGTCTCTCTCCAAAAGTAAGGCAACTGAAGTCATTTGTTTTAACCCCAGATCATGGAAACAGTACAGTAATAAACATGGTTGGTATCTTTTGGTTTATTCTTCCAAGCCAAGTGGATATTGCGAGAGAATGATTATGACTGAAGGCATGTGTATATATTATATGTGTATAATTTATTAAATTTTTTTAATTTATTTCATCAAGTGAATTCCCTTTAAAGGAGAAATGCTTTTTGCTGTTAACTTGTTAAGTGCATTGTGAAATATGCACTGTTTACCTCCCCTCCACATAAACCCATGGTATCCATGTATTCATGGACATAATCTGGTCCGTTTTAAATAATCGTACTATGAAGCTATCATCATTATTTGTCTGAGTCACTTTATTAGCAATGACTGCTTCTCACTGCTGCACTGAAGAAAGTAACATTTAGCCTTTGATTTTCCAAATTAAATGCTTCTGTTTTTGTTTTTCACTTCATTTCAATAAAGGATTTGTAATTGTGGTCCTCGTTGGATTATTAATTTAGCACATCATTGTTGGTTGTTGCTTATTTTATTAGTTTACCATCAACATATAAGGAAATACATATTTATACCATTTAACAAGATGCATATCAGTTATCATAATTGTTCAAATACAAAATAAATAACGTTTCGAAATATATATCGAATGTGGAGTGATTTTATGGTCTCAACAAGTCCGCACGGAAGAGATGATGATGATGGTCTCTTGTGTCCTCGTGACGTAATGTTCAGACTCAGAGCAGTGGTCCTGATGATGCGCATAGGGTAGACAACCAACTGCACTCTAGCTTATTCCTCGTGACCTCTAAATCAATACGTTAGATATAAAATATTTGTTTTGTTCAAGGGTTTATCACATGTTATTTATGAAACAAACGGCGTTTAAAACGTTCATAAATCAATTGTAATTTCGCGGCTTTTCAGTCATCGCCTTTTTCTATTCCGGAAGCAGCGGGATTTGGGGGGTTGTGTCTAAAGCAGCAGCGTTGAACGTGTGGTGTCACTGTCATAGCTCACCGATACACACAGGAATACTCTCTCATCGTACCAATAACACAGGAGGGAACATACCTATAATAAACAACAACGTGTGGGCATGATAGCCAGCTAGTGCTCCCCAGGCAAGATGGACGTTAGCCATGGACTGTAGACTTCACCGGCGGGACTGAAGGTGAGAGCTCTGACGCTTCTCTCGTGTGTGTGTGTGTGTGTGTGTGTGTGTGTGTGTGTGTGTGTGTGTGTGTGTGTGTGTGTGTGTGTCTGTGTGTGTGTGTGTGTGTGTGTGTGTGTGTGTGTGTGTGTGTGTGTGTGTGTGTGTCTGTGTGTGTGTGTGTGTCTGTGTGTGTGTGTGTCTATGTGTCTGTGTGTGTCTATGTGTCACTGTGTGTGTGTGTGTGTGTGTTTACCTCGTCCAATGTGTCGGTCCATTTCATTCATTCCTTCGTCAATACACCGGTGTGTCCGTGTCGCCCACATCGCACGTTTCTCTTGGTCCGAGATGATGTGATTGTTCTCAATGCCCCATTCTAATTCGGTGTTCAACTTAAGTTTCCATAGATTGTGGCATAGAAACCGATTGCGGCCATGGTCGAGCTGGCTAACTCAAATATTTATGTTCCAAGATGCAAAAGCAACAGATGAACTGTAACTGCACGCCTAGGGGCAGGACAACCTCTGTTGAATAAAATGCATTTTTGACACCACGGTGTCAAAAACATAAAGCAAAATACCTTGTCCTAAAGAGCCTGCTGTCAGACTGAAGTATATGATGCTGCTGGTGGTGCTGCTACTACTACTACTACTACTACTACTACTACTACTACTACTACTACTACTACTACTACTACTACTATTACTACAACGACGATAGACGTATCTTAATAGTACTCTATCAGAAGATAGGCATATGTTGATGGCTGAATCAGTCCTGTTCGTCATGTAACTATTCAATGTCTAATATATTACTGTGCTGTTCAATATTTGTTTTTATGTTTTTATTTATATTTATCTGTTCATTTTTTAAATGTTTTTTTGTATATATATATATGTATGTATGTATGTATGTATGTATATATATATATATATATATATATATATATATATATATATATATATGACACAACCAACATTTATAGGTGACAAATGTGTAGCTATCAGAAGCCCTAACGAAGATGTAGGCTATGCAATAAATAATGTGTATTCATGTTAAGCCATTTGCAAATTTAGTGTAGTTTTCGTAAATTTGTGTTTCCAGAACCCTGAGGCATCCCAGTCTATAATATAAAGATGAAAGGGCCGCCGCTACTAAAATATAATTTCATTGTTGCCCAGAGGTCGAATCAGCATAATAAGAGAGAACCATTGTGAGGATTTTTAACAGTTTCTTCTCTCTTATCTGCAGTTCAACATGGTAAAATTAACCCCTACTACAGTGGGGGGTATTTATATGGCAGCAACGGTAATCTGAGGCAGCAGCCACTATGCCAGTGTTGCCACCCCCACTGAGAAATATGTTTGAATATAATATTTTGCACGTAAATAAATCTGTCAGTTGAAATTATTTCATCACTTATTAACACGAGTCAGGTAGTCAAAAGTGTATACTGTGTTACACAGGCATGGCATCTGGACGTGGTGGTACATCAAAATCACCTACTTACCTCCTTCAGTCACATACAGACCAAAATAACCACAGGTCTATCTGTACCAACCGAGTGGAGCACATTGTGACTGTTATCAGGGCCTCTAAACCTGTGTGTCGGCCATGTGCATTTGGGTTTATATAATTAACCAGGAAAGGGACTTTTGCAACGATTGGATTATCCTGTGTGACCAGTTTATGGGGCAACATATACCAGTTTATATACCAATTTTGGCAGTTGACCCTTGGTGGTTTAGGAACTATTGAGGTCAACATTCTCGCCCTGAAACATCAAACAAACAAAGTTGCAAGACAAACACCAACACCTGTCTATTTCAAATAAAGACAAATAAAGATGATCAAGAACACGATATTTTGATGGTTGCTAACATCAATGGCCATCTTGTTCTATGTTCTAGTAGGGTTCTCTAAATTCTCCATTCTTCCAATTCTGTCAGTTAGCCTTTTGTTTCCTTTCTCCCGGGCTTATGTTTGGGCTCCATGGCAGTACTCACTTCCTGTCTGGCATCAGGAAGTGGACCAGCCTGTTTTAATCAGAGAAGGTAAACATGGGAACATGAGGAAGCATTCCAAAAGACCAATTGGTGATAACGTCCAAGGTTGGATGAGTTGGTGCGAGAACACATAACAGTAAAGTTCAGGAGTAATTCAGTCATATAAATATGCCACACAAATATGCCTTTAGCTAAAGGCTAAAGGGCAAATAAGAACCTACATCTCCATTAGCATCTTGGCGACTATTTACTACTTAGTTTAGTAGACACTTTTCATCCAAAGCGATAAACAACAGTACAGATACGTTAGCAGCTATGGGGTTGGAGTGTCTAGCTCACAGAGGACTACAGTTAGTTTTGGTTCCTTCCCCATGAAAACCATGTGTCCATCTCGGATCTACGATCTCAGTTATTTGACTGTAACTCAGTTTGGTGGTGAGTCAAGAGGAGGTCATTTCAGTATCCATACTGGTGTCCTTGTTTCCCTTTCTTGATAAGCGCTTGGGAGTCAGTACAGGTGCCACAAGAACACTGTGTTTGCTCACGTCTTTCTGAGGCGTTCAGGTGAGTGTATCATGTGTTTACACAAGGTGGGTCGCACACCAATACACTCTTGCCTTGTGCTGGTGTGTGTTTTTATGTTGTAAGTCAAATAAAAGCGTGTTATGGACAACGTTATAAGGATTACGTCTGGGCTTGACCTCCCGATGGCGGACACTGCAGTAAGCAGTGAACAAAAAGTGTGCCACAGGAGAATACATTTCTAGGTTTAGACAACTGATACACTGTTGTAATGCTCATCATGTATGTGCTTACTCGATTTCCTTAACCATATATTCTCCTTGATGTTCCTCTTTAAACCTTTCCCATCTGACTCCATTCTCTCTCCCTCTACCTCCTTACATGCCCTCCTTTCCATATCTCCATCTCACCCCTCCTCTCTCAACCTCCATGACCCCTTCTCTCTTTCTCTAACTCCTCTTACCTCCGTTTTCTCCCTTCTCTTTTTTTACTCCTTCATCCATCCCATTTCTGTATGTCTCTCCCTCTGTCTCTCCCTCCATACCTCTACCCCAACTATCTCCACACCTCTAACCCTCCTCTCTCTCCATCCCTCCCGTCATCTCTCCCTCTCCCAGAGGATGGGCCCAGGGTCCGGCGACCTGTGGAGATGTCTCTTGGTCGGCTCCTGCGGCGCGCCTCCTCCAAGGCCTCCGACCTCCTGACCTTTAACCCCGGCGCCGGGGGCTCGTCGGCGCGCTCAGGCCTGGATGGGGAGATCATCTTCTCCAAAAACAACGTTTGTGTGCACCCCGCCGAGCCGCTGCCTGGGCTCGGAGAACACCATCCAGGTACGGATGGTGTGCAGCATGTAGTTACAAAAATATTTTGGAGATTTACACTTTAAGGGGCCTGCTGTACTTTCTGAGCAGACAAATTGACCCTTTCCGACCATGGCCTGATGTTCATGACTTTTTCATGAATTTAAGGTAATGAGTGTGTGTAGTGTGTTTCTGTGTATTCTAGCCGACAATGCAAATAATTTTAACCTGTAGCAATTGAGCCTTTAGCATGCTTACTCCCCACTGTAATCCAAACAACACATAATACGGGAGGAAACTGCTCTTCAAGTTATCTGAAGTAGATCATTAGTCTAGTCACCCATTACTGACACAATAATTTGTAATAAACTATCTTACTGGGTGATTTAGCGATCCAGACACCTCTATCGAAGGCGACTCAGAATTCAGTAAAGCGCAGGTAGTGGATAGGCATTCAGTAAGTTTGTGGAAATATCAAACCAGTATCTTGTGCTTCAGATTACAACACCCTTTAACCTAATACAACCCCCCTCCCTGCATACTTTGTTCACCCTAGTAAATGGATAGTGTTCCATCTCGGGTTACAAGAGTACCACTATGTGTGTGTGTCACTGTTACCTGCCTATCATGTCACTAACATGTCCCTTGTGGTGGTTGTGATGGTGTTGCTGCCCCCTGCAGGCTACCTGTGTGTGCACGTGGAGAAGGACGACAGCCTGGGCACCACGCTCATACTGACCTGGGTGCCCAACTGCCGCATCCAGCGACAGGACGAGGAGGCCCTCCGCTACATCACCCCGGAGAGCTCCCCCGTCCGCCGGAACGCCCGTCATCGGGGACGACGGTGAGGATAGGCGGGGCTCCTGTCGGCTCTGTGTTGAATGCCACAGCATGTTCCTGAAACGTGAATAGTTGTGTTTTTTCTTGAAGGTATCTCGGGAGGGTCACATGTTGATTGATTATTGTTGCAATTTTAAGTAGTAAGTTAAAGTAAGTAAGTTAGTAGGTTAGTTGCAAGTTAAAAGTTAAAGGTTAGTTGCATTTAAAGGTTTTTCTTAACCCCAAAGGCGACCTCAGCTGTGCCACCTCCTGTTGTGTCCAGGGAGATTTGTGCACACAAATTGGCTTCCCGTGACGTATTTGAGATTGTTTCAGAATTGTGTGTTGAGGGAAACTTCATATGAGGTCGGCTAGCTCCCAACCCCAACCCCCCCTTCCCCCACCCCTCTCCCCATTCCAGGCCTCACTCACGCCCCCCCGCGGCACAGGAGGAGGATGTAGCGGTAGACGAGGACAGGAACATCACCAGGCCGGTCCCCACCACCAGCACCAGCAGCGACGGCCAGAAGCATCCGGCGGCGGGGGAGGCCGGCGGCGGGGAGCCCTCTCCGACCCAGCACCAGGCCTCGTCCCTGGGGACGGGGGAGGAGGGAGACGAGCTGTCGGACGAGGTCAGCCGGGACAGCACCATGGGCTCTGACTCGGACACCTTCTCCTCACCCTTCTGCCTGTCGCCCGTCAGCGAGGCACTCTGCGAGAGCAGCGGCTCCGTTTTCCTGGACAACGAAAGCAGGTGGGTGGTGGAAAAGTAGGAGTAGACCGTATTGGCCCGGCTTTTCACGTTGTTCTTTGGGTTATTTCCCATACTCTGAACTTTGGCCGGTTGTTTGTTTAAACTAGGTCCCCAGCCCTTTCTTTTTTTTTTGTAGTTGCTCCACTTTTGAGCGAATGCATGTTTTTTCTTTAGCTTGTAAATCTTGAATTAAGCTCTCTGCTTGCCGACGAAAGTTAGCTTTGACGTCAATGTAAACGGACATAAGGTGGATTGGAAATGTACATGTGAGGCAGAGGCTATGTATGTGTTATTGCTGTGTGTTTAAATGGAACTGCTGAAAAATATACATGATTTCAGATTATTTTTATAATGGGGTACGTTTTTCTGTTATTATTCTAGATAGGAGATGATGATGGTTTGCAAAAATCCAGTTATTTAAATAATTGAGATGAATGTGTGTATTATCTTCTCAAATTCCTTCCTCAAAGTCCTTAAAGTTGTTGTTATTTGCTTTCGTATTATAAGGGGTTTGGTAAATATAAACCTCATCAACCTGGTTTCAAACTTGTTTTGTGTACATCCTAGTTAACTCTAGACTGTAATGAGAAGACTAGCAATGTGTAACATATGGACAGCTGCACATACATGTAACATGTTCCATAATGTTACAAGAACAGCAACATATCAATAGTAACTCTATTTTTTCAGTTACCAACTGCGATATTTTAAATATTATATATACCCTGATTACTCGACCACAGTTTACCACATGGTGGAGCTCATCACGACAGAAACATTGCCACCTACAGCTCACACTGCAGTTACCTCATGCCACCACACGGTCGAGCCAAAGAGGGTAGAATTGACGCTAGAGGCGTATTATTGCGGCGCTTGATGTGGTATGTCGGCGGCTGTATCATGGTGGCTGAGCTGATCACGCTTTGCTGGGGATTTTAGTCACCATAGGGCGTGTGCTGGTGACTAATAAGATGCATGGCAATGAGTCATCAAGAGATGCTTACAGTGTTTGTTTGATTTGACAAGATTTGACATACTCTTAATCTTTCTGAGAAAAAAAGAAAAAAGAAAAAAAAACAACCATAATGTATGTTCTCTCTTCACCGCCTGCATCCCGCCGGGGCGTTGAGTGTGTAGCCTCTCCGCTGCTGGATTCTGTTTCCTTATCAAGGGAACCATCTGGATGGGCTATTGGGTTTGCTTTTCTGACCTTACAGCCATTTGACTTTACGATTCCCTCATAGCCTGTTTCCACACAGCCATTTGGCTGAGGAGCTGCCCTGTGTGTGTGTGTGTGTGTGTGTGTGTGTGTGTGTGTGTGTGTGTGTGTGTGTGACTGGTTTAACTACTCTCAGAGCCTGGTTTTCTGGAAGTGCAGGCAGTGTGTGACTTGGCAGCCAGGCTCCCTGGTGCACAGCTTCTCCTCTCAACTCTTCCTCCTCCTCCTCCACTGCTGTGCGACCCGTTTAACTGTCAGGCCTCTCCTCCTCCTCCTCCTCCAGCACCCTGGCTGGCACCAACCATTCATTCCTCGCTCTCTCTCTCCTCCCGCAGCTCCATTCAGATGTCTCTCTCTCTCGCCACCTTCATTCTTTGCCCTGCCATGCTCTCCATCTCCATCATCCCTCCCTCCCTCTTTCTGCCCTTAATTTTAGTCACAAACCCTCAACATGCTGCCCGCTCCCCATACAGCCCTCTTCTTCTCATTTGTCTTTTTCTCTTTCTCTTCCTCTCTCTCTCTCTCTCTCTCTCTCTCTTCATCTGCTTTTCTACTATCTCCGCTCCTATATTTCTTTCTCTCTCTCTATTTTCGTTCTTCCCCCCTCTTCACTGACTGTGTGTGTGTGTGTGTGTGTGTGTGTGTTGGTGTTGCTGGGCTGAATGTCAGTTCTCTCTCCCTCTCTCCCACCCTCTCTCTCTCTCTCTCTCTCTCTCTCTCTCTCTCTCTCTCTCTCTCTCTCTCTCTCTCTCTCTCTAATTGACACTGTTAAGGGGCCAGGAAATGGAAACATGTCACTTGGAATCATTCACAGAGAGAGAGCCGAGCAAGCGAGCACCAACATAATACAGAGAAAGGGGGAGAGAGGGAGTACAGATTTGATTTAGCTAGTTTCGCTTGATGATTCATATTCTGTTCATGATGAATCCACAATGAGGCCGACGTGCTGGTTTGCAGAACTAAAACCTGCTAATGTTTTTCGAAAAAAACAAAGTCTGTGGCTTGTGCGTGCGGCGTTGCGCACTTTGGAATATTATTTTTCAGCGCATTTGGCTTCACAGACCACTACATAGATTGTTCCAGATTTTTTTTTTACCCAAATCAAAACATGAAGCTCTATTCAAGACTGAATATGTTAAAGGGGGGAGAAAAGCGCCTGAAAACCAATTCCTGTTTACAGATTACAGATGTCCACACAGCTGTCTGTCTATCCCAGGGTTAGATGGAGGTTGGTTGGCTTCCCACGAGACCGTCCCTGGTCCAAGCCCCTGGTTCTCTGTGAGCGCCATGGCAGGTCGAGTCTCTCGGGAGAGAGAGAGAGAGAGAGAGAGAGAGAGAGAGAGAGAGAGAGAGAGAGAGAGAGAGAGAGAGAGAGAGAGAGAGAGAGAGAGAGAGAGAGAGAGAGAGAGAGAGAGAGAGAGAGAGAGAGAGAGAGAGAGAGAGAGACTCTCTCGCCTCGGGGCAGTCACACCTCGGGCCTGGAGGGACGAGCCGTTTCAAACTGCCGCACCGTTTCAAAAACAGCTTGTTGACACGACGGGTTCTTTGGATTTACACTCCCACCCCACCCCCATCCCTACCTCTCTCTCTCTCTCCCTTTTTTCAACCGTTGTTTTCTTTATTTTTTCCCCCTGGTCTTGATGAGTACCAGAGCTGGTCACTTGACACCTTATTTCATAGGGTCGACGGAATTAACATTTCGTACACGAAGGGAACGCAGTGCCTCGAATCAACACACAGAGATCCCAAGAGAGTGTGTTTATTTATTTATTATTTATTTATTTCCACAAGCAGCCCATTTGGGCTCGTAAACATGACGCAAACTTTGACGATCCGCAGGTCAACAGAAAAAAAGGAAATTGACGTATAAATTTCAAACAATAATATGGTATTTTCCATATTTTATTAAGCTCCCCCTACTCTCCCTATCCCTTTGCCAAAGGCCTGAGGCCTCCCCACTGGGATCCAGGCCTAGGCCTCCCCCTTGGGCTCCAGGCTTCATCCCTGGGTTCCACGCCTAGGCCCCCCCCCTGGGCTCCAGAACTAGGCCTCAATCCTCGGCTCCAGGCATTGGCTTCACCCCTGGGCTCTCGGCCTAGGCTTTACCCCTGGGCTCCAGACCTAGGCTTCACCCCTGGGCTCCAGGCCTAGGCCTCACCCTGGTCCTCAGGCCTGGGCTGCTAAGCGGCTAGTTGTATGGGTTGATGCAGGGGGAAGCAGGCCAATAAACCAGGCTGCAGCTTGGATTGATCAGCCTTGTTAGCTTCTCATCTGCCGACAAGGGAAATGATTAGCAAGACATGATTGATTCAGGGTGGGAGGAATCAGCCGATCCCTTCTTTTTTTCTCTTTTCCCTCTCTCTTTCTCTTCGTGTCTATCTCTCTCTGGCTCGCTCTCTCTTTCTCTGTCTCTCATTTTCCCTTTGTCTCTGTTTCTCCGTCTCCTTCTACCTCTCTCTCTCTCTTTCTCTGTCCCCTTCTTCTGTCTCTCAAGCTATACTTATCGCTCTACTATGTCTCTTTTCTACTACAACCCTTTTTTCTTCCCTTTACATCACTTTCTCTCTGCCTCTGTGTGTGTAATTATTTATTTAAGGTTTATTTGAATAGGGTCAGATACAGAAACATAGATAAGCTTGAGACAGTCATCCGTTGTTTGCATCATAGTGTTTTTAGCCAAAGCTAATTTACGACACTTGGGGCTTTTGGTTAAAAATTACATTATTAAAAAGTAAGTAAATGGAAATGGTAATAACATAAAATGAAAAAGAAAAGAAAACATACAGAGAGAGCACATTGTAAAAAACAAAGTATGCCAGCGAGATTGTTGTTGAATTAGCCACAATTGTGTGTGTTCTTTTGAAGGTGTCAAATGTAGGGATACATTTCAAGTGGTCTAGCAGTGAGTTCCATAATTTTGTCCCTTTTACTGTATAAGGCTGTTTGAGTGTAAGATGTGTGTCTCTCTCTCTCTCTTGTCATTGAGCAGTTCTTTCTATTTTAGCAGGGCGTGTTTTTATTTGCCGATCTTTATTTTAGGGAGTGTTTACTGCTTGACTCAAAGCATTTCCATGTTCCACCGTGGGCTTCAATAAAATGCACATTGATCTGCTATTTGCACAATATCTGCCCAATGCGTGTTTTTTTTTCATTTTATTTGATTCAAACCGGTAGAAGTCGTGTTGGCTACTCATGTCTGGAGATTAGGCTTGTGTAAACGTATTGTGGGAGAGGTATATTATAGACTGTCTTGAGTGTCAAAGGCTTTCTAACAGTTCACACTTCCTGATTTGCTAGCTCGTCAGAGACGTGTGTGAGAGTCCATTATGGACATTAGCCATGCTCTATCAAATCTGTGTGTGTGTGTGTGTGTGTGTGTGTGTGTGTGTGTGTGTGTGTGTGTGTGTGTGTGTGTGTGTGTGTGTGTGTGTGTGTGTGTGTGCACATAGTGCTAGAGTTTATTGCGCCAGTCCTAATAAACTGTAGGACAAATGCACACAGGAACACAACACAAGCACACGGAGATTGTTGTAAAATAACAACTTGTCTGTGTGATCTTCCTGCATATTCCCATTTGTTGGCCTCAAAGAGATTCAGGCCTTTTGTGTGTGTACGTGTTTGAGTGTGTGCGTGTGTGTGTGTGTGTACATTTTTGTGTGTGTGTACATGCACATGTCTCTTCTCCTACAGCAGTGGAACCAAAGCTCAGGTTTCAATGACGGGAACAGCATGCCCGCCTTTGGGGAATGACAAGGAAATTGGACAGCACAGAGTGTGATTTGTGTGTGTGTGTGTGTGTGTGTGTGTGTGTGTGTGTGTGTGTGTGTGTGTGTGTGTGTGTGTGTGTGTGTGTGTGTGTGTGTGTGTGTGTGTGTGTGTGTGTGTGTGTGTGTAGCCTCCATGCATTCCTCCCATTCTCAGCCATATTGAGACACAAGACAACAGGGCAGCAGCAGCAGAGAGCCCAGGCTCAGCCGATATGTCTGAGCCTTCATCAGAGGACTCAACCACAAAACGGTCTACGAGATGGCTACACCTTTTGTCTACAAGACAAGCATTTATAAAGCCCTGATTTAGGGAATATTGATCTATTCTGTCTATCTATTCTGCAATTTTCATTGTTAGACTCTGGCTTCAGGCATGACCCAACAAAAAAGGTTAAAAAATGAAATGACTTCCAAAAACATTCTTTGCAGGCCTTTTTTTTTGATGCAACTCTCACTCCAAGACTGTCAAAGAGGCCAACAAAAAACACTTTTGGTCACTCTTGTCAATCAAGTAGCTCATCTTCATGGGTCCCTCTCCTTGTCTCTGTGTTTCTCCCCAGGGAGATGTGCGACGAGTCCATGACCCCCTCAGTAAGCTCCGCCTCCAGCCTGGACAGCCACGCCCCTTCCGAGTGCAGCAGCCAATTGCAGGGCATGCGCTGGGAGGAGCAGCAGAAGGCACTGGCGCTGGAGCAGCTGTGCGGCGTGTTCCGGGTGGACTTGGGTCACATGCGATCCCTTCGACTCTTCTTCAGGTCAGTCAACTGGGGTCCACGGGGTTGCGAAGAGGTCAGCAGTGGCTCATGTTGTTTTTGTCACCTCGGCGACCTCTCGTGATTTCACTTTCCCCCGTGGTGGGAATGTGCTGCCCTTGAAATGTGAGAAATCGTGAAAATGTCTGAATGGAAATTGTCTTTTGGACAGTGTGCGATTACAGATCGTCGGGCACAAACAGCACTGTAGGAGTGTGTGTGGATGGTGGCTGATTTGAGCAGCCTCACCTGGCAGAGTCTGAATGGACTCTGGTGCTGGGTGAGGCTACAGACCTGTTGCATGTTGCGTCATCAATGTTAAACCAGGTTAATCCAGCCATCTCCACACACACTCGAGTGTGTGGAGTTCTCCCAGATGGCAACAACACCAGGTCATGTATCATTATCAAACCTTTACAATAAACCTGATTTCTAACACCACCACCCTGCATCCTTTGTCTTGAGGAGCCCAAAAGAAACATCACCTAGGTGGCATGTAGCAAAGTAACAGACATTGCTATAAACCCATTTTCGTAATTGGCAAATGATGGTCTATTATCTCGATTATATAGTAATTGGATGTAATTGAATCCACCGTTTTGCGAATGCAGGCCATGTTCTCAATTTGGGCGTTCCTGGTGCGCACCTATACCATCGTAGGCCACCTCTTGAAGCACAACCACGGCTCCTGCACATAAATGTCGGGCAGGGGGTGGGGAGAGAAAGGAGAGTCTTTGTGCCAGAGAAAACTGTGTGAGCTATTGTGTCGTCCGAGCCTTTGAAGCACTGTGTTGTTTGTGTGCCCTGGCAGCGATGAGGCGTGCACCAGTGGGCAGCTGGTGATCGCCAGCAGAGAGAGCCAGTACAAGATCCTCCACTTCCACCACGCCGGCCTGGACAAGCTGGCCGAGGTCTTCCACCAGTGGAAGTGCTGCAGGGAGACCCAGCTCAAAGACCAGGTCACGAGAGCGCCGTTTTAACCTGCACTGTGTCACGTTTCGACTGCAGCAATCAACTCCATTAAAAAATATATCCGAACTCCCAACGTTTCTCGATGAATAGAGCGTGTCAATCAAAGTCGCTCCATCCAGGGAATTGTTTAAACATAAATTGTTTTATTCTGGTATACTTTCCTTCCATTTCTGCTTTCTCACTCGCTCACTCGCTCGCTCACTCACCTCACTCACTCACTCACTCACTCACTCACTCACTCACTCACTCACTCACTCACTCACTCACTCACTCACTCACTTCACTCACTCACTCACTCTCACTCAGGTGGTGGATGAAAAGTCCTGCATGCAGTTCTCCATCCGCAGACCTGTGCTGCCGTCGGCGGAGAGCCACCCTGAGGAGCGGCTTTACCGCCGGCTGGAGGTCAACACCTGGCTGAGGCACTTCAACCGCAACGGACAGGTGGAGGAGGAGTACAAGCTGCGCAAGGTGGGTTGAGATGTGTTGTTGAGTTTGGGGGGGGGGGGGGGGAGTTGTGGTGATGGGTTAAGTGTGTGTGCGTGTGTTGGAGAGAGAGGGGGAGATTGGGGGAGAGACTGGAAAGTCTTTGAAAAAAAATTCGATAGAAAATCCAGTGTCATAAAAGTTCTGGTAATTTGCAAAATATCCCCTAGAGTCCCAAACTGAATCATCGTTTGTGCACATCTGCACAAAAATCCTTTGGTTGGCTCAGTATATTAACTTAACATCTTTTTTCATATCCTAAAAATTTAGCAACAACAGCCACGAATTCCACATGCATTTTTTAGCCATTCCATTTTCAGTGGACCAACAGATTTAATGATGCCAACGCCAGAAAATATTTTATCGGTCTTTTGAAGGGAGTTCTTTATTCTGCTGTCTTGTTAACTGCTTAAAGGCTATGTAAGTTAACAAGGTTATTTTAGCTCATGGCACGCTGGCCAGCTGATTTGCGGTTGACAAAATGTTGCACATTTATTTTAGTGAGTGGTGATGAGACTGTACCTGTGCTGTTATGTTATGAGTACGTCATAGCAGTGCGGTTATTAATTAACACCCAGTAAGAATAGAGTATTTACCCAGGCCATGGTATAAATAGTCAAATATATATATATATACACACACACACACACACACACACACACACACACACACACACACACACACGCGCGCAATAGTTTTATGATTCAATTTTTACTGTCTCATATTTCCAGTCTGTATTTAGTACAAGATCTATTATCTATATCTAAGTATTACTTGTGTTATCTAGAGGATGTCAAAGATCACATGATGGCTTTATTCATGTTACCCCGCTGAGATCTTAATTTGAATGCTGGTTTAACCCCTACACAAAAACAGAGTCTGTTTCCTCTTTTTAGTCATCCAACTGAAACCTGACAAATTGATCCAGTCATACGGGGAACTCACAGCGCACCACAGAGGGTCAGGGGCGAGGTTGAGGTTTTTTCTACGCTGAGTCATTTGTGCTTTGTGTAGCACACTGGAGGTACTGAGATGACTCAGTGCATCTTGCATAGTGTGTTTCAAGCACTGTCCCGAGACATCCATGAACCTCTTTCTAGATGTAGATCTTCATTAAACAATGCAAGATGGCTACTACCTCAGACCACTCACAAGCTGGGCCAGAAGCTGGGTTCTGTCTGCTTGTGCAGTTTATCATCATTAAGCAACCAACAGCGTTCACCTCCTTCTGCATGAGTCTCCCTTGAAAAATAGGTTTTAATCTCAATGAGACCAACTTTGTGGTAAATGCTATTCAGAAATTTTATCCAGAGCGACCCAGTGAATGCAGGGAGAAAGGTCATTAAAGGAGGAAATAGAGTGGTTGACACCTAAATTTTGACTATTGGTCCTGTCTCGGGTATTTGGCTCATTTAGAATCACCCCTGCCTGCTTCAGAATGGCTGGCTATGGGCATGAACAAACCTGTCCTTAAAACAATCCTAAACGTTCGTTTTAAGTAATGTGCAACTCACCGAGTGGTTAGCGGTGTTTGTTGATGTTCTCAGTCTCAACAGTAGGGCTAGAGCTGAGCGAAAAGACTACAACCAAACGTAAACAGCCCCCCTTTCCGTTTCTGGCCAACGAGCAATGAGTCTTCCAACAGAAATAAATGGGATTTACAAAATGTGATAAATGTGCAATAAAACATGACAGAAACTGTATTTCGCTACGATTCTTGATTTGGAACATCAATGGACACCACTAACCACTCGGTGAGTTGCACATTTCTGGAAACTAACGTTTAGTGTTGTTTTAAGGACAGGTTTGTTCATGCCCATAGCCAGCCATTCTGAAACAGGCAGGGGCGATTCTAAATGAGCCAAATACCCGAGACTGGACCAATAGTCAAATGTCGGTGTCAACCAGTCTGTTTCATCCTAGACAAACCAGAAAGGGGGATCAATGTTCAAAATACCGGAATTGTCCTTTAAGCAGTAGGGGGGCCTTTCTGCTCAAGTAAAACCTTCCGGGCCTCTGGGGATATTGGGGATCGAACCCAGTACCCTTTTAGATGGGATTGAAACAACCTAGCAGCTAAACTATCGTGTCCCTTCCTTCCCTCTTCCTGTAACCCTTTTGAGGGCTGATCCAAATCTGGGATTTATTCACATATGTCGTCGTTATTCAATTTATTCACACATGTCGTCCTCACATTATGTATATAGATATATTGTTTGTATATGTTATGGGAGTTCTACTTATTCTTTTTTAACATTTTTTCTTCCTATTTTTTTTAAAATTATTTTATCTTCCATCAATTCAGCTGCTGTGACACCCAAATATCTCCTCTGGGATTAAAATAAGATTTGATCAAATGGTTGCCCAAAACGGAATTACCTCATTCATCCGCTCCATCCCCTCTCTCCTCTCCTGGCCTCCAGGCCATCTTCTTCGGTGGTATCGACCCATCCATCAGAGGTGAGGTGTGGCCCTTCCTGCTCCGCTACTACAGCTGTGACTCCTCCTCCGAGCAACGCGAGGCCTGGAGGCTGCAGAAGCGTACGCACTATCACGACGTGCAACAGCGCAGGTGGGCGCACGTGTGTCTGTGTGTGTGTGTGTGTGTGTGTGTGTGTGTGTGTGTGTGGGTGTGTATGTAGAATTGTTGTTGTGTGTGTGGCATTGTCATTGCTTGTTTGTAAGTGTGTCATTGTCATTGTGTGCGTGCGTGTGTGGACGTGTGTAAATGAATTGCATCTACATAGTGCTATTCCTGACCTGTGGCCACTCTAAACACTTCCTTCACAATGAGTGCCTCACATTCACCCATTCATACGCACATCAAACCGCCGACGTGCAACGCAATAGCCAGCTATTTGGGAGCAGAGTGAGTGAGTGAGTCTTGCTCAGGGGAACCTCGAAAGTGTGTGTGTGTGTGTGTGTGTGTGTGTGTGTGTGTGTGTGTGTGTGTGTGTGTGTGTGTGTGTGTGTGTGTGTGTGTGTGTGTGTGTGTGTGTGTGTGTGTGTGTGTGTGTGTCTTTAAGTGTCTGTACTTGTCTGTAATAAATGTGTTCAGGTCAAGTTTAAGTGCGGCCACGTAAATAATACCCATGGCAGCCGAAGCGAATTCATGCCGAGAAAATGAAGTCTCAATATCCTGACATTGATGCATTTAATGAGCGATGACATTGTCGCCACAGTGGCTGCCAAATTCTCACTCACTCACGCGCTCTCTCTCACGCACATACATACACACATACAAACACAGACAAACCACACATTTTTTTGTGGTTTCCTGACTATCAATAAGGCGCTTACTCTGAAGGGGTGTTAAGGGAACGCAGCAGGTGTGCAGTAAATGTTCTCTGGGGGAAACGGCATGTCAACGCGTATCTCTTCATATATTCACATCAACACCACGCTGTGCCACAACATACAGCGTCATTGTGTGTGTGTGTGTGTGTGTGTGTGTGTGTGTGTGTGTGTGTGTGTGTGTGTGTGTGTGTGTGTGTGTGTGTGTGTGTGTGTGTGTGTGTGTGCGCGTCGTTGTACTTGTGTCTGTATCTGTGTTTGTGCGTCTGTCTGTATGTGTTTGTAATTGTATGCCCATGTCTGTCAGTGTGTGTGTCATTGTCACCACGACTTGTGTCTTTTCTTGTGTATGTGTGTGGGTAATTGTGTATTTGTCTGTGTTTTTTTTGCATATTTGTGTTTGTTTTTGTTTTCTGTAACCGTGTGCGTGTTTGTGTGTGTGTGTGCATGTGTCATCATTGCGTACCTCTGTCATTGTGTGTGTGTGTGTGTGTGTGTGTGTGTGTGTGTGTGTGTGTTTCAACCCGATACCCCTCCTCCGTCGCCATCATAAAGATGGTAATTAGAGAGGGTGGGCGGTGTGCTCTATTAACATATTGAATAGTTCACTGGGTCCCATCTTAAGTCCAGTAATTAGAGCCCGCTGGTACTCTGGTACTCTGGACTCCTCCTGAAACCCCCACTTGACTTGGAGCCCCCCAGGGAAGCGCAGCTTGGATCAATTAAGAACCAAGGTTTCAGCGTTTCATCTCGGTAATCTCAATTGAAACTCAATTTAACCCCCCCTCGATGCCCTTGGCAGGCAGTTATACACTATTGTATTGTAATATTGTGAAAAGATTTATATATATATATATATATTTATATATATATTTATATATTTTAGTAGTTTAACTGCCACACAGCTGCATTGAAGCATGTAGATGTTTTCCAGCTTTGAGTTGAGCTCCTGCGGTTGTAGTTCACCTTCATCTGGTGCAAACGATGGCCTCTGCTTTTGGATTATGGAGAATAGTGGTGAATTAACCATTCCCCTTGAAGTCAATAAAAGGCGTGTTCGTCAATAACGCATCATGATTGTATAATATAGACTGATCAGTAGGATTTGATTATGAGTATGTTATGAAAAATGTATGGGTGTAGGGAAAAATAGATACTTTGCCATTGCTGTTATTTCAGCGGTTTCTTGGATTCAGTTCCAATAACACATTTCCTGCGCTCTCATGTTGGACATTTTTCTGCCGTTTTACCACAGAACCAGAATGTTCCAGAATAAATATTTCAACAAAATATACTTTTCAACCACGCACAACAGCTGAGTTTGACAGTTTGACTGCCATTTGTGTTAGGCTGATTACCTGTTGGCAAAAAAAACAAATATCGCAAAAATATGTACCGTACTCAACAGTATTTTAGGAGAGTGAAAGGGAGTGAAAACAGAGAGCTAGGTGCCCTGGGAGGCTCCAGCAACGCAACCAGAAGGACACCACCAACCACACACTTGCGCGGCGTTGCATCAGGTGTGCTGCCATTGTTCCTTGTGGGGTTTCATGGAAAACAAACAGTGTTAATTAAATCCCCCCACCCTTCACACACACACGCACACGCACACACACACACACACACACACACACACACACACACCTCCAAAGGACAGCGCTGCTTTATTACCTGCAAGGTGAATAATACAATAATAACTGTGTATTGTTGCAGCAGTGTTGTTGTCCTTTGAGGAGTGCCTTTGATGGATAAATGACCTCCCCTCGTCCTTCAACCACGCAGCCACCCTCCTCCCTTCTCCTCTATTTTCCTACACCCCTGCATTTATGAGCTAACCATTAATCTTTTACACCAGTCACATTTACAAGTCAACCTTTTTTTTATTGTGACTTTTATCAGTACGTATACCAAAATAAATTCTATATCAATAATCTCTACATAGTCACATATTTTCCTTTCCTAAATTCCACCATAGTATCTGAAGAATTACTACTTCCTCCAGTGTCAGTGTCTCAGTGTATTCCTAAACTGTGACATTCCATTGTATATGTATATGTATATGTATGTCAGAGCCGCTGACAGTTGCTCGTAAACGAATTAATGTTAAAATGCCAACAGCATTAGGTATTAAAGAGGAACCGTCACTCTGGGATATATTTGAATGTAAGATAGTACTGCCTCATATGCGTGTTGAGAAAGAAATCTCATATGCAATGCAATATCAACACCGTTTCCTCTAAAAAGTTGGACCGTTTGGCTTCATATTTCTGAATCTGACCGATGGAGAATGCTAATCCCAGACCTATGACTTAAGTTTTCCAATGGTATCAGGTGTGCTTCTGGGGTTCCTTGTGGGGTTTCATGGAAGAAACTGTGTTAATTAAACACACACACACACACACACACACACACACACACACACACACACACACACACACACACACACACACACACACACACACACACACACACACACACACCCCACCACCACCACCACCACCAAAGGACAGCACTGCTTTATTACCTGCAAGATGCATAATACAATAATAACTGTGTATTGTTGCGGGCTTGTTGTTGTCCTTTGAGGAGTGTCTTTGATGGATAAATGACCTCCCCACTACTTCCAACCACTCATCTACCCTCCCTTCTCCTCTATATGCCTACACCTCCGCATTTACGAGCTAATCATTAATCTTTTACACCACAGTAACAGCTACTAGTCTAACTTTTGTTATCGTTAACTTTTATGAAGTACATACAAAATACGACGGTTCCCTTTAAAAAAAAGGCTGTGAATCTGGTTTCCTCTGTGTGTCTTTGACTGGGTCTTGGTCTGGGGTCTATGCAGGTTGTCCATGACCCCTGAGGAGCACAGTGAGTTCTGGAGGAAGGTCCAGTTCACGGTGGACAAGGACGTGGTGAGGACGGACCGCAGCAACCTCTTCTTCAGAGGGGAGAACAACCCCAATGTGGAGATCATGAGGTCTGGGGAAAATCTTTCTTTCTCACGGTCGCTCTGTCTTTCTCACTCCCTCTCTCTCGCTCTCTCTTTCGGTCACTTTCTCTCACTCCTCTTCGTCAGTTCCGCTTTGCTACAACTGTCTATTTTTCGTTTCCACACTTAAATTGTGCCATTTTTCGACCCCTCAAGCTTCACTCTGTTAACACTTCATATTGCAGACATATCTGTCTGTCTGTCTTCCCGTTCAAAATCTTTCTCTCATCTCTTATTATCTGCTGCTTGCATTTCCCTTAATTCAATAAAAAAAGAATGAAACAAATACAAATAATGATTTTGACATGCATACAAAAATATTTAAGCTAAAAACGACCATAAAATGCAAAACACAACTTAAAAGTCAAAATTATATCCAAAGAGACCAAATCTATTTATAAAAGCTCCCCCTTTCTCTCTCTCCATATCTCAATCCACTGATTTTCTCTGCCTGTTCCTCCACAATTTCATACCTGCCTTGCTCGTTGCTTGACTCTGTACACTCTAGTACCTCTTCATGTCATACCACCAAGCCCTCAGGGAAACGGCTAACATGTTTCACGCTTTGTTGAGTCCGACTAAGCCCCCGACCGCACGATTGACTCACACTCACTGCTAATGGCTTTCATTTATTTATTTATTTATTTATGAAAAGTAGCGACAAGAGGATTTGAATAGCGTGTTAGCGATGCGACTCTCATTATGGCCGTTGGTACGTGTCTGGGTATAATGTGTGTCGAGTTGAGGCGCAGAGAGTTTCTCACTCATGTGGGTGTGTTAAATGTAGCCAGTAGCACCTGCCAGAACTGTTTAATATGCATAGCATAGCATTAGCATGGCACACACAGCGCGTTATCACGTTGTCACATTCCTGAGTGGCTGACGGTTTCATTGCATATTTGATTTGATTATCATAATCAACTTTAAGTTTGAACAAATATATTATTGCATAGGATAGTCTGCTCAAAGAAATGAGAACACAAGTTAATACACACATAAATAGATTAATGTATGGAAGCTGCATTAAGAGCAGTTGTGGAGATAATGCTCTGGCACCTGGGAATTAACTAACGCTGCACTTATGCCAACGGCTACCGGTTATGTACAGTGGGGGGATCACTGAACTGATCGAAAAAAACATGGTCTCACTGCTCTTGTCTAACCCCATGAAGAATCAGAAAAGGCCAGAAACCTGAACTAACCCTATATGGAAACAATAACACGGAAATATATACTTTTAATTTGCTTAGCCAAATACTGGCAATTCAAGAAAGACGGCTGTTTTTCATTACTGCTTTCATGAAGTCTGCAACCATTCAAGGAAGTTCAGTGAGACTTGGAAGGAACGATGATAATGATTGGAATTTGTGTGGTGCTGTTCAGCGTTTGTCCTGTTACCAAAGCCACTGTTGCATAACAAAGGGTGAATCATGTAACAACAACAATGTCAGTGTGCTGTGCTGTAAGTGGTTCAAGTTCTTGGGTTTCCAAGGAAAGGGGTTGTCAACGGTTGTGTGTAGCAGGAGGGTGGTTGTCGACTCTTAGCTGAAAGGCTGTGGGTTCGAATCTACTATGTCCGCAGTAGGCATCCTTAATCCTGCTCACTAAAAACTATCACTGATAGTCTCGAGAAACCTTCGGCTTAATGACGAAATACAAAATGGCAAGTGAGTGTACCGTGTAAGTGACGTTTCCTATCTTGGCCTGCGTCTCTCCCCTCCACCCCTCCATCCCTTCCCCTCCAGGCGGATCCTGCTGAACTACGCCGTGTTTAACCCGGACATGGGCTACTGCCAGGGCATGTCCGACCTGGTGGCCCCCCTGCTGACGGAGGTCCAAGACGAGAGCGACACCTTCTGGTGCTTCGTGGGCCTGATGGAGAACACCATCTTCATCAGCTCGCCGCGCGACGAGGACATGGAGCGCCAGCTGGTACTGACGGACTGGGGGGGGTCTGGGTGGGTGGGTGGGTGGGGGTTAGGTGCTGGGTCGGTTTGTGAGTGTGTGTGTGTGTGTGTGTGTGTGTATGTGTGTGTCAGGCACAGTCTTAGTTTGGATTTAAGGTTTTAAAGCACTGGGCATGAAAGAGGTGCAGGTGACCAGTTGAATACTTTCCTCTCACGATGATGAGCAGCTTTTTTTGAGTGCCATTGTGTTGAAATTCCCTAAGTGCCTCTAAACTCTACTGCTCCACGCCTGCTACTGTAGAGCTGCTGTCACCTGAGCTCTTTAATTAAACACAGCATTCACACTGAACATGCTAATCCTCTCTCGATCCACCTCTCCACCTTCTCTCCATCACCCCATCACCTCCACCGCTGCTCCGTCACCTCCACCACTACCTCCAACGCCCAAATACCTCAATCATTACCATCACCTCCTCCACCGCCCCATCGCCCTCTCACCTTGACCTTGAACACCACGACATCTACCCCGTCAACACCATCACCAACACCACCACTTCCACCACCACCCCTTCACCTCTTCCTTAACACCCCCATCACCTCTACCCAATCACCTCAACCTTCTCCATCACCTCCTCTTCCAACAACACCCTCGCCCCCCCCCTAAATCAACACCCCTCCCCCCCCCGCCCCCCCCCCCTTCCCCCTCCACCCCCCGCCATCAACTCACCCACCACCACAACCACCGCCCGCCATCAACCCCAACCACCACCACCCTCATCAACTCGCCCACTACCCCCCCATCACCTCCACCTCCCACCTCCCCATCCACCTCCCCATCCACCTCTGCAGATGTACCTGCGGGAGCTGCTGCGTCTGATGCTGCCGCGGTTCCACCAGCACCTCACCCAGCTGGGGGAGGACGGCCTGCAGCTGCTCTTCTGCCACCGCTGGGTGCTGCTCTGCTTCAAGCGGGAGTTCCCCGACAACGATGCCCTGCGCATGTGGGAGGCCTGCTGGGCACACTACCAGGTGAGTGAGGGCGCCGCAAGAGGTGGCGTCGGTCTCTGCTGTGGAGGTTTAAAGTGGCGCGCAGACACTCAATGTATACATGGACAGTCGGATGCACACACGTACAAATACCCACACATGTGTATATATACACATATACACACATATACACATATGTGCGTTGCGAGGTGACTGGAGTTCCCTTGTGCAATAGGGCTTGTACAGTGTAACATGAGATCTTGAGGCCCGCCTACATTTCGGTGGAATTGTTGTGAAGTTGTGGAGTTTTGTGTTCAGTGGAAATTAGTTGATCAGTTTAGTCATCATGGGGTGACGTTGTGTTTCTTATGCAAGTCTTGGCAAAACAAAGTTTGGATTAGCCCAGTATATTTACATTTATTTAGGATTTTATTTTTTAACAGCCACTCATAATGGCTTACTATCGCCAGCAATAAATCCCATGATGCATTATGATGTATTCTGATGCATTCTGATAGGGGAATCATTGAAAAGGCTAAAAGTTAGGTCACAGTAGTGATGATAAGAGGTGTAGTTAAGCATATTCTAACAGGGTGTCCAATGCTTTTCAATGCTCTCCTCATCTTCCACAACAATTTAATGTATTTTCAATTTAAATATCGGGTTCTTTTCCAAGCTAACTTTCATATTGTGGAGTGTGTGTGGTTGATGGCTGGTTTAAGCAGCCTCACCGGGCACCAGTCAGACTGATTGGACTGCACACCTGTTGTCCATTGAGTAATCAATGGGTATAGATTAAACCAGCCATTCCCACACACACTCCACAACGATGAATCACAGAATTATAATGTGATTAATCAGATAAAATCAGATAAAAATGTAAGCAATTGACAGCCTTAGTATATAAACATATACACACACATGCATGCACATGTTTGCACTCACAAATACAAACACATAAACATCCTGTTTATGTGTTTATTTGTAAGTGCAAACATCTATCTGTGTCTGTGCGGGTGTGTAAATCTATATCTGTGTGTGTATCTGTGTACGTGCACGCACACATGCAAACATGTGTACATGCAAGCAAACACACACACACAGACACACACACACACAGACACACCCACACACGCAGAAAAAAAGTTTGGGTCATTGTTCCGCATGGTGTGGCTAGCTTGGGTCTAGGTCTAGACGTGTTGTCATGGAATAGTTGCTGGAGAGAAACTGGTTGGAAGGAGTGTTTGAAGCGGGGTTTTCAGACACTGGGACTTTATTTAGTGTTGGAAACACTGTGTTGTACTAGGGACTGGCGACGTCGGTCGCTGAATCCAACGCTTGGAGGAATCTGACAGTCGAATGTTAAACAGGCATTTTCCCCTGTCGGTTAATGAAAGGATGTGATCAAAAAAGTGGTTATTAATGGGTTTCATTTCAATTTCACTTGGGTTGACCTAATGAGTGTTATAAGATTGGATGGAGCCAGTTGACTATCTATTCTAGGCAACCAAACATAATAATTGTTTTAATTCAGTTTTGAAGATGCATATATGCATATATATATGTCATATATTTATTTAATTTGATGATGTCTGTCCCAACAGAGCAGGTCATAGGGTCCTGGGAGTTACAACAACAAGAGGCGATTCATCTAAATGAATCTAATGAGTCGAGCAACAGGGAGGATATGGAAACAGGGAAATTAAACATAACAAACGGCTCAGTGAGCGGGGGGGGGGGGGGGAGATTGCAGAGGGGCCTCTTTTCTAAAGGGTGGGCAGAGTCTTGCGAGGAGGAGGAAGGAGGGAGGGAGGGGGAGGTGGGGATAAAATGAAACATGCAGAGACCCTCCTGAGGTGTGGTCCAATGACCTCGGAGCAAGTGGAAAACAAGACGTCTGACAGACAGATGCTCAGACGGTGGGGAATGACGGCGAATGGAAAGAGAATAAAGGAAAGAGTTTGACCCCAAAGGAGAGAAAGTGGAAGTGAGGGAAAATAATGTGTGGCTGCGGGGGGGGGGGGGGGGGGGTAAATGTCTGAAGCCATCTGCAGATGGTCAGTGAATGCCATCTTAGGAAAGTGCTGTTGTGTGACTAGGAAATATACTGTATCCTCCTGGCTCGTGGTGCTCCTCATTCCCAGATGCTGTCCCTGCTGTCATAGAGCTGCTTTTAGACCACTGCATCAGAACACAAGCCTTGCTCAGTGCCAGAGTGTCGGTTGAAGGCCGTAAGAAAGTATGCATGTCATGTGTCAACCAAAACCTTATTTATCCAGTGACATTCTCCTTCTCTGATTACAAGTTACCATTCAGTTGTCAGATTAGCATAAGAATAATTAAACACTAGACATTAAATCATAAGATACTAGATGCACAAGGAGCTAAAAAACGTGGCAAACCTCGGGTGTTAAATCAATAATAAGCGCTTTATAATCTTTCAGCGAAATAAAGACCTCCATATTCTGAATCTATGTAATTCTAGATCATATTATAGATCGGGTCTTGAAATGAAAAACAGTTTTCATGCAAAAAGATGCAGGACACATGAGCTGGAGGTTAATGTGCCATGTACAGCACTAAGAAGCGTATTAGCTTGGATTCAAACAAAAGAACACTGTATGTATTGCATACTGGTGTTCTATGCATGTGTGTTGTTTTGTCCCTTGTCGCTCGCTCTCCTCTGTGATTTCATGGCACAAATGACTGCACTCATTGTTGCCGGATGGAGAATAACAAAGTGTGTGGGTGATAACAGGGTTGCCTGTTCTCATGCAACCGCAGCCAGGGTCCCATGGGGGTGTGGTGTGTTGTGTGTATTTTTTTTAGGTAAGGTCACAAAATGAGCTCCCTTATGGGCTGGGAGGGATGGATGAGGGGCAGAAGAAATGTTGGACCTCATTTCATATTTGCTTATTGCTTTTCCGTATCTAAATACAATAACGATACTATCGTTATTCATGTCAATATCAGCATTTTCATTGCTGGTGGAAATGATGATGGCGATAATGTTATTGGTAACATTAATACTTCTACCTGCTCTCACATGGATGAGAACAGGTATAACATCTCTGTGGTTATCATGTAGGTCTATCAAAGGGGGGGAAGGGGGATTTAGAGACTATTTATCTCTGCAAGAGTAACATTTCATTTATTTCCAAGTCAAATTGGTATCTATTACTAGTTCCCCAAAATCTCTAAATGTAAACTGGCTGTGACAGAAATGTCAAAAAAAAGAAGAAGAAAGGTCCGTTGTATTCCGAACAGGAAATGAAACCACACCCCTGGGATATAACGACCAATTACGTAGAGCCATTACAGCTCATCCAGTTAATATTGTACATTACGATATCACCTGGCTTTAACCAAAACACGTTCCTTTTCCTTCACAATGACATCGTTGACCTTCACCTGTCTAAACTGTCTTAAAAGTACAACAGGAATGAAACATAAAAATGCTATACATATGAAAGAAATTGTTATGGTTATGATTCTCGCTGTGACGCAGTAGTTTTGCTGGGTAAATAGCCTATGCCTCTCCACAGACGGACTACTTCCACCTGTTTCTGTGTGTGGCCATCATCGTGTTGTACGGTGAGGATGTGACCGAACAGCAGCTAGCCACTGACCAAATGCTGCTTCACTTCAGCAACCTGTCCATGCACATGAATGGAGAGCTGGTGCTACGGAAGGTAACGGCAAGACGCCGAGCACTTTGCTAATCGATGCTAAGAAATGCAACTTGGATGAAACAAAACAAAAATCTAAAACATTTTCTAAATGACATTTTGAAATATTTGAAATGTCATTTGTGTCATATATAGTATAAAATGTGCTTGTGTTTGAATAATTGTCCAGATCTTGATAGCTTTTAAAAGCCTTATACCATCCATATATTATTAACTGCACCTGACAACTGGAGAGATTAGGGAAAACAGCCCTTTAACTGAATGTTTTTTGTATGTTAAACATGTTTTTCTGCTCTTTATGCTGCTCTGTAAACCTGCTTACCGGAATTCTGTAAATATCCTCACAAGATGTGTTTGTTTATTCAGCCATGCAGGTCATGTAGAGTACTGTACTTTAGAGCACTATAGAGCCCCAGTCTGGGCTGTGGGAGGGTAACCTTGATATAGTGTATATGGATCAAGTGCCTTGAAGTGCTGAATGGTTTCCTAGCAATGCACAAGATTTATGGTTTGTTTGCGTCTCTACCCTACCCAGCTACTATGCTTTCTACAGTAGCTGGGTATGTGTTAGCCTTGCAGCAACTAAGACGTATGGACCCTTTTCCCGGTTACCATGCAGCGTTTGTGTGGTGGCAATTATTAAGCAGGGGTATTTTTACTGTAAATAAACAGATCAGTTAAAGCCCAGCGGTGTGAAGTAAACTAACTAACTCTAGTTCAAACTAGAAATACTTTGTTACATTACTTTGTTGTTTTTTGGATTATCTTTACTTGTATTTTCTAAGAAATGTTTACTCATGTTACTCACTACGAAACAAACTTGTCATGAGGACACTCGGGATAGGATGACAACAGGAACAACCCAGAACAAGGATGTTGATTGACTCAAAACTGTCACACACCAAAAAAACACTGTCATTATTTTTGGTATGCTAATCACTATTTAGCCATTTCTAAAAGGGGCTTTTTATACAAAGGGACACTGAATTCAGATTCATTCGGTTTTATGTATCTTGCTCAAGGATGCTAACCCTAAAGGCCAGTTTACACCAGAGCCGTTTTAGACACATTTTTTAGTCGGCCGTCAGACGTCCGACTTCAGCTAGAGATAGAATTCCATTCAAACCAGTGCACTGATTTACACCAGCAGCGTTATACGCCCGTCTCACGGCCGACCAAAGCTTAACTTTACGCTTCACTTCTATTTTCAAGCGTTTCTGAAGCGTCTCGGTTATGATGTGTAGGCCTATCATCTGATCAATCTTGAAAATATAGCAAAATAAATGGCGGTGTGAATTGATACGCCTACGTTAAGCTCACGTCTCTCTCTCTCGCCTGCGGTGTAAATTCCCAGTAACCCTGCCCGCTGCAGCTATGCATTGTCCGAGCTACCACATCGACCTAACCAGACACCCTCCATTCTTCCTCTTCCATCCAAACAGGCTCGCAGTCTGCTCTACCAGTTCCGCCTCCTACCCAGAATCCCTTGCAGCCTCCACGACCTGTGCAAGCTGTGCGGGCCGGGCATGTGGGACAGCCGCTACATCCCCACCGTGGAGTGTTCCGGGGAACACCCCGACTCCCAGAGCTGCCCCTATGGAGGCACCCCCGTCCCCCAGCCCTGCTCGCCCTCCCCCGCCTCCACCCCCACCCCCAACCCCACGCCCACCCCCTCTCCCGAGGGCAAGAGGGGCTCAAAGGCCAGGGACATTTTCACCTTCCGCAAGTCTTAAAGCCGCGTGGGACGTACAGTGGGTAGGTGACTAGGGGGGGGGTTTTAATGGCCACCGCTCTGGGTCGCTTGCCGTCACCGTTGGCGTTAGCCGAGCATAGCGCAGGGATCCCCGAGGTTCTCTGACCGCAGTCTCTCCTCCGCCGTATGCCGCCGCCATTTTAGTACAGCACCCCGGTTCAGGACTTCCTCTTCACTGCCTTACTGGGAATGGATTCAACAAGATGCTCACTACCGCGCGGGACCGACACCCTAATGGGTGGTGGCGCAAGAACTGAGGGAGGGAGGGAGGCGAGGGAAGCTCTTTTCTATTGGTCGAGCTAAAAACTGACAATCATCGGCCTCGTCGGTCCACAGGAACTACAGGTTTCAGCCTGCTGCCAACTGGGGCTGAGGCCAGAGGCTTTTACAGGAAGAAGTCACATCGAAGACCAGAATGAATCTGTACGGACGGGATTTGTTTTTTTTGGCCTTGAACTGGTAGTCACTGGTTGGGGTAAAACAAGGGTGTGGAATGTCAGTGTGAATAAGGAAAAGATGTTTTGCCTGTCTGAAGTCTGTGCAAGGCAAATGCCTTTCTCTCAATGTGAAAACCCAATCCTCCAAAAGCTAGAAGGGTGAACTCACAAAGAAGATTACAAAGAATTATCTGTCGCTTTTCTCTCGCAACTGTGTATTTGCATTTCAAGCAGTTATTACAAATATTTAGCAATATGATATAGATATATCCTTGCATGAGCAATTCTTTAAAAAAAAAACTATATACAACGATAATGTGTTAACACAAAACAAAACACTTCCTCTAGGGTAGGGGCTCAAAATATTTCCCAAATCAGATTATTATAAAAATAAATAACGACAGATCTCATAGTCATAATTTCTCTCTGCTTTAAATGCCCCGCCCACTGGCATCAGGTAGGAGGAGGAGGAGGATGGGGGGGGGGGGGGGAGTATATCTTCATCACATTGATATAAGAGGGTGTCCTCTGAAGAAAAGATGGAAGTATAGAAGGCGTTACTCACAACATATCTGTCGAATAAAGAAGACCAGAGGTCTATGGATGAGCCATTGTCGCCAGACAAAGGGAGGCGGCTATACGGTGGATGTATTTTAATATACCACACACCTTGTGTTCAGTCATGCCCAGGGTGATGAACAACAGGCCGCAGCTAAGTTCTGTGGTTTTCTGTTTTCTGAGTTTCTTTGCAATCGTTCCACCCTTACCTTCAAATGAATGACAACGTTAATGCACTGTTTACACCAAACCAACCGAGTCCGTCCACACGAATGTATCCACTAACAAGTACTTTCATTTAGCACGTGTAGGTTTGTGTGTGTGTGTGTGTGTGTGTGTGTGTGTGTGTGTGTGTGTGTGTGTGTGTGTGTGTGTGTGTGTGTGTGTGTGTGTGTGTGTGTGTGTGTGTGTGTGTGTGTGTGTGTGTGTGTGTGTGTGTGTGTGTGTGCGTGCGTGCGTGCGTGCGTGCGTGTACACACGGCTGTGACCTCCACACATCTGGTAATGAGTTAGAGGAGCAGGGGTCTTTGATGTCCCCCCCTCCCCAACCCCCCCTCTCAATCCCCTAATTATACCAGTCATCAAGTAGAAAAAAAAGAAAAGCGCAAAGAGAACAACCAACTGTTCAGGGTCTCCATCTTGTCACTGTGGA
The DNA here is from genome assembly GCF_964030765.1 of Micromesistius poutassou. Classification (NCBI taxonomy): domain Eukaryota; kingdom Metazoa; phylum Chordata; class Actinopteri; order Gadiformes; family Gadidae; genus Micromesistius; species Micromesistius poutassou. The sequence continues at coordinate 7,567,864 of NC_140271.1, read as the reverse complement.
GGAGAACATAAAACCTGTGTGTGTGTGTGTGTGTGTGTGTGTGTGTGTGTGTGTGTTGGGGGGGAGTTTGACTGTAGTGCTCTGCATATTTGCAAGTCCCAGCTGTGAGGCGGTCCCAGGTGGGCTGCTGAAGTGGCCCTCCTGGGACCCCGGCGTCTTCAGATTGCTGCTAAAAGGTAACATTAGGATCTTTCAAATCCTTCCCCCTAGCACCCCACCCCATCCATCCTCTCTTGCTCACTCCCACCACCCTATCCCACTCACTCCCCCCTCCCCTCTTTCTCACTTCACCTTTCTCACTGGCTCTCACCCCCGCCTCTCCATAAATCCCCCTCCCCCCTCACTCTCTCCTTTCCCACTCTGGTTGTCGCCATGCAGTCGAGGTAAATGGCGTTGTGTATTGCTCGTCGCTCCTCTCCATTAGTTATCATGTGCAGCTGCCTCCCTCAAATGTCTGGAGAATCTGTTGAGGTTGGGTGGAGGTTCTGAAGTGAGCGAATCCAGAAGTGCACAGATGGAAAGTAATTGGTGTGTGAGTGTGTGTCTGTGTGCGTTTGTGTGCGTGTGGGTCGGTGCACACATGCAGATGAATGCGCGTGTGCACGTGTACATTTCTATTCAAATGTTAGTTTTCCGAACAAACAAATCAATGATTGTCTGCACATCCACATACACACACTGAGTTTGCAGCCACACGGGGAACAGTGTTGAATGTACACTACCGTTACACTTTGTCTGTCAATTATTGTACACATTATTGCAAAGATGCTTTTTATTCATTTTGCATATTATTAAAAAGGGAATACTTGTGTTACAATTACCCTGAGAGTCTGTTTAATTTCATCGTCCTATACAGTCAACACTTATGTTTGCAGTTCAACCAAAAACAGAGTTTATGTTTTTTTTGTTTTAAATATACGTCTAGGAAGATGGAAAATATTTTTTCGCTGAAGAGGGGTTTATTTTAACCTAATGGCGCATGCGGCAGTAAAGCGTGCCCGTATGCGGTCTGTGCTGAGCCCTAATCCTCTCTGTGGTGCCTGAACAGCCTAAAACTACATCACGACATTTTCTTCCTCTGTCTCAAAATCTGTTGATTATTTTTTTTTTCTAAAGAATTGAAATATATAAATATATATATATTTTTAATCGTTTGATAGAAATGACCTGTGAGAAAGGTAAAAACAAAAAGCTTATCTTTTAAAAAAGACTCACATTTTCATTTGTGTTGCGTTTTTACCCCAATGACAAAAAGCCCACACCCTCCCCACTCTCTGTGGCGAATCAAACATGTTAAGGTTAACTGTCAACATGTGTTTTTCCTAGAACGTAACCCGTAGTGATCCCAAACAACCTTATCTCTCCGCCTGCTTCGGCTGTCTGACAGAGAGAAGGGGCTCAGACTCTGGTACATGGCAACGATCAACTTACTGTCAAGGACAGCTGTGGAGATAGCATCAGACACCGACGTCAGGTGTGTGTTCTCAAGAGGGGGCTAACTGACACACACACG
>NC_140271.1:7561351-7563851 GCF_964030765.1 Micromesistius poutassou | reverse complement strand
TAGAATTTCAGAGAATTTCAGCAAATATGACAAAATGCTGTCTTATCTCTCTCTAAAAAAATTCTACAATAAATTGCCTACCCCAGCTTTAATGTGAGATGAATACATTGAGTTGAATATTTGAAATGATTTCCAAGTCTGTATTGTGATAGGCCTTTGAAGGTTTATTACATGAACCATTCTGTTTAATTGGCGATAAAAACCCTTCTTCGTGAGTCATAATATCATATTGTTATTTTTTTCAACATATAACCTTCACTGGCTATAACTTGTAATGCATGTAGAATTCTATGCCTGAGTCAACCCTTGATCCTTCTCTTTACTTCAAGGTTATTTGGTTTATTTCTGCTGCAAAGACCTCCAGAGTATTGTGATTTTCATTTAAAAATATTCTCTCTCTCGCTCTCTCTCTCTCTCTCTCTCTCTCTCTCTCTCTCTCTCTCTCTCTCTCTCTCTCTCTCTCTCTCTCTCTCTCTCTCTCTCTGTCTAGCTGTCTAGCTGGTATTCCCTCGCCCTCCCTCTCTCGCTCGTTCTATTCATGTACACATAACACGGAAATAGATGTCTTCTCCTCACACTTGAATGCAAATGCGTTTGACTTGGCACTCTTATCATAACAATGCGAGATCTCTCAACCTTGCCTCGCTCTCTCTTGCCAAGCTCCGAGTCGGTGTTTAAGTGAAGAGGTCGGCGCCGCGCGTTTTTGTCAGGGGAAGATTGAGGGGAAAATGAGGCGTGTCTGAAAATAGCTGCTGCTGTCGCCCCTGCGAATGATAGCAGAAGGGAGGAAGAAGACGGAGCGTAGCCATGCTTTTGCACTGTGAGAGCTCGTTGAGTGTTGATGCCGATTGTTGTAGGGCTACACTCTGGCGCATTATGCATTTTTAACAGAATGTGAATGTTCATCTAAAATTGTTCACTTGTCAAATCCATTTATTTGACATGATGTCACTTTTAAAATATATCGTTTTCATTTAGGTTTACAGTTGGACTATTTGTTTAATATAGAAATCGTAATGTAGAATTTGAATTAAAGGCACTGCATGTAGCATAGTCAAATGGTAGTCAAATGAGACGAGAGATATAGCCTACAGTCTCATAGATATAGTTCTCCGTTTTGTATTTTTATAGAGTGTACCTCTACTACATATATCTCAGTATCTTGGTCTTGATTAATTGGAGCTCGGGCTAAGATCATCACTTTTCTGTGACACGTTGTCTGCTTTATGTGTGTTCTAAGTGCCTGACTCATCCTGAAAACCAGCAGCGCTAACGGTACAAAGAGTTACAGCTTTGGCACACCAGTTGCTATTCCCTTGCGCACTATACCACGGGGCCCTCGGGTCGCGAGCACTGACGCAAGTTGGAATCCCACATGGGCAGTCTGGGAAATGCTAGCCGAAGGAATAACAAGAGATGATGATGATGATGATGATGATGATGATGATGATGATGATGATGATCGCTGATTAACTGGTCAATGTGCGCGTCTCAAATGACTTGTGTTTTACTGTGTTTGTTATGATCCTGTTGTATGCGTGACTAGGCCTACCACAAATAACCTTGTACTGTAGTGATTCATATTTCCCTTTAATTTTTGATCCAATATTGATCGTCCTCGCCCCTGTACCCTTAAGCCACTTTGGAAAAAAACTGTCTGCTAATTACTTAATGTCAACTTAAATGTATCGAATTCATTCATAAAAATGCATATATTCTCATGGAATATTGTAATAGGTTTAAAGGCCATTGTAAAGTCTTTAATGACAAAGGTCATATTTAGCTGTTGTTGTTCATTGTAATTTGTTATGAATTGTTCCATTTTACTAGGTTCTCATTTATGTGAATGTTCCTTAGGCCCTAGTGGATGCCACCATTCAATTGACCAGAGCCCTTTGGACTTTTGCAATGTCGACCTTTTTGTCCAAAGTGGCTTACAGTGAACTCAGACACAGCTTATTACTAAGCATGTACCGGCTGGGGCACTTTCCTCAAGAGTATTGAGAAATAGTCTGTGGACATGGGGATCCAAGCAACATTGTTGGCTGGGAGTCAACCCCAGCCACTACTGGATCCTTCCCCTATAATTATCCTCCTATCGTTATCCTATCAAGGCTAAAGATCCTCTCACGTACCTTAATTAGTTTCTAACTACCTTGGTTGGGTTTGGTGACCTGCAGTAAACAAAGTCTCTGCCTCTGTACGGAAAGAAGCAGTTGCGTTTCGACAGCGACAGGAAATTGTGTTACGGGACAGTGAATATGTGCCAACACGGACAGTACATTTCAACCTGTGCCACCTAAATCCCAACATGCTCAAACGTCAGGTGCAGAAACATTGGGTACTGGTTTAGCTGAAGAAATCGAGTTTTTGTCTCCCTCAGTGAAAGGGTTAGAATGACAAATGAAAGGATCTGGTGGTAACACACACCACCCATATCCCCTGCTTTAACCTCTATTAATTTCAACAACACTGCATTTTCCCCCTCAGGGTGACAAGT
>NC_140271.1:7546351-7553851 GCF_964030765.1 Micromesistius poutassou | reverse complement strand
AAGAGAGAGAGAGAGAGAGAGATAGAGAGAGAGGAGAGAGGGGGGACTGTGCGAGAGTGTAGGTGAGAGAGAGAGAGCGAGAGAGAAAGAGAGAGAGAGAGGAGAGAGGGGGGACTGTGCGAGAGTGTAGGTGAGAGAGCGAGAGCGAGAGAGAGAGAGAGAGAGAGAGAGAGAGGGGGGGGTGATGGAGAGAAGTGGGTGAGGGAAAGAGAGAAAGGGGTGAGTGTGAGGGAGAGACGTTTGGGTGAAAGAGAGGTGTGGGTGAGGTTTAAAGAGAGAGAGAGAGAGAGGTGCGGTGATGAAAGATAAAGGTGCGAGTGAAATTGCGATAGTCTGAGTGCGGGTGAAGAAAGGAACATTTGAAGTCTGCTTTTAGACGGGCAGGTTTCCTCTGGGATTCACCTTCAGAGGAACCTGTTTCAACAAGGACCACCAGAGAGAGCGAAGCCTCGTTTCCACTGTTCAGTTCTGTTTTGGTTTTTCCCGCTGCAGTTTCTGCTCACCTGCTGCTCGTGGAGCCCCTTCTAATAGACACTACACACACGTGACGGTTCATCTACTTTCTGTTGTTGTGCTCGTCTAGTGTGGTTTGGGGTTCAGTCCTCCCCTCATCATTAGGTCTCTTCCTGTGAAGAGCTAAAGACCCAAAGAGGGGCTGTGGTGAATGGACGGATTAGAATCCATTTCATCAGTGTGCTGGCATCTGTTGCAAGGTTGCCTTTTAAACAGCCACCCCTTTGTCTAAGGTGAGGAACCCCGGCCAATTCGTCTAAATTAAAGGTGGCTGTTTCCGTTGGCAACAGGTCCCCGGCTAGGGGCTGGCAAACGGGGTTGGCCTGCCCTGGCAGACAGCCTGGGAAGAGGGTGGGGGTGGGGTGGGGGGGGGGGATGACTGAGATGTCTACACTGTAGAGAGAGTCCATGACGCATCTACCACAGACATAAATCTACCACAGACAAACAGGCTGACAGACAGAAGGACACGACGGTACTGAACAGACTGACCTACCAGGCCAACAGCTGTTGGAAGGACTGCTCAGGCCCCCCTTTGGGCTCAGGCAGGCTGGGGTTTAGGAAGGACCTAATCTCACAAATCAGACTTTAGATTAATAAAATCTGATGGTAGACAAGCTCAAATCTGGGAGAGCGAGGCTGTTGACTTTCTTTCGCTTCATAATTGTTTCGACCAATCATGTCGCTGGAGGCAGAGATCTGTAAGCACGTAATTGGCAAACGCATCCTCGGCATAATCTGTAAAGAAGTGTCTGTAAAGATACACCATTCAGACTGGCCCCACGCTTAAATCCCCTTATGAAACCTTCATCCATCCCACAAATGAGTTGTCTTGGGTAGAATATCGCCCTAAAGAAACAGGAAACAAAGCGTAACTCCACCCCCTCAGAGTTACTGGTTTCCTGCCCATGCTCTGTGCCATCTCTGCCGAGAAGTTCTGCTACAATATAGAAGCACTGCTGGAGCCCATATCAGGAGGGACCAGACCTTTGTGGAGATACTAAGAGCTAGAACCTTCTGACTCAGCCCCAATTCCCCAGCCCAAAGGTTTTGGCTTCGATCCCTTAATGTCTGCAACTTCACGTGTCCCTGATCAAAATGCCTCATCTACTGCTCATTAATGGCATGTATCTGAACCCACTGTAAGTCAACTTTGAATAAAAGTATCTGCTAAAACATTACTAAATACTATTTTTTTAAATTCTTGTTACGTGATGATTGTAACGAGGAAGAACTGTCAACTAGCGATCCAGACACACGGACAACTACTGGTGTGTGTGTGTGTGTGTGTGTGTGTGTGTGTGTGTGTGTGTGAGCTCCTAAACCACTGAGACTCATCTTGGTCCCACTTTATGTGAGTTCCTCACATTTATTCCAGCAGCAGAGCAGCCACTACTCAAGAGGATAAATATATATATATATATATATATATACAAACATTACTATATGATTTGAGATGACATGCGTGGGTAGAAGTTTTCCAGGTCTTCTTCTTTTTCTTCTTCTTCTCCTGTGTGCCACTTAGTGCATCTACTGCTCCCATTTTCCACTTGAGTATCTCCTCTCTCTCTCTCTCTCTCTCTCTCTCTCTCTCTCTCTCTCTCTCTCTCTCTCTCTCTCTCTCTCTCTCTCTCTCTCTCTCTCATGCTGTCCTCGTCAATCAGTTGCCAAGCTGCTATCTGTCATCGACACAACCCTGAGCGTGGGTGGGAGAGCGCTCCTCTTCTATCCACTCTCTCTCTCCCTCTCCCCTACTCTCTCTCCTTCTGCCCTAGTATTCCAAATTCAATTTATTTCCATAGGTGAACACTCCCACTCACTTCCGTTTAACATTTGTCACCAGCTTCCCCCCTCCCCCCCGGCTACACCCCCACCAAGACCACCCTTCCATCCTCCTCCTCCTCAACGCTGCCGGCTGGGTCGCAGATATCCTACCGTACAACCCTACACGTTTACGCAAGCATCACCGTACACTCACACCGTACACCCCTAGCCGTTTACGCAGGTATCTCCGTACGCATACACCCCTACCCCTTTTCACAGGTATCACCGTACACTCACACCGTACAACCCTAGCCAGATATCACTACATAATTGTTTTATTATTATGATTATTATACTCCTAGCGCAAGTATAAGCAACTATCACCATGCACTCAGATATGTAAAATACCATATACCATCACAATATAGTCACACTTTTACCACACAAATCTCCATGAGTTTACTTGAAATATAAATTAATAATTTAGTAAATTGATCTACACAGCAGTTATTGGGCCATGTAGGTAGGGCGTTAATCATGCTTAACAATTAACCATTGTTCACATTCAACTGCAAGCTATTTCTGGGAATGGGGTTTCTGGCATTAACTGCATGCAGCACATTCACACATTAAAATAATAAGACTTAGATTGAATAACATTAAGACTAGATTAACTAAGTTAATCAAGACTATTTTTTCTTGTTTTTGATATAAATAGAGAGAGAGAACAAAATGTTGATAATATTATTTTTTTTAATTAAAGTTGTTTTTCCGTCTTCCTCTCAACAATTTCTTCCCTTTACAATATGCCCGAGAGAGCTATTAGCATTTACACTTGATGAATTATCACGGCTGGGTATGCCAATGTCAGGTTCAAAGAGGCTAAAATTAATACTTTTATACAATTCTTTCCTGTTAATTAACAGTTCTATTTTTGCCGTGAATGTAATCTGTCTGCTTCTGTAATTGTCCCCTTACTTTGTATTTCATAAGCATTTCTCTGGGAGAGAAAAGAAAAATCATACATACAAACGCACACGCATATGCACACACACACACAAACACACGCATGCACACTGACACAATGCTTTTACTATTTCTCAAAAAAAAATTTCCACAACAACAAGATCATTGCACAATTCTGTCCTCAATGTCAGTAAAGCCACCGAGGGGACGTGGTCTGTTACAGGTTCGGATCCCCCTTCCCTTCCACTCTGAGTCCTGGATTACTGACACTCAATCCCATGGTGACTGTGGTGGCCCACCACATCTTTTCATGCATCTTCTGGCAAGTGTACATTGGAAACGAGTGCATGGGCTTATTCACGCAGATTTAGTGCGGCCGAGCACAGGAGACATGGGGGATGTCTCTGTGCTGGATGAGGTTTTTTTTGTGGAGTTGTGGAGAATAAAGGATTATGGTCATAAACCCCTTTTTTTATCAAGGGATTTTGTAGCCTCCCAATAAATAGAACAAATAAACAGAATTCTGCTGAGTGCAGAATTAGAGTTTGTGAAAAGTGGATTGTAGGCTGTATGTCAATTGCATTCTCTCCCTGAATGCTTGTTTTTTGGTTTTAGAATAATGTTCTCTAATGACACTGATAGCAAACTCACTCCATAGTTAACGCTAAAGTGATGATCAGTGATCATCTTGTCAAGGATCATATTTCAATCTAGAAAATGCATTTCCTGCAGAAAATTATGTGCTGAGTGCTTTAATGCATAGTGAGCTTGAAAATATGTTTTAATAAAGCCACATAGTTTAAAAATAAATGTTAAATGGCTTAAATCAAGTGAAAAGATTTGAACAGAGTTCAAAAGTCGAAATGGAATAATTAATGTGCACATGCACATCATTTAAAAAATGTAAAATGGTTGGAAACAAATAAAGTGAAGATTTAAACAAATAGCTAAAGTGATGAAGTTACATTTTTAGTACATTTGAGATAATATAGAATAGCTGAGCTGTTCTGATAAAGTTTGAAATGGTTGAATCAATATTTCTATTTGATTTATAATTTTAGCGCCAATGAAAAGAGAAATACCATAACAGCTTAACCTTAGCATTGTGTTTCTAGGTTAAGTGACATAAATGACACAATTGACATTGTTCAACGTCCGAAATTGTTAAATTTTGTGATAGCCAAAAGGTGTGATCCGCTCTAGCCCAAGCTAGAGGCCGTGACATCATCACGCTCTAGCCTCAACGGAAGACCAACTGAAAATACACAAAGCGGATATGAAATGAAACTGTTGATTCTGAAAAAAGTATAAATTATATAAAAAATCGTAAGATATATTTGAAGATCAAAGTGTGTTGATTTGTTAAATGTTTGAACGAAGGTTAACAGTTAAAAAATGACCAAGTTATGAAGTCTGAAGTAGTTGAAGTGTCAGAGAATGGGTGGACGGCTTTTCCGCCCTCCCATTGTAAAAAATAATATTTTAAAAGTAGAATATCGTAAAATATTTTTAAAATTTGAATGGTAGCCCACAATTCCAAGCTAATATTAACATTTTAAAATTGGAATGGAGTCTAGGTGAAAAAGTAGTAGGGTCCCAAAATCTGTAGAGAATAATAAAGAAAGAAAGAAAGAAAGAAATAGTAACATGGCAATGGTTATCAACACGTCAAAGAACTGACTTATTTATGTCTTTGGTTACCCTCCACCCTAGAAGTATAACAGTACAATTCTGGAAATTTTAATGTATACTTATCTGTCATAACTTCAGGTATATGTGACAACAATGGTTGGCTTTGTGGAACAATGAGAGTTATTTTTTGGTTTGAACAAAGATTTTGGTGACTGCATCACTCATGCCCATGACATATTCCTAGCCCACAATAAACAAATGGTCGCAAGAAATATTTTGACTTTTAAAGTGCCATTGAATACGAAATTGTATTCAATAAACATTTTTGTGTGTTTTCTGAGACATTTTGACAAATATTACTGTCATTTAGAGAAAACGAGACTGGGAGGGTTTCCGCCGACAAGTAGAGAATGTTCCCCTCTGCTCCAAACTCAGGCAAAGTTCTATTTGGAGGCCCTTTAACGTCACGATGTAGTGACACTGATGCCAAGAGGGTATGCTTACACCAAGATGTGTGAATGTCCTCATCCTCCTTATCGTCATCCGCTTATCCGAGGTCGGGTCGCGGGGGCAGCAGCTCAAGCAGGGGGCCCCAGACTTCCCTTTCCCGGGCCACATTGACCAGCTCTGAAGGGGGGATCCCGAGGCGTTCCCAGGCCAGTGTTGAGATATAATCTCTCCATCTAGTCCTGGGTCTTCCCCGGGGTCTCCTCCCCACTGGTCGTGCCTGGAACACCTCCCAAGGGAGGCGTCCAGTGGCCATCCTTACCGGATGCCCAAACCACCTCAACTGACTCCTTTCTAAGCAGAGGAGCAGTGGCTCTAATCCGAGTTCCTCCCGGATGACTGAACTTCTCACCATATCTCTAAGGGAGAAGCCAGCCACCCTCCTGAGAAAACTCATCTCGGCCGCTTATACCCGCGATCTCGTCCTTTCGGTCATCACCCATCCCTCATGACCATAGGTGAGGATAGGAACGAAGATCGACCGGTAGATCGAGAGCTTTGCCTTGCGGCTCAGCTCTCTTTTCGTCACAACGGTGCAGTAAAGCGAACGCAATACCACCCCCCTGCTCCGATTCTCCGGCCAATCTCACCCTCCATCGTACCCTCACTCGCGAACAAGACCCCAAGGTACTTGAACTCCTTCACTTGGGCTAAGGACTCATTTCCTACCCGGAGAAGGCAATCCACTGGTTTCCTGCTAAGAGTCATGGCCTCAGATTTAGTGGTGCTGATCCTCATCCCAGCCGCTTCACACTCGGCTGCCAGCCGATCCAGTGAATGCTGAAGGTCACAGGCCAATGATGCCATCAGGACCACATCATCTGCAAAGAGCAGTGTTGAGATCCTCAGCTCACCAAACTGCAACCCCTCCCCACCATGACTACGCCTTGATATCCTGTCCATGAATATCTCAAAGAGGATTGGTGACAAAGCGCAGCCCTGGCGAAGGCCAACACCCACCGGGAACGGAACTGATTGGTTGCCGAGAATGCGGACACAGCTCTCGCTTTGGGAGTACAGAGATTGGATGGCCCTGAGGAGTGACCCCCTTACCCCATACTCCCGCAGCACCTCCCACAGTTTCTCCCAGGGGACCCGGTCATACGCCTTCTCCAGATCCACAAAACACATGTAGACTGGATGGGCATACTCCCAGGTCCCCTCCAGGATCCTTGCGAGAGTGAAGAGCTGGTCTGTAGTTCCACGTCCAGGGTGGAAACCGCATTGTTCCTCTTCAATCTGAGCTTCGACAATCGGCCGAACTCTCCTTTCCAGCACCTTAGAGTAGACTTTCCCAGGGAGGCTGAGAAGTGTGATACCCCGGTAATTGGCACACACTCTCTGGTCCCCCTTTTTGAACAGGGGAACCACCACCCCGGTTTGCCACTCCTTTGGCACTGTACCAGACTCCCACGCAATGTTGAATAGGCGTGTCAACCATGACAGCCCCTCAACACCCAGAGCTTTTAGCATTTCTGGCTGGATCTCATCAATCCCTGGGGCTTTGCCACTGCGGAGATGTTTAACTACCTCAGTGACTTCCAGTGGCCTCCATCATAGAGGGTGTGTTAGTCGGATTCAGGAGTTCCTCAAAGTGTACCTTCCAATGTTCGACTACCTCCTCAGTTGAGGTCAACAGAGTCCCACCCTTACTGTACACAGCTTGGATGTTTCCCCGTTTCCCCCTTCTGAGGTGTCGGATGTCCTTCCAGAAACACTTTGGTGCCGACCGAAAGTCCTTCTCCATGTCCTCTCCAAACTTCTCCCACACCTCCGACACGGCAGCGGCTGCAGCCCTTTGAGCCCTGCAACTGCGTCAGGAGTCCTCAGGGATAACATATCCCGGAAGGCCTCCTTCTTCAGTCGGACGGCATCCCTGACCACCGGTGTCCACCACGGTGTCCGAGGGTTACCGCCCCTTGAGGAACCTAAGAACCTGAGCCCACAGCTCACCGCCGCAGCTTCAGCAATGGAGGCTTTGAACACCGCCCACTCCGGCTCAATGCCCCCAGCCTCCACAGGGATGCTAGAAAAGCTCCGCCGGAGGTGGGAGTTGAAGATCTCTAGGACAGGGGCCTCCTTCAGACGTTCCCAATTCACCCGCACTACCCGTTTGGG
>NC_140271.1:7426351-7541351 GCF_964030765.1 Micromesistius poutassou | reverse complement strand
CAAGTTTCAACACCTTAAAGTGAAAACTGGCATTCAATCCAATTGCAAGGTGTGTCTTTCCCTGCCATAACGAAACAAAGCCATTTTAAACTTAAATGATATGGTGGGTGCTCCAGTCACATTAACAGCACACAATGAAAAGAACTACAACAAACAAACCGAAAAAATGCAGCGGAAGCAGTTATTATTTTCAATCCCTGGCAAAACCAATGAGCCTGGTCAAAGCGTTAATCTGTCCTTTTGCAACAAACACATCCCGATCCAAATGTCTCCCCCTCCTCCCCCATATCTATGAGAAAATAGGAAAAAGGATGAAAAACCAAAACAAAATAAAGAGCTTTGCGGTATTCATCACAGAAGCTTCTGCTATCAACCCCCCCCCCCCCCCCCCCCCCCGCCGGCCACCACCCTCTCCTGTCACATGACCAAGTCGCCGATAGACTAGTCTATGAATATCACAATAGGCTCCACCAGCCATATTCCATACTCTTCGATAACAATAAGAGAATCACCTCTATGAATATTAATGTGTGCTGCTGGGGGAGTGCGGAGGCTGAGGGCTGGGGTGCGGAGGCTGAGGGCTGGGGTGCGGCGGCTGAGGGGTGGGGTGCGGAGGCTGAGGGGTGGGGTGCGGAGGCTGAGGGGTGGGGTGCGGCGGCTGAGGGGTGGGGTGCGGCTGGTGGAATAGGGTAGCGCAGGGGGGGGCTCCTCCAAATCCTCTGGCTGATAAACTGAGGAGGGGAAGGGAGATGATTACACGCATGGTTCTTCACAGGGCGGAGTGCATCCTAATGTGATTCTCTCGCACACGCACACACGCACACGCACGCATGCACACACGTGCACGCACACACACACACACATGCACACACACCCTGACAAATTCACACCTGCGTACATGCACACACCTACACACCCACACGTACGAACACACAGGCACTCTTGCAGGTGCATGCACACACAAAAATCTAGACTCTCACACATATATTCTCACATTATCCAAATGTGCACACACACACACACACACAAACTCACACCTGCACATGTACAACACACACACACACACACACACACACACACACACACACACACACACACACACACACACACACACACACACACACACACAAACACCAGACTGTGTTAAGTCCCCCTCCCCACCCCCCACCATAAGCCGCCGTTAAAACAGGGGTCGACGGATCGACAGTTCCGGTGATTTCCTCTACATATATAAACCCCCCCCCCCCCACCCACACCCCCACCCTAACCTACATAGTGTAGCGGCACCGGGTGCTCTGTCACGGGGCGTTACAGGAGCGCGGCGTGGGGCCTGCTTTGACCTTTTGTCTTTGTAGCGCGCCGCATGTATCATTGTCATTTAAACACGAGACGCGGACAATGGAGGGCCACGGGAGATGGATGGGTGGAGGGTGCTGAAATGGGAATCAGGAGTTATTTTCTGTCACCCGTGATGGAGCGCTCCTCTGTCACACATGTAGCACCAGACCTCTGGGGGGGGGTGGGGGGGGGGGGGGGAATTCATGCCGTAATTTCCAACTCTTAAAAGGCATGTCATACAAACACACACAATGTGTGTCTCTGGACGCATGGCGATGATCTCCTCCTAGTTATTGTAATGAGAGGTTTAATCAAGGATGGATGGTTGGATGGTTTATTGCAGACTTATACAATATATGTGGATGTCATATCCCGGACAGTAGATCCTCACACACAGAACCTTAAATTATGAAACGTACGTTAATTTTTTATTGCAAATACATTGATCTCTTCCTGTACTGTTGTGATATTTAAGATGACTGCACCAGCGCATGCACACACACACACACACACACACACACACACACACACACACACACACACAGACCACAACCACACACACACACACACACACACACACACACACACACACACACACACACACACACACACACACACACACACACACACACACACAGACACTCACACACACCCCTAGAGCACACAGGGGAGGGCTTAATTACGCTCTCGTTTTCCATGTGACAATCAATAATCCAATTCATCCAATCATTCATGCTGTCATCTTAATCAATACCCTGGCGGGAGCGTTCGTCGCTCGTTGGGATGTCCTGGGGACCGGGGCCCATTGTTTCATGGCATGTTTACGAGGCTGCTTTTACTGTTTTACTGTCCTGTCATGTTTACCAGCCGTTTACCATTACAAACCCCCATTTAATCAAACATTTGAGTAGGGAAACGCCGTGTATATAAACATCATATAAACATCATACGTGTCCTAATCATACCTAGATCCACATGGGCATTTAAGTATATGTTAACAAGTATATGTTTAGCTTGTAATGAATAGGAAACAAAATACTTAATTTGAATTATAATTACTTGATAATAATGAGGACATTTTTCAGAAATGTGAACAAAGGCAAGGGCAAACTCATTAAACTGTTCTGTTTTTTATATTGACATCACATGACTCAAGTGTAGCAAAAAGCGTAGTCAATGTATCAAGAAAGGTAGCATTTAATTATATTTAGCAATCAATGTAATACACCAATAAATAAATAAACCAGCTCTAAAGGGACTTCAAAACTGAGACTGAGGACACTGAAAAGTAATTAATAAATAAATAAATCCACGGTCAAGTCACTTTAAAGCTAAAAAAGGAAAACACACAACAAAAAGGCCCATTTCAAAACCAATGAGGCAAAGCCCTTATAAGCATGTGTTCGTATTGCCACAACACTCACACACGTCAGCAATTAAATGAGCTGTGGTGTGGCGTTGACTGCCCTTGTGAGTCCTTTACATTTACAATTCATTTAGGTCATTTAGCAGACGCCTTTATCCAAAGCAACTTACAATAAGTACATTTGTCAGAAGAAAGGGAGAAAACAATATATTGCTGTCGGTACAGTAAGTGCCAAGCATGTACTGTACTGGAGTCCAGGTGAACTCTGAACCAAGTGAGTCTTGAGTCTCTTGCGGAACAGCACACCGGCGTCACCCTCACAACACGTCACTAATATCTAATGATGCTTGAGATGATCTTAAGGTCACCATGGCGACAAACGTGAGCCGAAGGTAATTTTTCCACGGGACACCGGGAAACACACTCTGACTCATATCACCGGCAGGCGCGGCAGACATCCCTCAACACGGCACCACAATACCACGCCATGCGATGTGTTTTCCCACTGAAGCCGTTACTCATTTGTTCCATTGTTACGGCGCGCCACCAAAAGACCACTTTCCCTAACTGTCCTATTGTTTCCCTCTTAAGACGCTCATCTCCAGCACATTGTGAGCACATGAGCAGAGAGTGTTCTGAAGGAGACTCTTCAGAGGGCTGCCTTTGTCCCTCTGAAGGCAATCGGACTGCACAAGATACCCCCCTCTTCTCCTCTCAGGAGAGGAGAGATGGGAGGCGGGAGGGAGGGAAGGAGGTGAGAGGAGCGATGGAGCGGGAGAAAAGGGAGGGAAGGGGAGAGGAGAGGAGAGAGGAGAGGGGATAAGAGAGAGGAGGTGAAAGGGAAGGAGAGAGGATAGAAAGAGAGAGAAGGGGAGGAGAGGAGAGAGGACAGAAGTCACATAGACAGGGTTATTGGTGTTTTATCTTTCCAATGAAAAGGTGAAAAAAGGAACCATGGGTTCTACTAGAAATAGCCACTTGTGTGGTGTGTATCTGTAAATGTGTGCACACGTTATGCGTGTGTTTGTATGAGTGTGAGTGTATGTCTGTTTTAGTGTGTCTGTGTGTGGGTGGAAGGCCAGACCTCAGGCCCATACTATATGTGTGTGAGACACACAGCGAGTTGTTCTCAGACATGCACTGTTATAAATAAGACGAGCTACAGGGAGACCAGGGCAGACCGCATCGAGTCTGGTTAAGGGGAAGATTTGTATGTGTGTATTACGTATAAAAATGTCTGTCAAGGTCTATGTGTGTGTTATGGGTAAATGTGTCTGTGGGGAAGGTTTGAGTGTGTGTGTGTGTGTGTGTGTGTGTAGCGCTGGGGGTGTATGTGTTTGGGTGTGGTTTCAGTGTGTGTGTGTGTAGGTGGGGGGAGGCATGTGTGGGTGTGTGTGTGTCAGTGTGGTCACACAGCAAGAGCAAGCAAGCATTCACTTGTGGGCGCCTGCATGTGTGATAAAAATGGCATGTGTGTGTGTGTGTGTGTGTGTGTGTGTGTGTGTGTGTGTCTGTCCATATCTGTGCTTGTGTTTGCATGGGCGAATTACCGTGTGCGAGTGATCATCCGTGCTCATATACCTGAGCCCATGTGATAGGGGAGAGAGAGAGTGAGAGAGAGATAGAGAGAGAATGACAGAAGGAATGAGAGAGGGAAGTCAGAGAGACAATGAGAGAGGGAGAGGGCCAGGGAGAGAGACAGAGACAGAAAGAGGGAAAGCCAGAACGAGGGAGAGAGAGAGAGGGAGGGAGGGGGAGAGGGATAGAGCAACATAGACAGATAGAGAGAGAGAGACTAAACAGCTAAACTGCAGCTCTCGTGTTTCGCTTACTCTGTAAGTGTGAGATGCACTTCACACCTCCCAGCATGCACCCTGTCCTCTCTCTGACCTCCGACCTCTGCAGCCTCAGCTGCCATGTTGGTAGCGCATGTGTTCTGGGCCATCGGAAACACGGAGCCGCCCGTACAAACACACATAACCACACATGCAACAGCATGTGATATTTAGCGTAGTCGTAACTAATGATGAGAACGCTCCCAGCATGTGGTCTGACACATATTGTACACAACATATTGTGTATTATATTTTGTGTGTGTGTGTGTGTGTGTGTGTGGGTGTGTGTGTGTGTGTGTGTGATAATGACTCTGTATGTGTCTGTGGGAGGATGTCAGTGGGAGGGAGCACTGACCTCCAAACATCTGTGTTTGTGAGTGTGTGTGTGTGTGTGTGTGTGTGTGTGTGTGTGTGTGTGTGTGTGTGTGTGTGTGTGTGTGTGTGTGTGTGTGTGTGTGTGTGTGTGTATGTGTGAGTATGAGTGTGAGTGTGAGTGTGTGTGTGTGTGTGTGTGTGTGTGTGTGTGTGTGTGTGTGTGTGTGTGTGTGTGTGTGTGTGTGTGTGTGTGTGTGTGAGAGACTGCTCATAGGGGCCAGGGTTGGGTGGCTGGGTATACATGACATGTTCTCTTGGGACTAATCTGTCAGAAATAAAAAAATCAATTAAATTCAACATGAATAGCTGGATCATTCGCATTAGGTTGTATCGTAGTTTGGATGAACACAGATACTATGGGAGGGTGGCACACAACACATTTTTGTATTTTTGTGGATTTCTGAAATATATTTTAGTGGGACTACTACATCTTTCTACAAGGAACATACATGTCTCTGCTGTGATCATGTGATCACACCATAATTACCTTCCTGGAACATTCCAGTCTGTAACTAATCAACAGTAAGAAACAGAAGTGAGACGTTACATCTTACACTGAGGCGGGGTTAGTTATTGGATGCGTCAGGCTAGATGTTACCTTGCCTGTGGTGGTTTAAAGCGCCTCGAATTACTGAATAAATTTGTTCTCATATTTTAGCCAAATACAATTTTCAGTTTGGTTAGGCCTATATGTCATGAAAAATTATCTCAGGTTCAACATGCAAATTAAAATGAAAAAGCCTGAACATTGCATCAACTTATTGTTTGAAGATATTTTAAGGTTAGGTAGCCTATTTATTGATAGCCTACCACCAGAAATAGGCTCTGCTTCTACTACTAGCATTGCTTTATTTTAGGCGGCAAAACCCTCAATTATGTATTAAAACCCATGTGGCACAATGTGTTAAAGCTAGCCCCGACCAGAGGAGGCTCTATGTTTTCTTTGCTAGCTATCCCTACACACTTCCATTCCAAATCAAATTACCTCATATAAGCTATATAAACAACAAGATGGTGATTGAAACAATATTCATTTGAATTAGCTGGGGAACCTTGACCACACAATAATCACAAAAAACGTAGTTGCTATAGCAAAACTGCCCAAAAATACCTTTACATTAAATGTTAAATTTAACCCCTCGTTAGGAGTTCCCCTTTATACCCTTACTACATATTCTACTCAGTATCGGTTGTATATGTATTTTTACATATACATACATATATTTGTATCTAATATGTATATATATATATATTTGATATTATGCTTTGATTTTTCTCAGCTGTTACTCACTTTGGATAACAGTATCTGCTAAATGAAGAAATCGAAATGTCATGTAATTAAACCGTTAAATGTTATTTCTCACAGTTTGAAAAGTATAACAGGTTTACTCAAGGTGCTATGTGTGCGTGACAAGACCCAACCAAAAGATGCGAATTTGTGAAGTCTCAGACTGCATTTTGTCTATTCAAAAAGACTCTACTGGCGTTGGCTATAGCGATAGAGAGACATCTTATTGGCTTATTTATACGTGAGCAATCCGGTCTTCACAGGCTGCGGGGGCAAAACAAAAGGGCCCTTTTATGAAAACATTTCCCAGCACCAGATGAAGGGACTCTGAGGAGAGAGTTCCACCCAGGAGAGGGCTCTCCAACTGGGGTGACGCGGAGAGACGACAACCCCTGCCTTTGTTGTCGGTGTGGGAGTGTGGGTCAAAGTCGAACACAGTGTCATGACTGTAAGTCCAGCCCTGGCTGGCTAGAGTGTAAAGTATGTGTCCACTTTTCTCCCTTTCTTCTTGTCGTCCCAACACCTAAAAAACAAAAATCTGTATTTTCCTGTCGTACTTTGTCTTAATACTTTCATAGCTAAAGTTGTATAGTAGTTATCCGTATCCATTTACTGATAGGGAGTTTATCTAACGCTCTTCCTTTTTTCCCAACAACAGAATTGTCCATCATGTCTATACCAAAAAAATTAAGACGAGCACTTAAGAAAGCAACACTTCACTTCACAACACGTTCTGTGTGCCAGAGCTGCCATATCTCATCCTCAGTCGAGAATTTCCATCTAATCCATAAGACAGGCGAGCATTTCCCCTTCCTCCTGTCCTCCCACACACACACACACACACACACACACACACACACACACACACGTAAGCACAGAACACGTGCGTGCACGCACACACATTCACATGCTACAACCCGCAGTGGAAACCTCCTGCTTATACAACACAACATGACAGAAGCCCAGCTGGCTGACAGGTATACAAACCCAATCACACACACATCACATACATGCACACGTGTACACGCACATGCATGCACACACACACACACACACACACACACACACACACACACACACACACACACACACACACACACACACACACACACACACACACACACACATGCACACATACACATACACACACATAAACACAAACACACACACACACACACAGACACACAATGTTAGAGCGTGTGAAAGGAGCATGCCTTCTGCACTTTTTACACCAGTGCCCTGTGCGTGTCAATAATATCACACTTACCGCCCACATGCAACCAGCAGAACATTGGCAGCCCGACTGCACACAATAGCATTACTTTATTATGGTTTCACTTCCATTTCACCACATGAAGGCTTTACCCTGCTTCAACAATATGTTTAAATGGGACTCATTAACCTAGCGGCCCTCCACATTGGTCAGTTTGACAATACTGTTAGCATTTAGAACCAAGATGGAACTAAGATGGCTGCTAGGCGAATAAGGCCCATACCAAGACAAAAAATACAATCTTTTTTACATTGATTTACACTGACATTGAATAATTTAGCAGACTATGCTCTTATCCAAAGTGACTAACAATTGACGTTGAGAACAATCAAAGCATAAACTCAATATTGGAGTAACTATCAAAAATAAAATCCTGCAATAATATTTTTTTTATAGTTTGAGTAACGATAGGATGATTACAAACCACAAAAGGTTATGAGTCTACTTTCTCCCCACATGAAGCTCAGGAAATGTGCAATTTGCAGTGCATCCGTCCATTCCTCTTTGGACTCAGGCTAGATTTGGACTCCCATTCGTTACCGTGCCGATGATCCGCCCAGCACGCGGGCCCTGCTATGGCCGCACGTATTGATTTACTATTATGTTGTATGTGGGAGAAAATCCATAGCCCTCCCTTTAAATAACCATCACTGGCAGACAAGAGAGATACATCACGGAGAAATAATATCGAATCGGAGCACATGAGATACTCCACGGACAGACCCCACCCCTCCCCCGGTGAGCCTGGGGTTTCCTGCAGGACAGGCGGACCAATAGTGGATCGTCTAAAAGAGCTTTGCTGATTCAGGGTTTGTTATTCTTCCCGCCAGTGCATTTTGTGTCTTATTAAGAATTCATCCGCACACGCCTGGGCCTATTGATGGCATTACACTGTGTGTGAGTGTGTATACATGTGTGTGTGTGTGTGTGTGTGTGTGTGTGTGTGTGTGTGTGTGTTTGTGTGTGTATGCATCATGTACATGGACGTGTTTGTATATTTAGTTTGCCGAGTGAGTGGAAAGCCGCCACCTGTCTGAACCTGTGGCTAATCTCACCTGACGACACACAAGATGAAAATAACTTAACTCAGAAACGGCAATATTTTGACAGTGTGACGCCCTGACTGGTACACACACTGCATGAATTATTACTGTGACAACTCCTCAAAACCAACATGACGTTTCACGCACATAACAAGCTGAGAAACAGACAAGAAGAGAGACAGATATATATTTATATATATATATATATCTGTCTCTCTCTCTCTCTATATATATATATATATATATATATATATATAGAGAGAGAGAGATCTCTCTATCTCTCTCTCTCTCTATATATATATATATATATATATATATATATATATCTCTCTCTCTCTATATATATATATATATATATAGAGAGAGAGAGAGAGAGAGAGAGAGAGAGAGAGAGATTTTTCGCTATTACAATGCAATAATAATTATTCTAATAATTATTATTAATTTGTACTTTATGTTTGTATCTCAGTTGATATTTTGTGATTTGTTGTTTTCCATGCCAATAAAGCTATTTGAATCCATACAGAGAGAGAGAGAGAGAGAGAGAGAGAGAGAGAGAGAGAGAGAGAGAAGAAAGGACAGAGAGAGACATAGCAGAGAGCGAGACAATAGCAGCAGGCGCCTGCACCATTGGTGTTCAGGAAGAGGTCTTGTGCTGTGGTTCCCCATACCTGCTCCTCTCACTTCCTGTTGTCAAGAGCTTGATACCCGGACGTACCAAGACTCAGGGTCTACAGACAGGGCCACCCAGACACATCTGTAAAATGGCCACTCACATGATTTTTATTACAGAACAATAAGACAACAATAAGACAACAAACAACAGTTTTCTGGCTGAAAAGTTTCCAACAAATTACTGTTTTCACACAAAGGAATACTGGAGGGAGCAAGAGGAACTCCATAGGTTGGCATGGCAACCTTCTTTTTAAGCATCAGACCAGTTTTGGGGGAATTTCTCCTGTAGACAGGGCCGATGTATTACTTCCTTGAAGCTACATTTGTCTTGTGTATGGGTGTGTGTTGTGTGTGTGTGTGTGTGTGTGTGTGTGTGCAGAAATAGTGATTAAATATAAATCAAAACCACAGCTCACATCAAGACAAAGATAATATTCAGAAAATAAATAAATAAGAGCCATGAAAAGCCTTTACTTATTTGCAATGACTTAAAATAACAGAAGAGCTGTGGACGGCATTTTTACTGCTTGTCAACCCTTTGTTCACAACGCCAGGCGGCCCCCACTATCTCTCTAAATGTAATACAAATCTCAAATCCCTAATGTGCTCTTTGCACAACTAAAGCGAGCTCTCGTGTTATCTCTCGGCTGCTCTTCCCGGCACTCCTCTCCTCCTCTCCTCTTCTCCTCCTCTCCTCCTCTTCTGTTTTTCAGCCAATCAAAGCCGAAAGTGAATTATAATAAAAAAAGAAGCTGTAGGGTTCATATCGGCCCGGCTGCATTTCCATATAGATAGACGCGCACATTAAACAAGTCTGGCTGCCATTTCTCCTTCTCTTGTCCTCTCTCTCTCTCCTTTATCATTATATATTACATTTTCAGACGGAGAGATAGTCTTTCCATCAACATCATCAAGTTGTTACATCCCCCTCCATTTCTCTCCATCTCGCTCTCTGCCACTCTCTCTGTAACCCTCCACTCTCTGTCTTTATTTCTGTATCTGCTCACCTTGCCCTCCCCTCTCTTCCTATCTCTCTTGCCGACCCTCTGTGTTTGATCTTTTTGTTAACCATGGTTCAGATCCCCTCTTTAACCGCCTGCGCGCATTTCATTTTTAAGGAACCTAACAGAGGGTTTCCCTGGTGTGGACACCTCTTAGGATGCCCAGCCATTGCCGCTGCGCTATTCAACCACTTCACACCACCTCTGTCCTCGCCAGAGCTCCCATAATGAGCACACCATGGGGAAAAGGGAAAGGAAGGGAGGAGGAAGGAAGGATGGATGGTCAAAAAAGAAGGGCCAGGAAGCGAGAACGACGGGAAGGAAGTGATAGGTTGATAGCAGCAAGGAAAGATTAACAGAAATAGAGAAAGAGGGAAGAGAAGGAAGGAATGAGGGAAGGAAATAAAGAAAGAAAGGAATAGATAAGAGGCAGCATGGAAGGAAGGGAAAAAAGGATGGAATAGAAGGACAGAAAGAAAATAACAAGATCATGGCGCTTCAGGCTTGCATGTAAATTAAAACGCAATAAAAAAAAACAACTGGCAAATAATCTGTTCCCAGGAGACGGCGTGCGGGGCCAGGGAGGAGCGGAGGAGCGTAGAGAGCCGGCTCTTAGGATAAGGGCCCCTGCGTCACTCATCATTAGGCTGGCATCAGAGAGCAGGGGGCTATATCTGGCTCAGAGGCACGTGGAGAGCCAGCTTTGCTCCCTGGTTAGAGACCCCCACAGCCTTCCCAGGTACATGGCTCCTCTATGGTCTCTATGTTTCTCGTTCGTGGGTTCTGGAGCAACGGGGGATTGCGTCTGGGGGATATTGATTAAGGCTCTTGCCCACCCCGCCTCTCTCTCTCTCTCTCTCTCTCGCTTCTCCCCGTCATGGAGGTTCGATACCTCGAGGCTCGATACGCTATCGACACGCCTGTCCTCGCCCGGCCTGCTAGAATACCACCGCACCTAGGCCCCTCTCATCTCTCTTATTCTCTCTCTGCCCTCGCTCTCTGCTCGCTGTCTCATTCTCTCTATCCCTCTCTCTCTCATTCTCTCGCTCTCCTCTCTCCCTATCTCTTTCTAATCCTCTCGATCCCTCGCACTCCTCATCCCTCATTCTCTCTCTCCCCTCTGTCATTTTCTCCCCTCTCATTCCTCTCTCACCCATTTTTATGCCGTCTTTCTCCCCTCTCTCCCTGATCTCCACCTTTCCCCCCTCATCTTTCCCCCCCCCCCCCCTCTCTCTCTCCCTTCTCATCTCCCTCTCCCCTGATCCCCTCTATCCCCTCTCTCGGCTCTATTTCTCCTCAATCTCTCAGCTCTCTCATTCTTTCTCCCACTCTCACTCACCTATCTCACCTCTCACACGCCGTCTCTCTCTCTCTCTCGTATTTCTCCCCTTCTGCCTTGGAGCATACCGCACCCCTCCTCCCCCAACCCACCCACCCTCCAGTACCCCCTCCTTCACACGCACCCACCCACACACACACACACACGCCCACACACACACACACGCGCGCCCACTCCTGCTAACCCCCCCCCACCCCCCCACCCCCACACACACACCCCCTGCTCAGGCCCCTGGCTGGGGTGTGTGTGTGTGTGTGTGTATGTGTGTGTGTGTGTGTGTGTGTGTGTGTGTGTGAGTGAGAGCGGAGAACCCCACACGACGACAAGCCTCCACACAGGCAGGAGAGGAGAGAAGGGCAGAGGAGAGGAGAGAGAGAGGGGGGGGGGGCGAGGGATGGTGGAGGAAGGGGAGGAGGTAAGTGGGATGGGGGGGGAGATGGGCAGCCCACCCTGCTGCCAGAAGGAGCACCCCTCTCCAGGAGACCCCATGGCTGGCGCTGCAACAATGGCCGTGACAATGAAGACTGGAGGAGGAATTTCCTGCTGCACCCCACCTCCAACCCCCCCCCCCCCCCCCCCCCCCCCCCCACAGCCCCTCCGTAGCACATTAAAAATTGGTGGACGCCTCGCACCAAGACGAATGGCTTCCTAATGGCTTTCATTTGTTTCAATTAACATAATTAAACATATGTCAGGGGCATGACAGACAGAGGTGTGTGGGGGGAGGGGGGGTAAGTAAACACCTGAATGAAGTGTAATTTGACACCAGCCGTTGATTGGTGCTTTTGTATAGGCTACTAAGCCATTATGGAAAACATTAAATGTACTACATATATAAATATAGCAACAAAATTAGGTTGCAAGAGGTGTATATAGATAGATATTTATTCATATCCATCTTCCTAACTCATTGTGTTTGACAGCTGTGATGATCGCCCACTAAAACGTGGGTGCTGGTAGAAGGTCCTCTCGATAAATTTGGGATTCCCCCTGTTATAATTTTGATTCAAACATTATTTATATATATATCTAAATTCTTGTATCCCTCTGCAGCCTAAATTCCGCAAAACGTATTGTAATTTCATTCATTCATTCATTTTTTTCATCCTTCTCCTGATGCAACCGTAGGTGGACGGCCGTCGAGGCCTCCAGATAATAAGAGCCAACTGGGGCAGTGCCCATGAGAGACACAGCGTTAAATAAGTTAAAACTAGTAAAAACAAAGACAGAGGTTTGATTCAATAAAGAACGACTAAAACAACAGGCTTAACCCGACGTGGCTCTATTGCCATCCAGTCCGTCACGCAGCCACATCTTTATCGTTTATAACAAGCCCTCGACTAGAGTCGCCCGCGCGAAATCATCATTAATCAACTTGGCTATCGCACGTCCAGTAAGGCCCGCCGAGCACGAGCTGCATAGACACACACGGGTCAAATATGACCAGGCATGCATAACATTTGACTTAACAGAGTCACAATGTTCCGTTTTGATGTTTTCTTTGTACAAGCAGCACCCGAGTCACAGGTTTTCGTTTGAATAACGGCCATAAAAACAGACGCACATTACTGTCGTTTCGGTAAAGGATGTGTAGGCCTACACACGCCTCCTTAGTGTCACATGTGTATTTTTAGTAGGTATTTAGATAGCCCAACTATTTGACCTTCACCCACCACCGCGAGACAAACGTTTCTTTCCGTAAAAAAGCCCTAGGCCGAAGGGATTTATAGAGATAGACAAGTGACAGTTAAAAACGAGGGGTCTCCTTATCTATCTCGGGGAGCTGGATGCAGCAGCATGAAGTAAATTCTGGAGGCTACATCTGATTGATTAATAAATCGGGGCTACTCTAACAGATTAATTATTGCAAAGCACGCCGGATCGATTCGTCAAAATACAAGCTTTAAAAAAACCTTGCTATTCTATATTCCCCGAAGCCTTGCACATTTATCCTTAATGTAGCATATAGCCTACTTTGTTTAAACCTTTCGCATCGCAGTGGTGTTCCGTCCGGCCGATGGAAAGAGTTTGGTCTCCGTGAGAATTGCACTGCGCCTTTTAAAATCACCCCTTAGCCGCGGATCTGAGGGTGTTAAGCGCACCTGTGTTCTGGGTGCTAAGGTCTAATGAACCGGAAACGTCCCTCTTCATCCGAAATAAATGAGTTGGCAAAAACGAATGGAAAAATCTAGGTAGGTGACAAGATGAGAAGTTAAACCGACTGCTCGCGTTTGGTTTGTGACGTCTACATGTTTCCCCGAGATAACGTGTTGTGTGTCACAGAGGATCGCTTCATAACTCTTTATAAAACACTGAATGTCTTGTAAAAAATGGGAACTAGAAAATTAGACCCGACACATCTAGGCTACTGCTTATATGAGACTCTACAATTTTTACAACTCAAAAGTTTGTAGGATCAGCAGTGATGTTAATATATTCACAGTTTATTGGTTTGCGACCCAATATGGCTAAGGCAATTATTTTAAGTTCCAAAGGTGTAGCGCACACACACACACACACACACACACACACACACACACACACACACACACACACACACACACACACACACACACACACACACACACACACACACACACACACACACACACACACACACACGCGATGCGTTACAAATCCTACACATTATAATAAACTGTGGTGTCGGAGGCATTGCTATATGCATTTTAGGATTTCTTTCAAAAGAATTCAACAACAATATTTCACCTGGTTATATCTGCGTGGCACCGACAGAGAATATAACCTGCTCATATAAATGGCCCATTAAGACTTTCAAATAGATGTGTGGTTATCATATCTAAATATCTATCGAGGATGAAATTGAGAGGCGGATGCCTCGGGAGCCAACTATCCTATGACATTTAATCACGGGCTTGATTTTGGAGCTAAATTATATCTCTGGTCTCTTCCATGCTGTTGCTAGGGAGGCATGGCGTATACGCTGTGTGACCGTGGTTGAAGGGCAAAATGAAAAGCGGGAATAACGCTAGGAAATGGCGATTTATCGTCCCTATTGGACACGGGAGAGGCATTACTTGGTCCTGTAGCGATATTGAGACCCAAAGTCAGGAAATCGGCAATATTAGTGCGAAACGTGCCTAGTTTATGGTTATTACCATATATGGAGTGGCTGCGATAGATCGTGCCTGCGTACGATAGGCTGGCGGCTGCCGCGCTGCAAAAGGCTTCTCTTTAACCCTTCTGTTGCTGAATTTCTGTTTATCATTTCATTATCGTTTTTGTAGCCTATGTTGGATTGACGACATACGCTTTTTCATTTTCAACAGCTTCAGTTCAAGGGCATTTTAAGGACAAATTAATGTGAACAGACACAAATGGTGGGCGCAAATCGGTGTTGTCTGCGTGGTTGTCTGAAAATAGGCCTATTGGATAAACCATTGATGAACATAATTAGGCTACCACACGTATGGCTCGTCGGTGCTCATATTTAGATAAAGGACTGTTTTTGTAATGAGAGCCGAGCAAAGCACCTGTGCTGGTAAACCCAGTCAATATATTGGTTTAATAGCATACATTATTGTAGTCTTTGCCTTAACAGTATACTTTATACTCTGGCAGTTAACCTACATTTCCCATTAAAACGTTACCGCAGGTGAGTAGCCGAGGCTACTGCACAACAGAATGATTTCAGTTGAAGGCGCCCGGAGGACACTTGTTTCAGGATGTGTGACCTATATTTGCATTGCGAGGTTATGCTACCAGGCCGACATAAGCTCCCCGCTATACACATTTCGAGCAGTGGTGCTCAAGGGGGTTACATAGCAGGGAAAAGGAGACACCCACAAGGGTGTAACGCAAATATTATATTTATTTGTTTCAAGCGTAAAGTGTCCAGGGATGGTGTCAATTACGTTCTGGTCCGCTGGCTTTGTAACTGGTGTCACATCTCAACCGGTCTGGAAGAAAATATCCAAATTAAAAAGCTGAAGTAGTTCCTACAAACGTGATTGTGCTCGTTGCCTAAATATTACAATCATGTCAGGCCTATGTATGTCTACATCTAAACTTTTAGTAGCCTATAAATTACTATGAGGCGGTGGTCTAATGAAGGCTAAATTGCTAAGCAAATAGACCAGATCACTATGTTACCCCTTAACATATTTGCATTAGCTTCCCTAGCGATAACCTACATAAAAAAAAAAGTTTTTACAATTGTGTTGAAACTTGAGAATTATAATGTGGCTACATTTGCAACATCAAGGGGTTTAGCATAGCAGTGTCTATTTAGATGAGACCGTAACGTCTGTATGCATTTATTTGCAGTTACACTGAACACTGCCGTTATAATTGCCTACAAATGGATTTTACATTTCCAGCGGTTACTCCGTCCAGTCGAACCCCGCTGTCCAACAGTGACCAGCAAGGATGTGCTATGTTTTCACCTCCCCCCTCGTGCTGACGTCACGCGCCCCACTGAACCTTTTGCGCTGAGCGACTCCGTGCAGCAGTTACAGTGAGTGTCTTTCTGCTTGCAGCCAGGAGCACCCGGAGTGTGCGAAAGAGTGAGGCTACAGTCTGTATGTGTGTGTGTGTGTGTGTGTGTGTGTGTGTGTGACACGGAGAGAGAGAGGCAGAAAGAGCGGGCGAAAAGCGAGGCAGAGAGAAGAGGAGAGGAGGAGGGAATACAGCGGGGTCTTATAGTAACTGGAAAACTACCAAGCCTGTGAACGCATCGAGTGAAGGCATCGACAGAACGTAGCCAACATTTCACTCTCCGTTCGCTGCAGCCGGATTCGAACGAGAATGGAGCTACCTGCGGCCGGAGAGCACGTCTTTGCGGTAGAAGGAATCGAAAAGAAGCGCATTCGCAAGGTATGTTGACGGCGCGAAACATTAAGCGCGATCCGTTTGGATTTTTGTTTTGCTATGAATAAGCCTTACAATTTTTTCTTGCCCTCCCCCCATAGGGCAAAATAGAGTACCTGGTCAAGTGGCGAGGTTGGTCTCCGAAGTAAGTCTTAATATACTATATGCCAATATTACACTCGTAACAAGTAGACGCTGTTTTTAAAGGGGAATGCTGTTATATTTTGCAGCAGTTATGCTATGGTCTTAACGCCTATCATGGAGGTTGTGCGCGCACTGGTGTTTTGGCTGGAAAGAGCGGTTGGTATGCGTTTCAGTGTATCCACGGATGCCTTCACTAATTTATGCGAGGGAAGGGGGTAGACACAGCCATGTAATCCTGTTTTAATTATTTCTGCCCTGCCAGCGAATTTGTGAGACAGTAGTGCTAAAATGGCCGACTGTAGAACTCGATGCTACAAGACACTTGTTTCTATGCCGTTTGGAGCGTAGCAGACTCAATTTGACATTTTCTTACGTTCGTCCGTGCAGTGTAGCCTACTCGGGACGTGCCCATCGTGTGTGTGCAGAGCTAGGATGTAGCAGCCATTTGATGCTCATTTTGTGAGCATCATCTCCAACATCCGATATTTTGAAGAGGCAGTCCATTACATATATGCATATTACCCTACATAAATATGGAGTCCACGCGCACCTGACCATTCCACCTCGTGCGCTAAGGGTCAAAATAAGCTATAGTAGCCTAATTACGTGGGCCTGCCCGACAGCCTATCTAGAACAGACAAGCGCGTATAAGCTCCAAATAAGCATTGTTAAACACGTATATTTATATTTTCCATATTTTTACAGATACAACACGTGGGAACCCGAGGAAAACATCCTTGACCCGCGCCTACTCGTCGCGTTCCAAAGCAGGTGAGACTTTGGACATGGCAGCTGAGCGTAGTTCTGCCATGGCCTTATATGGGCATGGGGGGCGGGGCCACGTAGTAACGCTGTTGAGATCCATCAACGCAATGGATATTCCCTCGACAATGGTTGCATAGCTAGTTGTGAGTTACGGAATGGTTATGGAGTGGCAGAATACACACGATTAGTGTACTATTAGAATCATACATTATTAGTTTTTTTAAGGCTACTATAACCAAATGTCACACATGTGGACAATAACACTCTAAATTCCACATTCAAAACAATAATACAGTTATTAGCAATTAGCTATCCAAAACGATGGAAATTTAAGGGTCAAATTGGTGTCAGTTGAATTGTCCCTAACACCGCTAAGTCACAACACATACTTTATATTGCTGTTTAATGGATATGCTGAATAAGCCCTGCACATTATCTCTGCGGTGGTAGACTACAACGCTACACAGTCTATAGGGGGCCCAGGAGACCACCCTCCCAGCAGACATCAGGGTTTGGGAGAAGAAAAAAAATCTCATTGACATCCAGTGTTCGCTAACATTTCCAGTGCACTGCCCCCGTATTCCCTATTCCCACAGCAGACTGCCTGCACGTGCGTTTTGGGGAGGGGGGCTGGGGGTGGGGTGGGAGGTAGCACTGCGGTCATGGAGGAGTGCTCTGCTCTGTGTGTGTGCGTGTGTATTTGTGTGTGTGGACTTTGCACAGCTCCCCAAAGGCATGGGGGAGGGTAGCGGACGGGGAGAGGGGAAGGCTGTAATTGCCAAATCTTCTGTAAATAGGGGGTCGCCCCATTGGCTGTTCCCTTCTGTGAAATCGCTCATGTTTTGCCCATTGTGATCGGAGTGGTTGTTTGTGTTCAATCTGTGTGAGATCTGATATAGCGATTCTCCGCGTCTATCAGGCTTTGCACGCTTCACCCGGGACACCTATTACTGTTGGTTATTTACGAGCTATTGATGAGTCGGGAGGATTATTATCAGGGAACCATACTTCACCCAGACAGGTTAATAAGTCGGCCCAGTTGTGGCCAGAATAACCCCCCCCCCTTTCCTTCTTGGTGGCCTTGGTGTCAATAAGAAATGACTCAACAAGGGGCTTGAGGCAGCTTAGCGGGATGTTAATCATCTTATCTTTGGAGTATGTTGGTATTTGTTGTTACAAAAGCAGGTTTTTGTGAATGTGTGTGTGTGTGTGTGTGTGTGTGTATGTTTCCACCGCCCACTCCTGTGTGACAAACGCCTGGCCCTTCTTTTGTCCCACTTCAAGCGTACCTTTAATTGGGATTTGAATGTGACTGGAAGTAGAAATGGGAGCGATATGAAAGGTGGAGCACAGAAGAGGGGCTGTCTGAAAGGAAAAGTAGAGATCCCTCCCTGTCCTACCACTAATTGAATTTCTCCCCCATAATGAGAGTTTGGAATGGGCCAATTACAATGGAGAGAGCTATGCAAATAAGTCCCACAATGCCTTGCATCAGGTCACATGTGGGCCTTCATTAGTCCTTCAAATCAAAATTCCTTTTTCAACCTTGAATGGGAATAAAAACCTGCATTAGAGGTCAAATAATCTTTCATTTTCAAGGCTGGTGTATTTTCTTGGCGACTATGGTATGTTTGAAATGATACATTTTTTGTTAGCTCTACAGATCTGATGATATATATAATGTTGTTTTTCAATGTTTAAATATTTCTAAATGCGATCATGTTTAGCATTGCATTAAAACATTTTTGCTTCTTTTTCACAGAGAGAGGCAAGAGCAACTGATGGGGTATCGCAAGCGTGGGCCTAAACCAAAACATATTTTACTGCAGGTAATACCAATTATACCATATTCATAGACACACTATGTCCTTAAACTGGAATTTTTTGAGGGGCAGATATGGCAGAATCTCATGTGAATTTTGATTAACTGTAGTTGTGATTGTTTTTTATTTAGATTGACATCAAGGACAAAAATATAAATATACAGACAGAATAGGTTCAGTTTTGTTGCCCAAGGTTATGGGAGTGTTGGTTGACTACACACATTTTATTGCAATGTGCTCATTATGAGAAATGCTAAATAACAGTGTGGGGGGGGTTGAGGGGGGCGGAACAACTGCTTCCTCTTTTTAATTTGAATGCCTTGTGTTATAGACTGTTCCTTTTGTCCCATATGAAACACATTCAAAGAAAGAACAGTGTTTAGTTATCTTATTTCTATTCATTGTTATGTATTAAAAATAAGATTCTCTCACATCATCTAAAAACTATTTGCTTTAATAGTAATACAAAGCACACACTTGCAAAATAACATAGTCATCCTCTGGGCTACCTTAGGACTGGACTTGACAAGACTGCATCCTAAGCCAAACGTGATTATGTATTTTTTGAGAGAGCCATCCGTAGCATTGCTGTGTTGTGGAGAATCACCTCTCTGCCTGCCTCACATGTGGCCAGGCATCAGGGCTAAAGCATGACATGTCTAGTGGCACTTCAGTGACCCTGGGTCATAGCCTGAGCAGCTTTATGGTTCCACCACAGTGCCCCTGTGATGGCTCACAGGGACAGCCAGTAGGGGGAGTGAGGTGTGTGTGTGTGTGGGGGGGGGGGGGGTTCAATACCACTATAATATAACCACTTTCTTGTGTCTTCAGTTGCTTTGTATTAGTCTATGAATACATATTTTATGCATTGAAACTATTATTTTATACAGCTTTTATGCAGAAGTTGGTTCTTTAGCTTGCTGCACTAAACCATTTAGACAAAGTACAACTGAAATCAATTAGGTAAAGAGGATTGCAACTTGTCTGGCGTGTTCTGTGTGTGACAAATTTGAAGGGTAGTAGTCTATCCTTTTTTCCACAGCTCCAGCCTCGTCAATAATCGTCAATCACCATTCAATTGCTTTGACAAAAAAAGACATATAAAAAATACATTTACGTCGTTTAAGTGGTGAGATATCTTGGGCAGCAGCTTACCATCAACTTTGTGTTTTCTCTCATCCCCAGGTTCCTTCCTTTGCCCGGCGATCCAACGTTCCCACGGGTTTTGAGGAGACTTCCCAGGATGGCGAGAGCTGCCCCATGACAGATGTCCTCCAGACGCCCCGCTCCCAACCTCAGCAGTACCAGCTGAACAGCAAGAAGCACCATCAATACCAGCCCAACAGCCAGGAAGCCCCTCCTGACCAACTGCCAAATGGCAAGAAGAAGTTGATCTACCAGCTGAACAGCAAGAAGCATCACCATTATGAGCCTGACCCCAACATGTACGACGCACCGGCCTCCAGACTGAAGGAGGTGGTCAAAGTTCAAGAGCCTGCCGGTAAACAGGCCAACCCCGGCTGGAACCTGCCGCTGGCACTGCAGCAGAAATGGGTGCGTGACAAAGACACAGGGTGCTTGAGCAAGGTCAAGGAGCTTGCAGTTGAGGTACGGAAACCAGTGGTTAACACCAAGGTAGCGGACGGCAAGGAGGAGGATGGGTGTTCCCTCAAGCCCCAATCTAAAGATACTGCGGCCCCGACCAGTGGTGGTAGCAAAATGAAGATAATCAAGAACAAAGATAAGAATGGACGCATCGTCATCGTTATGAGCAAGTACATGGACGGTCACAAGGCTCACGGGTCTAAGGGTAAACAGGGAGAACCGTCGAGCGAGGAGAAAGCCCTGCATGCCAAGTCGTCGCCGAGCAATCCATCGCACAAAACCAAAACAGGGGAGCCCTTGCACCCAGAGAACGGTGTACCCAAAGAGATCTGTGACGGACGCTCGCCCCCTGCAGCTGACCACCCCAAGAAGTGTTGCCCAAAAGAGAGGCATTTCTCAAAGCCTTCGCCCAGCACCGCAGAGGAATACAACACGGAGGTAGCTCGTGGGCAGGCCGATTTGCCGGACGACTTACCCTTGCAGCTAACGGCGAGCTCGCCCCAAACCTCCTGGACTATGGACACAAATATGCTGAGTCGTACGGACATTGACCATATCAGGATCCCCACGTTTTCGGCCGACCGCAAACGTAAACTCTCAGAGCCCATGGAGGAAAGGTGCGTTTCTAAGGTGTTCCAGAGCTCAAGGAGCTTTAGCACCCCCAGCGTAGTGGATGCAACCCCGCCTCAAGACAAACCCATGGACCTCCACTGTAGCGGCTCACGTCGCAGAGATGCTAGCGAGGGTGACATTGGAGATTCGGACAGCCAAGAGCAGCCTATGGATCTAAGCTGTCCAAAGACCAAGACGCAACAGCCCGAGCCCAAAGTCCAACCAGAGCCGGAACCTGAACCCGTTCCTGAGCCTATCGGTCAAAGTTTGGTGCTGATGGTGCCAGACCAGAAAGAGAGTTCTGCAGAGCTGCCCAAGGAAGAGACTGTTACGAAAATATCGCCTTTCATGGGAAATATTGTCATCACTGACATTACGACAAACAGTCTCACAGTCACGTTTAAGGAATACGTTTCTTTCTAATCAATGTGCTTCTTTTCCCCCCAAATGGAAGTTATAGTTACATTTTCTGGCCCTGTCAATATGTGCATATGTAAAAAAGAAAAAACATTTTTTTGTAAATAAGGGAATTTATTATTTATCATTCAAATTGAATATGTTTCTTAAACTATTTTATACTGAACTCCTCTGTGTGGTTAAGAAAGTACACTTGGGGTTTTGAGTGACTGCGTTCAGGTGGATTTTTATGTGTCCACAAAAATATCAATATATCTGAAATGCGAAAGTACCTTTGTAATACTTTGTATACTTGTTTCATACTGGTACCAAACATACAACCTGAGATTTAGGAAGGTTTATTAAATATTTTGTATCTAATAATATGAGATATTTTGGTTCCGGACAAGAACAAGGGAGTGACTTGTTATGTGTACAGCGATCGAAGATCAACAAAAGAAAGCACTTAATTGCATTCACTTGTGCTTATGTTCATTTTTACAGCATTTTATTTTTATGGAGAAATAGATCATCTCCATCCGTTTAAAGTATAGTTTGTTGCTTTACAATCTGCTCTGGGTACAGCCTTGTACCTGGTTGTGTCCTTCAGTTGCTTGGCCCATTTTGCTTACGTCATGCTTTCAGACAAGTAGTTTAGAGTTACTGAAAGCCCAAAAGTGTGGGAGAGGTGTTTCTGGCACCCTGGGCAACAATATAACCCTTTTGTATCTTTACATTGCATTGTTTGTCCATCTCTGCATAAGATATAGCAAACACCTTCAGGGCTAACATCAAGGATTTTGAATGGACAGATACAGAGTTAAACTAAATGTATTTCCCACAAATTGTCTGACATTTTTGCCCCAGGATTCAGCAACGGGCCTGTCCAAAATGTGTGGCTCTCTATTGCTATATTGCACTTTTTATCGGTTGTGACATTCATTTAGTTAAATATATACCTTCAAAGGTCAGTAATCAATTGGAGAAAGAATAATATAAAGAGTACTATTGAATCCAAGTTCCATGTACCAACCATATCCTTTTAATTTTTTTTGTACAAGGTTACTGTGGACCCCAGAATATATGGTAATTCTAGGCTACAGTCGATAACTTAAATAGATATTCAAAGACATTCGTCTCATCTTCTGTCTGTTTTGCATAAAGCTACCAGGGTTACTAGTCATCAGTAGTATTTTGTACAGGTAAAATGTAAAATATGAGACTGGTTTTGAGTTCCTGTTGAATCCAATAAGTGCAGGCAATTTTGATTATGTTGTTGAGAATTACATCATAATACTTTCATCTTAGAAAACTAGTTTGAGACTAAATTGCCTTCCATGCACATTTAATGCAAAGCTTTTAAGCATACTAAAAATCTATAATATGAAGAAGGAATGCTTATATTTATTGACATTTCATTTGTTGGCTAAACTTTGCAGTAGTTCTCCACGTCAGATTATTGCATCTGATTCTAACGAGCTGATTGTCCTGTTTCCTGCTTTGTTTTCTTTATTCTTTCTTGCACTTGGTTCAAAGTCCAAAATGATTGTCACAAAGTATGTTCCGTAGGGGATAGGTGGATTAAATGCTGTTGACACAGTTTACTGGATAATATGTTTAACAATAAAGCAAGATAAATAACCCTTTGTTGACTTTATGTGAAACTGTCATGCTGATCGGGCAGGCTAGGAATGTTTTACTATGTGTTCCGCATGCAATGACTCGACTTCATTAGCATTTCCTCATAAAGTTATGTATAATTGCGACCGCATTGTGTGTGCTTTCGTTCTTGTTGTCCGGTCTATATCTACATGAAACATAGACCTGCACCGTCGCTAGTAATCTCTGTTGTCCTAAGAGATGATGGAATAGCTCAAATCGGAATTTAATAGTCTACAACATATCGTGTTGCACTATAGGCCTACCACAACCCGACAAATGCCCCTATGTAGGTTACACAGGTCTTACTGGACCAGCTACTTGGATGATCAGAAAGTCACTCTTGTTTTCAAACGTGTTTTGACCATTTAGGAATGTACACACTTAACGTAAGACAATTCAATTCCAGCGCGTTAATGACTCCAGGTCCGCGTTCGTAGGCCTAATGGCTCGGTGATAGAGAGCAGAGGGTCACACCAGATGTTGATATTGAGTTGTTTTTACCATAAAGAGTATTTGTATCCTTTAATTAATCAAACGAGGCCCACGTGACCACGTAAAATATTTTTTTACAAACGGTCTTCCCAGCTGAACAGATAGTTAGGATCCGTAAATGTTTCATTTAGATAATCCACAAGTGTGTGTGTGTGTGTGTGTGTGTGTGTGTGTGTGTGTGTGTGTGTGTGTGTGTGTGTGTGTGTGTGTGTGTGTGTGTGTGTGTGTGTGCGCGCGCGCGTGTGCGTCTGGGCAACCTTTCCCAGGGGAGCTGGTTATCGAAGAATTCTGCCAACCTTACCTTGAAAATGAAGTGAATGAATGGGAAACTGTAAGTTAATGAATGCAGAGATAACAGGGCTTGACAAGAAAGTAAGTAAGAAAGAACATAGGCCTATACATTTCCAATAAATACTCTGAATAGCTGTTATTGTGGAGAGATTACTGGATATTTACTTTTCTATCGACTGGGCTTGATGAAGCATATGTTGATAGTTTTTTTTCCCGTAATGTAGGTCTACAGGTCCATCCACCTATCTGGTGTTTTCAATATAAGAGAGACATTATATTACTTTAGTGTAGGCATATTTGTTGATTTGGCGTGATCAATTTATGGTCTTTCTTTCAGCCTCGCCTAAAGGATCAGATCGCTGGAATGTTCTTCGCGGTTAACGTAGGCCTAGGTATTCAAATCATTAATCGGCTAGGGGTATTTTTTTTTAGAAGTGAGGTAAATAGGCCTAACATAAATAAGCTGATGACATCTAGCCTATCTGTAGGACAGATATGTTCAAACTACCTGGAAGATAGGCTACGCTCTACATTTCGCTTACCAATAGCTCTATTACCGTTGGCTGGTTTGATCGCTTGCAGTCGGATTGCAATCCAAAAATTTTACTGACTGTTAAACGTATGGCTATAGTCTGCCATTTGGGTCCTGTGTCTAGTAGGCTACAGTGGAAAGTATAGCGACAGCCATTTTCTCCTCCCGCTTCATTAACGAATGCGAAGGGGCTTGAGGAAATGGGCGCGTAACATAACGCAGTAGGCCTATAGTGGTATGAGCAGCCTACACGCAATATGCTCAAACACCTTAAAGAGTTAAGAACTATCCTAATAATCTCCACAAATCAAGTCATAGACCGAATCCCAGTGCGGCACATTTTGACTAACAGCAAAACAACACCTTAAAAATGATAGGCCTAAAAATTGACTGTCATGCAAGAGGTTTAGCTTATGTAGGCCTAAGCGCTATATATTTCACTTTAAATAGACACTGAATGGACAGCTCAGCTAACCAATCTAAATAATCTCTTGGCCTGCTTTTCGTTACACCAAACTAAGATTTTCTTCAATAAAAGAGGGAGCTGATTACCCAATTTAATAGCCTACAGCACAATTTTCTTGGATAGGTTTTAAACTATAGATATGCCCTAATTTTATAAAATAGTAGATTAGAACATAACAATAAATAAAGAACCGAACAGGATACAACAGAATATAATTTATAGCCTTTAGTGTCACCGTGAGGGAACTTCAGTCGACCCCTATGTCATTGGCTCTAAAAACGATTGCTCAAAACGTAGGCCTAATAGGCATAGCCTATAAGTAGCCAACTGAAACACAAATAGTTACTTTTTTTGTTTCACGCAAGAGGAAGAGGCTAAAGGCAGAGGAGATGGAAGATTAAAACGTAGCCCGAATAGCTTAATCATGACACTATTAGAACAAGGTGAGACAAAGCGTCACTTCCACAAATGCGCATATTCACAAATGCACAAATGATTTGCACTATATGGATAAATAGCCCAAATTGTTAACATTGGACATGTAGGCCAACATCGACAAAGTGTTAATACATTTAACCAGGTAGGCCTAATGCCTTTTCGAACAAAATGGCTAATTGATATACCCTAATGAAATGGGTTTGGGTTGGTGACGTATATAGGCCTGCTAAATCAATGTGATAAAAAAGTATAACCGCACTGCTAGGCGCGTCTTTGATCAATAACTATAAAGCAATTATATCGTCATTACGTCCGGATTAATATATATAGGCCTATATGCTATATTTAGTAGAATTGAAATGCCTGTGAAACAGCACGATTTCGTATGGAATTTTAACAATATTGCTGATTAGTGCTCGCACAAGCAATAGGCAGGCAGGCCTATTTGTAGTAGCCCGTCAATGTGCACGTTTTGCCGTGCGCGATCATTTAGTTTGCTTGCTGCGCCCCTTTAGTAGAATGTAGTGAAATATGTGAGAGCGCGCGGAGCTGCCTGCAGTTGCCCAGAGACACGCGAGCCAATAACAGAGAGGCTCGCCCTGCCTGGCGCCATTGCGGCGCTTCTCTCGGGCTTATAAACCAAATTGTATAGCCGATACCGAACTAAAGCGATTACGAGCCATTTAGTATCTCTAGTACGATCACACATGACAGATTTATATGTGTAACATCAAGCCTTTTACTCCTAGCAGCACCGACAGGAAATGTCGATCTCGAGCTCTGACTGTATCAAAATGGAGGTTGATATTTCGGCTGCAACCACAACGCATCTTTTGTTCGTGGCACACCCGCCCTACGTATTTATGCGTAGCCTACATTATTAGAAATGTCGATATAGGTAAGTAAGTATATAGGCAATATTATCCGGCATAGGCTATCATTGTCTGTTGAACTCTCATTTAAAAGAAGACGTGATCAGATTTAAAGCATTGCTACTTGCGTTCTAGTTGCCATAGAGCAATTAATTTCCATTTACATAGGCCTATCCTATAGGCCTATGTCATTTTATATGTATAGCGATACAATTACTTATAAATTTAGGACCGATGAATATGCTACTAGGCCTATAGCATATCAATAACCGAACATGAACTGAAAAAAAACATGTAGCCTAGGCCTAATATTTATTTACGAGTAGGCTATTATCCGTTGTTGCATTATCGACTTTAATTATGATAATTCACGATGATGATAATAATAAACATTATTATAATAATAATAATAATAATTATTATTATTATTATTATTATTGTTAGTAGTAGTAGTATTAGTAGTAGGCCTAGTAGTAGGCTAGTAATACTAATATCATCATCATTATTATTATTTGCATTGTTACTATTATTATTATTAGGCTATAATTAGGCAAATTATCGATACGACTCCGTTTTATATTGTTTTTATGTTCTTTATTTAATCTATTTTAGCCTACTACAAAAAACATTTAGAGAGTAAACTACAAACTATCAATGTTGTCACCACGTTAGTTTAATAATCAGGCAATCAGCGGAACAATATAGGCCGAGGTCTAATTAAGGGCGATTATGGCAAGATACAGTACAGGGGTAGACAACATGTGTCTTATAGGCCTATAGACAAAACTACAAACGACTACTAGCCTACTTCTATTAATACTATACTAGCCTACTAGGCATACTACTCATACCACTACTAATTATATTGATAATAATAATATGAATGATTAACCATCAATAACAACAACATTACGAAAATCAAAAGCCGGTTGTGACGGAACCATATTTTCTGCCATGCAATAAAATCAAACGAGGATTATATGTTTCAGTTTAATTCATGAATAATAAGAATAAGAATAGGCTACTAGAAGGCTACTAATTATAGCTAGCCTACTACTTATAATATATATATATAATGCAATATTTCCTAACTATAAAATATACTTTTTTTGTATCGTGCATAGTATTTTTGAATTTTCCCTACATAATAATTTTCCCTACGAATTTCAGAGACGGGAAAAAACGAGAAAGAATTCAAATTAAATAGCCTACATTCATCAATATATTAAGCCGTTGAAACACGAATATATTTACATTTCAAATAACAAGACTTATAGTAGTTTGAAGGGAAAGTTGTATATTCAAAGAGGTCAGTTTGAGGCAGGATCGACAGAACATCCGAATACAGTATTCGAATATAAATAACAGGTTGTGGTTGCTTATTCGCGTTGCGCTTGGATTTCATACTAAATCGATGTCCATCTCCTAAACATGAATGCAATTGTTGAGCGGTTAACATTAAGGACGGACAACACACCGTTTGTGTATTTTAGGTTATACTAATCTACTGGACTTTGTCAATAGTCCTAACCCTTATAAGGCTTATCTCTCTGTCCATAGAACAGACTAGGTTTATAAAAGGTGCTTATCGGCCATACGACTACGCTTAGCCTATAGTAATTGAAAATCCATTCTACTCCTTGAGCTATTGGCGAATTAAATTAGAATTAAACCTTCTAGTCCTTCTAAAGTCTACATTTCTAACAACTGAAATAGGCTACTGAAATATAGACGTGTGTTCATGTGCCAATGTGATAATGTAGGTAAAAAAAAACGTTTATGGCATATCTGCCGCGTCATTTTAAGTCAATGTGCAAAACTATACTGCGCCATCAACTTATTAAAACCACAATAAATAGCCTTCGGTGAAACACTATTTTACAATTCCAAATCAGACTACTTACTTTCAATAAACACAGGCTTCTATCATCACCTTTGAGCTTGCTACGCATTTTTTTTTTTTATGCGAGGTTGACCACCGTTTGATTTAGAGGGGCTGCACTTTAAGGTTATTTCTCTCTGCCAGAGACATTCCTGTACATGCGCCAGAGCCCAGCCGGACTCCTCCCCCCGCGCAGCGACTTCATAGCACGTAGCAACAGCTGAGCCAATGTACTCACACACCAGGCTCGCTCCTACTGACTGCGGTGCCTGGCAACAGAAAAAGACGTGATGACGTCTCACACAGATTGCGTATTATGGGATGTGCGGAATTAAACATCGAAGAGCGGACACCAGAGAGAGGGGAATATTGCTGGAAAAATAAACAAGGGTTCACACGTTCTAAAACCAATGGAGCTGTCTGCTGTTGGAGAAAGCGTGTTCGCCGCCGAGTCCATCACGAAACGGCGTATCAGACGGGTAAAACGCTATTCGCCTGCATATGCACTTCGTCCACACGGGCTTTTATTTCCTCTTCGTTGCGCAAGCAGTTGTTTGTGCAGCAGCAATGTCAGTGGATCGCGTGTGCATTTGAATAACCAGTCCACTGATCATTTCGCAGGGTCGCTGGGAATATCTGGTGAAATGGAAGGGTTGGTCTCAAAAGTGAGTACAGGCTACAGGCTACAGACAGCGTTGCTGCCTGGTCGATCCGACAACTGCAGCGTCTTAAGGACTGTAGCTTATTATTTCTTTATACGTATAGTTGTCAATCCGCTTCGCTTCGCGTGTTTAACAATGTCTAGTGTTTAGACACGTGTGTTGTGTTGTGTGCGACACCGTTGACGGTGGATGCTAGCTGTTTAGCCCATTTTGGATAGAGCCTCTATCAAATCCACACTAGCAATAGCAATCATGGCTAAGTTTACACGCACGTCCGTGTCCGCTACGTAGTGGCATAATAACCGTGGTGTTTGCTGCATGTCTGTGTCATCACGAGCTCAGTAAGCTACGTCTCCGGCGGTGGGTAAATAGGGGATTGTGATGTGTGGTTATTGTTTTGAACAGGTACAGCACTTGGGAACCCGAGGAAAACATTCTGGACGCACGCCTCTTCGCAGCCTTCGAGGAGAGGTGAGGTTTGACAGCACCAGACTACTAGGCCGCTCTGGAGAATTCACATTTAATAACATGATTTATATTAACACATCCTCTGTTCATTAGGGAACGGGAAAGGGAACTATTTGGGCCAAAAAAGAGAGGCCCCAAACCCGAGACTTTTTTATTGAAGGTGAGTGGTTGTTAATGACAGCATTTGACAGCCCGTATCGCTAATTGCCCCCAAAAAACAGCCGTAGGCTATATATCTAAGCCTATAACGGGAGCGATTCTTGTACTGAAATGACCTGGCGTACTTGATCATGAGGTGCATAATTATGTTTATTTGTTGTCATTAAGCGTTTTACTTTTAGACTGATTTGCGAAGCGAACCAGTTTGAACCCTTTCACCTAAAGCATATTTGTCTACCTATTGCCGTTAGTCATAACCGTTGAAGCGCTAACCAAAATTATAATCTCATCATTCTTTTACATTTTCTAATCCTATTCTGTCTTGATCACATTTTTTTTTCTGAAGTGTAATTCAGAGTTGATAGGGCAGGCTAAATGTAGCTGCACCGCACCCCAGTCGCATGTAACTTATTGTTTCATTTTACCATGTTTCTGTCTTCAAACAATTAGGACTACATGACTATTGCACTATAGGACCAATGATTACATTAGTAGGTTTTCTTTTCTGTCTCCAGGCCAAAGCCAAAATTAAGCCGTATGAATTCAGGAGAGAGCCGTACCGGGGGATTCAAGTGTCCTATCCCATTCCAGAGCCGGTTATAACACCGCGAGCTCGCGAGGGTCTGAGGGCTGTCGTCCCCACAATATTTCCACCGAGCACCGTCAATAGAGGGGCGAGTGTAGGCCTACACCATACGTCGCACGAGCCAGAGAAAAGGTCCAGGCACCTTCAGCCACTGCTTCCTTTCACAGGAGGGCCGGAATTGGCCCATGTCCCTAAAAAAAGAGGTCGTAAACCCAAGAAGAAGGTGCAGATCGGCGAAGACCTCGAGGCGCCTGTAGAATCTGCCAAGCGGAGCAGGTTGGAAGAGCAGGTGTTCCACGGCCTGTCTAATCCACCGAGAGATCTCCATCACCGCAGAGAGGCGCCCGATAACGGTCTTCTGCAGTTGACGAGGAAGTTTCAAGAAAAAACGACTATTACACCGAGGTCCGCACTTGTGCAAAAACAAGCGGTAGGCCTGAATAGAGGATTAATAATCCCAGAGCTCGGAGATCAGCACAAGGCCAACCATGGAAGCCACGGCGCTAGTAACTCAAGCAGGACACATTTTCCTCAGTCCAAAATGAAGCACTTGGTTAAAACGCACAACCACCGGTCTCTGGAGTTTTCATTGGCCAGGGAAAGAAGTCCCGTCCCTGTTAAACCGCCGGAGTCTCGCGAGGGAAAATCCGTCGAGCTGTGGGGTCCGTGGATCACCAAGTTCGACAACGTGATAGTGACAGACGTCACCACAAACCTATTGACAGTCACCATCAAAGAGAGCGCTACTGACAAAGGCTTTTTCAAAAATAGAAGATGAACTGTTTTTGTTATCTGGGTCCACACGTAGTAGCCTAGGCCTAGTAGGCTCATAAACATTTATTTGAGAAGATATACTATCAATTCTACTCTATCAATATATTTTTCTATGTAGCCTACACTAACTTGTATAGCCTACACATTAAATATTTAATACCTTGCCTAATAAAAGGACAATTTGTATTAATTTGAATGTGCTCAGTTTTTCATTTTCAAAATGTAGGCTATTTATATCTGTCATATGCTATTTTTCTAAAGGAAAATGCACAATATGGTGGCATAGCCCTTCACCGACATGGTGTAGGACTGTCATGATTATGCAAAAAACAAATACATGGAATACATAAAACATGTCGCCTAATCAATCCGATGTCCTGTCATTTTAAATCAATGCTATGCTGTGGTTATTTGACATTTGAATTGTTTCGTGTGTGCCAAATGAATGCATGTGATATGCTATCCAAAAAATATAAACACTGGTTATCTTCATTCTGGAGACGTATTCCAAAAAACGTCGATCAATTGGGTCTCAATGGAACATATACTTTCTCCAATTCATAGTCTACTATAGCCTACTTAGAACTCGCGGTTGGTTTTTCCGCGTAATTTTGTAGATCAGCCAATATAATTAAATGTAGGCCTATTGATCCCAGAATAAATGGAATATGTTAACTGTTAATTTCGTTCTATTGAGGTGATATTCATTATTAAACATTTTAGGCATGAAAGTCACAGAGGACAAGCTGTCGGTCAAACAATGAAGGAGTCATCAAACACTATAAAACCGAAAACCAGGAGCTATTTCTCTTGGGAAAAAAATGTTGCGGACCAGTGATAAAATAGGTTGTTGTCTCAGTGAATATATCAAAAATCGGTTGAATTTAGTCTAAACTTTCCCTGTGACTTATACGGTAACTGTCTTATCATAATACATGTAGATGGTTAAATCGAACTGTAGTGCGTTGGGCCCATAGGGTAAATCTTTCAACTCAAGTTTGGACCCATCAAACTCCCTTTACCTTACTTTGTTCATTCCATCACTGTTAGGACCATGTCGAAACAAATGAGAACATATTTGGCTCTCAACCTTAACCTCTGCGAAGCAATATTTTCCCCAGACAGGTGAATCTCACCCGAGTTTCTGGTTTATTTGATAAATATCTTCCCGCGGTCTTTGATGTTCCCACAGTTTATCATGCCTGAGGTCATGCAGGCATAGGCCTAACCTCTTAACCTAGATGTTTAGGCCTATTCACGGTTTACAATATTTTGCTTTTTACACAAGCCTATAATTAGTTTTTAATACAGTCGGCCTAATTGTTGCAGGGGTTTTATGAAGATAAAACAAATTCAGCCTAGTCCAGTG
Organism: Micromesistius poutassou; assembly: GCF_964030765.1. Lineage (NCBI taxonomy): Eukaryota > Metazoa > Chordata > Actinopteri > Gadiformes > Gadidae > Micromesistius > Micromesistius poutassou. Next base: position 7,508,972 of record NC_140271.1, on the reverse strand, counting down.
AAGGGTAGGGATGGTCTATAAACTGGACTTTAGATATTTTATAGCCTACATAATATAACATCTGACAATATCTGATAGGCCAACGTAAATATTGCAGTATGACAAGTATATGTTTAAATGTAGGCATACAGTACCTAAGCTCCGGTAGATAAGGGATTTATGTCGAGGGCCACTGAAGGACTGTTTCATTTCATGGACAAAGACTCCATTCATAGGCCCCCTCGCGATGGGAAGAATGGTGGTGTCACGTGATTCCACAGTTGAGCGACTATACGGAGGCGGCATAGTCAACGTTTTAAAATGCGAGCCATATCTCCTGGATTATTTATAGAGACGTTGCCAAGTAAGTTTAAGATTTGTGCCACATTTGCTCCACATTTGACATTCAAGATGTATTATCCACCTGAGCAAACATCTGTCTGACTTATCCTCTTGTCTGAGTTATAGGCTACTTCCGCCCGAAAACTCGTAGAAACACATTCATTTTCCCATGAGACCGCCAAATTAATTTACAACATTAAATGGTTTTCCTGTCTTTCAACGAGACAGGAAATACAATGGACATCACATCGTTGGGAATATCGTCACCACCAGAGGTCGCCACAAACCAAACAATGAATTGTATTGAATTGTTTTAAATAAGGCGGTTAATAGGCCTAATATATTATAATAGCTAATAGGCCTACTGAAAGATTAGTAGACCTATGCCTATATACTTGAGACTTGAGCCCCTTGGTTTTATATGTATAGGGCATCCACTTTTCTGCAAAACTGTTTTAAGAGAAAACCAAGAGAGAAACATTTTGAGATGGACCGTCCCGTTATAGGGTTATCTATTACAGGCGCTCAAGAACGTTTAGGCCTTATGTTAAATCATTGTTGTGGTTTAAAAGTTATGCTCCCCTTTTTTGGTTTAACCATCAATCACTGGTGGACAGCCTCTTCTACAGACTAACCAATCACAAGCAAATTGCCTCCTAAAATCTCGTAGGGTGTGCCGTTCTGCACAATGAGTGGTAGGCTACGGATGGTAAAGAGGCCTTTCAAATAACACAAGAGAGAGGGAGAGAGGGTGTGCCTTTAGTCGAGTCCCACGACACCCACTATTCAGTCAGCTGCTGCTCACGTTTATACTTGTTGCAAACGAACTTGTATTTCCCAAGTCATGTATTTAACCTTTCTTCAAGTCTATTTTGTAGTTATTCTGAGATGTCGTCAAGAGAGAGTTTATTTACTTTAATACTGGGTCTTCATTTGTGGCATTGTGCCGCCGGTTTGTGCGATTGGTCTGGAAGGTAAGGATAAATTCTTTCAATAAATTGGTTATTAAACGATTAGGATATTATCTTAATTTAACATCCGTGTACAAATATTCAGGCTATAGGATTTTCATTCAAATTCCATACTCTGTTATAATAAAATATAAACCTGATCTCAAATAGACCTATAGGCCTAACACTTAGCCTAATGCGCTTTTTGCGTTCCTTAGCGATCTGACGCGAGATAACGACTCCAGAACCGTGCTTCAAGTTCGGTTGCGCTGCACCGAGGGCTCCGTGGCCTGGGTTCACCCGGGCCAGGCCCTAAGGGTGGTTCTGGAGCCCAACCTGTCCTACGCCAACCACACCACCGTGTGCATCAAACCCTTTCGAGGTTTTCGCCAAGCAAGCGTGTACGTTGAGCGTGCCGGAGTTCTGGAGCTGCTGATCACGGATGCAGGACGCCCGGAGCAGGTGTTCTGTTATCGGGCAGATGGATCTCAGCAACCCGCCATATACATCCAGGTCCACCCGCAGAGGAACCTCAGGCGACGCACGGAGGGCTTCAGATACGAGCTGATCTGGAATAAGAATATGTCTCCGATCCTAAGCCAGAATGCGAAGCAAAGTAAGTAAACCCTATATGCATTATGCAACCCTATATGATTTTTTTTGTTCGTTTATGGATAGGCCAAATTAAAAAATACCCCCAAAAATAATACATTCTACTTTTTGGGACAATCCTCATTTCTTAAATAATCATTCCGTTGTTAAGATGAGGATTCAGAATAATTATCTTCATAATGGAATGAAACATTGATATTATTTAATGTTATTTTTTTTATGGTTTCTGTGGTGTTTGGCTGCACCGTGACAACAGATCCGTAGATCGTCTGATCCAATCTCGGTTAAACTTTAGCAGATGATGGCCGACCTTGTTAGGAGTCATCACCATGACTTCACACAGACTATTTGAATATGGTGATCACTGCCCATTTCCCAACCACAGAGGCCCTCAATGGCAAATATTGAACAGATTCTCCAAATTCCCCATCATTGTTTATGCGTGTTGGCATTTAAGCTTGCTTGCATGTCTCAGTGATTACAGCCAGATGCCCTCTTCCACTTTGTTTTTCTGTCTGTCTGGTCGTTTCTCAGCATTGACAGAGTGACAGGGTAGAATATGACTAATTGACCTTCACATTCTCCACTCTGGCACTGGGTCTCTAGGTTAAGGCTGGAACAAAAGGAGAGCATCATTTGGGTCAGGATTAACCAATTCTTTAGATCCTAGACTGTTCGTAGAGCAGTGAGCAGGACACATTTCCACATTTGAAGATGAAGGAGACACACAGAGATATTGGAGTGAACTGGGTTCCTCCAACTGTCTGTCTGTGTGACAATCAGTCTTCTATAGATTTGATAATGTTGTATGAAACCCTGTTAGTTTTATCTTGTTGATTATTTTCCGCCTCCAACAGACTCATGCCAGCCTTGCAATGACACAGAGCTCCTAATGGCCATCTGCAACGGTGACTTTGGTGGGTATATATTCAACCAAGACACAATACTTCACCCTACATCTTCAATAGTCATCCGATATAAGCAGCAATGCAACCTTATTTGCTGCCTTTTAAATACAGGATAGGAGTTGCGGTTATATACACACTCATCAAAATACCAGCATTGAGTGCAAAGCTTATCAATTCAAACCCCCGAAAAATTGGTTGGTTTAATGGTTTGAACACCTTTAAATGCTGATGAATACACCTTTAAGTCTATAGATGAGCTATCAGAAACATAACTTAATATTAATAAGCAGTTAGTTACCAATAAGCTACATAATCGCTGGGTAGTATGGATCCCTCGTAAGTTGTATGGCTCCCTTGTAAGTTTTTAGAGATGTATGTTTATGTGCCTCTGTTCTTTGGTTCTTTCCAGTAATTCGGGGCTTCATCAAAAGTGTGTCGCATGACCCAGAGCGGCAGACGTCATCGGTGGAGGTGTCGGGGAGAAGAGTCTACCGGCAACGTAGTGGCGTCTTTATGCAGGAAGCGGTCACTGCCACCGTCGTGGGGGGATCCACAGCCCCCGGCGCCACCTGGTGTGGGCGGGTCCGCGTGCCGCTGCAGTGCCATGTGAAGACGGGTGCCGGGGAGTTCTTGTTCACCGGATCTGAACACTTTGGGGAAGCCTGGTTGGGCTGCGCGCCGCGTTACAATGACTTCCTGTCCCTGTATCGGGCAGCCTGGGAGGCACGGCGACACTTCTGTGACTTCCCGTTGGACTGAGTTTGGTTGTTTAGATGGTTGTCTGCGTCTGGGCGCTTTAGTTTCTGTTTAAGTTTTTCGAAACAATCAACCAGTATTTACTGGTTAAGGTGTTCAAATTGAAATGCACTAGATCTCAGACACAGGAATGGGTGGGGTGGACTTTTGTTTTTGTTTTTAAACAACCCCATAATGGTTCTTTCTTTGGATTAGGGTGGAGCAGGAGTAGGGTGCTTGAGGTTGTTTCCATGGTTACGGTCACCATTATAGTGTAGTGGTTGCCGTGGTGTTGTCCTCACTGGCAGAGATTAAGCCGTCGGAGGCTCCGCTGAGGATACGTTACAAGGACATGACACAGGGACTAGCTGAACTTAAATCTGTGTTTGTCCTGGAAAAACTTAACTTTTCTGGCTGACTGCCAGTGTCTCTGACCTCTGAACTTTGAAAGGCTGGATTTAAGTGTGCCAACGATTTTAACTTCAGTTTCTAAGTTGTTATTTCTTATTTTCACTAGGGCTTTATTCAGTGGTGATTCTAATTTTGTATATTTATGTCAGTTTGGATTTATATTGTTGTACTTGTATGATGTCTGATGTCAGTGCTGCTACAGGGAAGGAATAATGTTTACATTGCATTGGATTGTCAAAGTTTGTAATACAAAGACATTGGGTTGGTATCTCTATGATGCTGATGATTTTGTCCAGGGATGAAAACAAATGCCTAGAGCCCTTGCCATGGATCGTCACAATGATATAAACATAAACACATTAAACCAAAATATCATAGATTGTTTTTTCTACTTTAAAAATAATGTTATATTCTGCGTCCTAAAGTGTGTCCTCGAGACACATTTTGGGTTTGGTTCAATAATGATTTCTGCTGGTAAGCCAAACAGTATACCAGCTCATCAGTTTTAAAATGGTTGATTAAAGGATTTGTATGTTATCAGTCCCAATGCAGAAATTCATTAAAGACCATTGAAAGTCAATTTTCATTCATCTTGTTTAAAATTTTTTTTTCCGTAAGCAAGGAATCAGCCGGTCCATTTATGTGTAATTGAGTGTTTAGAATTGAAGAAGAGCTCATGAACAGTGGATACAATTCTGACTTTCATGAGACTCGGCCCCTCCCCCCCTCGCCCCTTGCCAGTCAATCCCATAGGAACTGACTGCCCTGTGTGGCTGCTCCCCCTCTGCACTCACACACACACAGCTCTATATAATAGTATATAATCGCTGCTTTACGAAGACAATGGGCTTCCGGCACAGAAGCAAACTAGACAGCCCTTCTCTGTATCTTAGTGCTCCCAATCAGGCCATGTAATAACTATCAATTCCATCATTTATTTTTGTGATGTGCCTATAACCAGCAGGGACCATAGCACTAAATAAACTGAACCAAACACTTTTCTTCTGGGGTTGTGTGGCTCAGAATCACAACCAAAATGTAATTTGAATAATTGAATGGACAGATGTGGCCCCCCCTTAAAAGTGCAGGGTCCCTCCCATTTGCCCTCCCCCAGAAGAAAGGAACAATTAATGGGTGCTTAAAGCCACTGCTTTCTTAGCCCCTGCTAACTCTTCTCCTTGGCTGAGCAGTTCTCACAAATTGGAGTGTTGAACTTTTTATTGGAGTTAAATGGCCGCCAATGAAAGTGTTAATGTCTTGGCGGTGTATGGGGCCCCCAACAATGGGCCCTGCGGTGACAAGGCCTCAAGCAGACATAATGACCATTGTCACAGCTGCTGTCATCTCCAAACCATCAGGGGTCATGGAGCCGACAAGCCGGAACTCCCATCAAGACTCAGCAGTCATACCATTTCACCCGTTTGTCTATCTGTCTCTCTCTCGCTCTCTTTTTCTATCCATAAACATTATCTCTTGCTTCTTAATTTATTCTTGCTGTTAATAAATTACTTAATATATTTCCCTTCAGGGTTAATTTAAGTTATCTTGGCTCATATGTATTTTGTTGTAAAATAATTCTACATATACTATACATAATGCACAATAAACACATTTCTCTTTTCAAGGTTTAGAGGTATATCAGAAATCTAACCCTAAGTGATGTTTCATCCTAGTTTTCTTATCTTCTAGGATAAGAAAGTAATAAAATAGACATCACAAAAGATGAACAGACCAAAACACTGCTGTTCGAAGGGAAACCGATCTACAAAAATAACCAGAATATTTCCAACTGATATCCGCATGCATTGAAATGCATTGAAAGACATGAACTAAATGAAGGAACTAAATTAAATCCTTTCTCAGGATCAATCCCGACATCGGTAGAGGAGGGGTGTCATTTTATGCTATATTATTCTATATTATACTGGCAAGCTCTTCAAAACCTCCAAGCTATTCTCTATAGTCTGGGAACTCAGCCGGCTCTTATGGGGGATCTGATCCGCCAGCATTCAGCTTAGAGCCCCCTTGGACGGCACACTAGCAGGAGTCCAACCCGGTCTCTGAGAGGGGCCGGGGGGTAATTGGTTTATCCCAGTGCCTGGGCCTGCTTTTCCATGTGGGCCACTGCTGTGTGGAGGTCTGGGGGTACAATATACAAACAGCATGATGCCCTCTGGGACTGCTTGGGCATTCTCAGCCTTTATGAATCTGGACCCAGACTGGGTTAGCAGCAGGGGCACACCGCCTGGAGACTCAGGAGGAGAGGCTTCTTTGGTTGAAAGGAGTCACCATTTGGTGCCTTTTCTCAGGGTAGCTTGGGTTTGTTTTTGTTGAATATCGGATGCATGGTGATTCAATTTGCAGAGCGAAGAGGGATTTTAACTTTGAAACCTTTTTCTTTCCTTGTACTGCGTTTTTTATTCATACAAGTGTGTTTGTCTGCACTTCTTTTGGAGGCATGAGTCACCATGTGTAACACCTGGTGGACTGGCTCTGGGTTTATTTCAATAGGCTTGTATAACGACAGAGATTGAATTTTACAATAAACTATATTTATTTGTTACATTTTACTACATATAGTGTGATCTGTAACCTAGTGGATTGTGCCTTGCTATTTAACAATGCTTTATGATAGAGACTTACAGACTATATATATGCAATAAGTTAGGCTCTGCTTATAAGGAAAAAGAAAAATACAACATAAGAAAAAATACAACATAAGAAGTGTTCAGATCCGGTGAACAACAACATACACACATTTTTATTTGGTTCTTTCACATGTATAAAAAAGTAGAATTGTATTTTAAAAAATGGTGTGAGGGATAAATACATTTTAAGAAAGAAAGACCTAAAATGACGAGCCTCACAATGGCACGTTCATTTGACAATAAATCCACCTGCACGTCATGATGTCATCATTTGATAATAATGCGTGTGTTTCCTTCTCCCAGCAGAAGCCTGAATCCCAAAAGACATAATTAGCAACAAGCAACACACACACAGACACACACTTAGTAGCCATATTCGACAGCCAAGGCAACGTGATTTTGACGCAACGTTGTACTTATTTGCAGATTTGAACCTCCGGCACCAAATCAGTATGAGCGTTTGGAATTGTGGTCCTTGCATCCTATCCAAATGGTCTGACCATATGGGTTGTAACTTGAACGTTTTTCATCATTATGAATGCTGCATGTGTACATACATGTTTCATACATATTGCACCTTCCTACTGGTAATGACTGTTGAAATCATGAACTTCCAGGCCTTATTATAGCGCCACCCACGGCTTATTCTGGCCCATCCTTAGATTCCCTTAATCAGTTTAAAAGTTCAAGCCTGCCAATTTTTATTCAGAGCTAAACTTTTGAGCTAAAAATGTCAGGAAAAAAATTATAACACTAACTAATACAATAGGGTTCTTACGTTTTTCATAATAAACAAATATAGATACAAATTATATTTGAAAGAATGTATAAAATATTAATAAAATGAATATAAATAAATACAGTTAAGGTGTGCCTCAATTAGGCCTGCACGCTACTCATCACTGCACCACATGCTCCTCCAATCCCATAGGTGAACCTACAGAAATAACAACACATTGTCGACACCGGACGTCCTCTTACCGGGCCAGGACATTGATGATGACAGTGCAGCCCACCATGAAGGTCATGAGGGGGCTCCTGGTCTCGGCGTTCAATGTCCCAGCAGCACCACCATGGTGACCGGGCAGGTCATGGCTTATCTCCCCGAACAGGGCGCCCACTAGCTGCTCCTCAGACTGCAGCAGGGTGAAAGCCGTGCCCTGGGACTTGCCATAGTTCTGCGCCGAGGTCATTGCCGGCGAAGCCAATCAGTGACACCGTGTGAAAAGGTCATTGATAAGTCAGAGAGATCAAATCATAAAGAACAACGGGTGTATACATCGGTAACTACTCATTCATTGGGCGATTAGAAGTAAAGATGGAGAAGATAATATGGCAAACTCTTTAACCCTAAACCCTAAAACGTTTATGGTTTGTAAACATGCCGGAGCCATCCAAGACCTCCTCTTCGCCATCAAAGCCCCCTCCGAGGACCCCTCCCAGCAGCTGGCTCAGCAGGTAGGGTGCCATCATGGACATCTCCACCCCCCACACAGGTAGATAGCCAGGGTAAGGGGGGGGGGAATGAGAGCCACTGAAGGGAGAGAGAGAGCAAGGGAGGAGAGAGAGAGAGAGAGAGAGAGAGAGAGAGAGAGAGAGAGAGAGAAGGGGGGGGGGGGGGTATAAGAGAGATTGAGTTATTCGTAACTTCTTTTTATAATCAAAGTGATAATTACAATAACTAAATAAAGAATCTTTTTTTCGTAGGATGGTAGGGGCACGTACCGCCTTTTTCGCCTCTGATTGGTTAGAAGGTCTCTCCTCCGATTGGTTATGGCACAGGGCAGGCTGTCCGTCCTATTAAAGAGTACATAAGCCGACTTATGCATTGAATAAAACTGCACTATTTTGCCCAGCTGTGTGCAGTGCAGGTCACACAATTACACAGAGGGAACAAGGTATGGAAATCAGCGAGAAATGTAACGCAACTATTGTACTGCAGTGGAGTAACATTGACAACAACCTCTAACAATTAGGCTCCAAGTTTTCCGAACCAGCAAATATTCGTTATAGTATAGTATAGTTATAGACCTTATTCTAAACGTCACCGCGTTCGCGGCGGCCATATTGTTGACATAGTTGACATTCCTAACATAAGCTCTACGCGACAAACTGAGGATTTGAGCCAGCGAAGGAGAGATTTATGGCTGGCTAGAATTAATAGGCGAGACTTCAGCCGACTACTCATAGCGAAGTCTGTTCCCAACATTTCACCACAGGTAACGAGAGAGTTACCTGTGGTAGTAGTTAGAGTTAGATCGGGAGCGTAAACTATGTTCCCCGGTCGCGTTTTTCGTAGGTGGAATCCGGAAAAAGTTCCGCCTCAAGCGCTTGGATTGGACAGACAGCCTGTCAGGCAAACTCACACGCGGACTCCTAACCCTAACCATAACCATAACCGTAACCCTCACCCTAACCATAACCCTCATCCTAACCCTAACCATAACCGTAACCCTAATATTCATTCTTCCGGATTCCACCTACGAAAAACACCGGTCACATAAAGCGGGGAACATAGGGATGACCCCGTTAGATCGGTCTAGCACACAGTCTATACATTATTTTATCACAGGGAGTAAGTTGTAACGTTACGATGGATGGTTTCCATTTGATAACGTGCGAACGAAGCCATAATATTGATAACTCAGAACGACAGCTCACTTTACTCAGTTCAGACAACTCTCAATCAGTGTCATGTCAACAAAATGGCCGCGGCGACGTGAAAGGGGGCGTGCGAATACCCTCTATTACAGCAGTACCTACAATTAACAGAACAGTCAACACAGAGTCCATTAAGGCTCCCTGAGGGGACGAGAGATGTGTTGGTCCTAACTTGCATCCTGCCTTACTTAACATAAACTATTTAATGAAACTATTATGTCCAAATTATTACCAAATTAAAGGCATGATGGTCATTTTTAGTAGGCTACCACAGATGAATGAAGCCGCAGTCAGTCAAAGGTAGAAAATACACCACAGTTTACTTCTGTTGGTGGTAGACTAGCCGTCCGACAGCCTGCCAACCAATCGGAGGAGAGCCCTTCCAACCAATCAGAGGCGAAAAAGGCGGTACTTGCCCCTACCATCCTACGAAAAAAATTTTTTCCTGTGCACGAGCGCCGGAACGCAAAGAATGTGGTGCTCACGAGCTCAGCCAGACATGGTTGAACTACGTGTTCGTAGACGTTGCACCGCCACTCCCCGTGCTTATTTAAGTTACCGGTCAGTATCCCTTGGAGTTCATCCATCTCCAACGTCTTCTCCTCCACATTTGTATTACACTGGGGTCTGAGTCTGGGAGAGCGAGATAAAGAGAGACAAAAGGGGATGGAGCCCATATAGGCATATGATATGTGCCCAAATATCCTTATAATGTTGATTTGTGTGTGAGTAGTGTGTACGAACATTGCCATGAAAAGTATGGAATTTACCAAAATGTACCCTACTTATTCTTAGGAATGTGTTTAAATATAAGCACAGCTCTGGCCATGCGTACGACCCAAATCTAGTGGTATAATAGTGATATTACAAGCAAAAAGCATAGCATTTAAAGGACAATTCCGGTATTTAGCACATTGACCCCCCTTTCTTTGTTGTCTCGGATGAAATAGAGTGGTTGACACCGAAATTTTGACTATTGGTCCAGTCTCGGGTATTTGGCTCTTTTCGAATCTCCCCTGCCTGCTTCAGAATGGCTGGCTACAGGCATTCACAAACCTGTCCTTAAAACAACCCTAAACGTTTGTTTTCAGAAATGTGCAACTCAACGACAGGTTAGTGGTGTTCGTTGACGTTCCAAATCAAGTATCGTAGCAAAATACAGTTTCTGTCTGTGTTTTATTTGGCATTTTGTAAATCCCATTGAAACGGAAACCGGACCGGAACCGGAAACGGGAAGGGGGGCTGTTTACGTTTGGGTGTAGTTTTTTCGCTCGGTTCTCCATCTCAACAGTAGGGCTAGAACCAAGGAAAAAGACAACAACCAAGCGTAAACAGCTCCCCTTTCCGTTTCCGGTTCCGGTCCGCCAAATACCCAGAGCTACCAACTTTTGCGTTTTGCGGGGTGGGGGGGTGGCAATCGGGATTGTTGACTGGGGGGGGGGAGGGGGGGGCGAACGCGTCTCAGATTTTTTTTGCCGTGAGAAATTGGATGTGTGGCGTGTGAGCGTGTGTAAGCAGGCAAAAGGTGAAACCGTGAGAGTTGCCAGCTCTGCTACCCCTAACCCTAACCATAACCCTATCAGAGAAATGCGTTTGACTAACGTTAGTTTAATTTACATTACAATTTAAGTTACCTACCCTGCAGTTACGTCACAGATTTTAGCCTTTTTGGATTGGATCAGGGATTTAAACCAACGTGATTGGATAATCTCTGGCTATCCCCTCATTAATATTCATGATTCTTCCGGATTCCGCCTATGAAAAACACATTTGCTTCCCGTTCGTCTTTGTGATCGTGTCATGTCATTCGCTAGTCATTGTTATTGTTAGCTACATTAGCCTCTTTAGCAAACCAGCTCAAAAACGGACAACACAACTTTAAATTGTATTGCACGCACAGCAAGACCGTACAATGCATACATTGGTGACTGGAATATAGTAGCAATGTAATCAAGTGTGTAAAAGCATTTAAAATCGACATTAAAATGACCAACGTGTTACAAATACAGAGAAAATAAATCTCTTCACGGGCACAGCCATTTTTGTTGAGAGTGTCATCGCTCGGTCTACTCTCAGAATTCCGAGGGGGCAGACCAAAAGGGGGCATGCCTTCGAGAAATGCCGCAAGGAAGTTTCGGAGATTTCCCCACTTCCGAGGTATCCGAGGCATCTGGAACACGCCATAACTATAGCTAGGGCCGGGAATAGGAGTGCTTATGCAGTGCGACTTCCCAGCTAGGGGTTCTCCGGTTCCGCTACTTATCGGAGGCCTCACGAGTGCTGGACTGTCGTCTCCCTTCCCCCGTTTGCCTACCAGCACCAAAGCCAGACCCCGGGGGAGGGTCTCGTATCCCGGGAGAGTTAAGTTTTAAACCTCTAGTGTGTGTGTGTGTGTGTGTGTGTGTGTGTGTGTGTGTGTGTGTGTCATCATCATCATCATCATCATCTTTATTTGCCAGACTCAAAGTCCAAAAGAACACACAACTACACATAAAAAACTTGGCAGTCTAACCTAAAGCTTCATGATTGGGTTGGGAGGGTGAATGATGAACTGCATCCTTCTGTAGCCTAGTCCGATTGCGTCTTTGGTGTGGCTTGTTATTTGCATTGTGAACGTGTGCAGTGCCCTATGGGGGTGGTCTGTATAGTTTTGACTTATTATGGTGTGTGTGCGATAGCTGTTGCATTGCCTGATTATTGTGGGGTTCCCTGTGTGCCGTGTTAGGGCCTAGACTTCGCTGTGGTGGGTTATTCGCTTAGGCGGACAACATTTGGGGTTGAGGACTTGAACCCGACCCAGTGTGACATATTTGGTAGCTGCATGAATTACATAAAATAAAGATGATTGTTTCTACCTTTGTGGTGCTGCCTGGGTTGTTGATCCAACAATCTGACCTCAGTCTAGGTTTATTACAGTATGCATCAAGCAATCAACATCCGCATATGTCCCGTGTTTCCTTTAATTTGAAAAAATGTAATTACTCCTTTGTCTAATTTGAAAAGGACAAATTGGTGTCAAACCCTATAATAGACAACTGGCCATAGTAGGATTCATAATTTCGCATCCGGGGTCAGATCGCGGGGAAAGGGAAGTCTGTGACCATATATGGTTCATTGGAGCCGTTTCTGAATGCAAATGGTCTGAGCGTGAACACACATGGTACTTAAGAACAGGTGGGATTTACCAAGATTCATTGTGCGTACGATTGCCTTACGCACGTTTGATAAATACAGATTTTTTTTTTACTCAAGCACATCCTAAATTTCATTCGTAAGAGAGAATTTAGATCCTTTTCTACGCACGGTTGATAAATGAGGCCCCTTGCTTCTGGGTTCCGTCACCTGACCTTTTCAGAATTCAGGGGTTTAAACTCACCAGATAAGGGTAGGTCAGGTGGGCTATGTGACCCACAGGTCATCCGTTTTGAAAGTGTATAAATCAGTTTTGTAAGATGCACAAAAGTCAGAATTGATACAAATGGGAGTTACAATAGATGTAACAAACAGACAGACATCCCTGAACTTTACAGAGAGAGTTCAATCCATACAAGCATTACGGATTCAGATAACAGTCTGGGCCCAATCACAAAGATAGATCTACACGGTTTGGGCCCACAAATTTATTAATAAATTGTGCTGTTAAGTTACAGTTAGCGGGGGGGGGGTGTTAGTGAGGGGCGGCATTAGCTCAGGAGGTAGAGCGGGTTGGCTGGTAACCGCAAGGTTGGTGGTTCTATCCCCGGCTCCTCCTAGCTGAATGTCGTGGTGTCCCTGAGCAAGACGCCTAATTGCTCCTGTTGAGCTGGCTGTCGCCCTGCGTGGTTGACTCCGTCGTCGGAGTGTGATTGTGTGCATGGGTGAATGTCAGTCAACACTGTAAAGCGCTTTGGATAAAAGCGCTATAAAAATGATTGAATCCGGATTTAGCATGCAAATATCCTGTAGAATAGGATACCGTTGTGTATGTCTCAATGTTTGCATAAGCAGTTTGACTTATCTTTCCCCTTTTTTTCCATAGAGATAGAGCTTCATATATGTGTTCAGGGTGATAGTTACATACATACAAAATCTTGATCTCTTAAAATGTAGCCTATGAAGTCAAGTCTGAATTGGAATGAAAGAAATACAGTTATTTATTTATTAAAAAGTTTATTTTACACAAATACATATATCCTAAATCAATGAAGAAATACATGGTACAGTTATAAGCCTAGGGTTAGAGATAGAGTAAATAAATGTAAAAAATCATAATCATCATAAAATCTGATTTGAAGCTGTACATTTAATATAATGCAATAGAGTAAGAACTGTAAAATTAAGGTTGATTATTTCAGCAGCACTCGGATCGTCTCGTCACCTAGCAACAGCCTAAAAAAAGATGGCATCAAACTACGTGTCACAAACGTATAATTATAATACAAATAATCACGTATTAATATAAAGCTCTATAGGTTTTATTCTGTTACTTATAGAACAATCGCAACTAACTATACAATTTTTTTAAATTTAACGAATATTATCTTAAAATTAGCGATGTGTGCAGAGAGAGAGAGAGAGAGAGAGAGAGAGAGAGAGAGAGAGAGAGAGAGAGAGAGAGAGAGAGAGAGAGAGATCTTAGGTCTAGACAGACATAAACATTACTTTTCACAAGCCACAGTAAAGTGAAATATGTGTCAAAAGACTATTATCACCCTGTGAGGTTTGTTGTTTTTTTCATGACCCTTTTTTATTACTTAAGGCTCCAGAGTAAGTAATCTTTAACATATTTTATGGTTAGTTCTTAAACATATTTAACAATAATCGTAAATGTTATCATTCTTTAAGTCAATCAAATACAAAACACGTTGATTACTGAAGTTCATAAAAACATCCAGTGAATAGGATTTAGAAATATTACCAAAGGTCACAGTTACAGTATGTCGTATTTACTATTTAAGAATCAACCAAGATTATTTTAAAGGGACTTGACTTAGATGCGGCCCAGTGGGTTGAGAATTTTGCACTGGGATGCCCACGTAGTGGACGTTGGGGTGCGAACCAGGAACCGTTCAGCCAGGAGTTACACAAACTAAAACATCTAGACTTTTCTGGCTATCCAGGGCTACGGATTACTCCAATAGAAGTGTTTCAATTACGTGATTTAAGTACAGTCCCATAGAGTAAGTTCAAACATGCCATTTTGATATTTTCTACAAAAATTATACATACATTTTAGAATAACCAAGCAACCAGTTGTAGTTATTCCTGCTATAATGGTGAGAAAAATCCTGTGACACCCTCCTACAGAGGGATAAAGAAGGGGTTGGACTGCACCTTATGATGCTGCCGGTGAGTAGGGCACCACCCATGGGTCCGATCCAGTAGATCCAGTGGTAGCTCCAGTAGTTTGCCATCACAGCTGGGCCAAATGCCCGTGCTGGGTTCATACAAGCCCCTGAAATTGCACCTCTATGAGGGTAAACAGAAACAGAGATGACAACACGCACGCACGCACGCACGCACGCACGCACGCACGCACGCACGCACGCACGCACGCACGCACGCACGCACGCACGCACGCACGCACGCACGCACGCACGCACGCACGCACGCACGCACGCACGCACGCACGCACGCACGCACGCACGCACGCACGCACGCACGCACGCACGCACGCACGCACGCACGCACGCACGCACGCACGCACGCACGCACGCACGCACGCACGCACGCACGCACGCACGCACGCACGCACGCACGCACGCACGCACGCACGCACGCACGCACGCACGCACACACACACACACACACACACACACACACACACACACACACACACACACACACACGTAGAACACAACAAAGACACACATACCCACGCACACACATACAAACAGAAAACCACAACACATACAAGCACACATTGCACGGGAATTCAAGTATTGAAGTCGGTTTGGCTGCCACAGCATAAAAGGTTTCTTGCAACATTAAACATTCTGAAGAAAATATGGGTGGTTGCAAGGGACCACATAGTATCTAATGGCCTATCATTTGTTTTTGGCATAGCGTTTGCTTTTCCATTATTTACGGTTCATGAGGGGAGTTTTTCAAAGATATTCCAAAACGTTCAAAAACAGAAAACATAGTATGTACTTATTAATGTAATGTTCGCTGTCAGTTTTAAACCCAGAACCTTATGCTATGAGTTAAAATATCTGACCAATGAGCTAACTCAGCTCACACATTTTCTTGTGATCATCTCCTCTCCTCAGTTGCCAACACACGTCTATTTCTAAATTCTAAATTACGTCTATTTCTAAATTCAAATTCAAGGCACTACAGTGCCTTGAATTTAAAATATAAATGATGAAGTGCACTTAAATGTGTATTGTGTATACAATATTAGGGTTATGAGGTGTGGTGGCATGTGAAGCCCTTGCTTTGAGACTGAGATTAAGCACAATACCAATTAAGTGGACTTGACTTGGCATAGCCAATAAAACATTTTTTTTTTACAAAGAAAGTATGTACGTGTAAATACATGTTTTTTGTTATGATGCCTGAAAAAGAAACTCACCCTGCCAGAATGTCCACAGTAACAGTGAGCCCTATGCAGAGAGGTGCCAGCAAGCTGTGGGTGCGCTTGTTAACGGCCCCCATACACACTACCATGGTGAGAAACAGGGTCATGACCCCCTCCGCAACAGTGGCACGGCCAATCTGGCCGTCCCCCTGCACCACGTTGAATGCTGCTCCAGAAGAGTTGTCAAAGTTCTCCACCGAAGAGATAGTCTAGACACACACAGAGAAGGAGTGATAGAGTCCATATTTCCCCTCTGGGATGATTAGTCATATATCATTATTCAAAAAGTACAATTTTTTTTATTAAAAAACCTGTATGTAATAGTAATTCATATACAAATGAGACGGTGAGAAGTTGAAATGTGTATGAAAGGGGTTAGGTAAGGGTTATACATTTCTGTGTATATTAACTGCATGTACTACATACATTATATGTATACAGATGCTGTATTTTAATTTTAAAGCATCGGTACAGTATCATTTAAATATTTTTTATTAGTTTAACTTATTTTCAATGTATGGCCAATATATACCAAATTCTGTATATCTTAAGTCTTTAACTGTTGTATTTTATTGCCCTTTAACTACGGTACTTTTTGCCTTGTTAGGCATTTTGTCACACTAATTTAAAAAGGTGTTATATAAATATTATTATAATATATAATATGTGAAATGTGGAATATGAATTCTGGTTATGTCAGTAGATTGACAGCAGAGATCGTTGGATGTCAAAGACAAGTTGAGTCTCTGTATTATGGCCCGCTACGGTTTGGGTCTAAAGTTTTAAGCACACTATATCTGCAAAGAATGTCTTCTATCTAGTTTATGACATAGGTGTCAGCCCCACTATTACCATAGCCAGGCCAGCCCCTATCATGCCCCCACAGAGCTGGGCCAGTATGTAGGGCAGCAGTAAGTAGATGTTGAGACCCCCGATCATGAAGACCGATACAGACACCGCAGGGTTGAAGTGACCCCCGCTGCAGGGACAGACACATGGTTCATACGGCATTACATACTGTGATGGATAGAAAGACAGACATCAGCAAATAATGACAAAGATGGATAGATAGATAGATAGAAAGATAGAAAAATAGATCAATGGAGTTTACACACAGATATACATACATAGATACAGACCCGACAGAGATAAATACAGTAGAAAGATAGATCCAGTAGATAGACGGACAGAAAGATGGACATATTGACAGATAGATGGATAGACAACGATAGATTGATACAGCAGATAGATAGTTACAGACAGTAATAGACGGACAGAGATGCAGACAGATAGACAGAGATAGATAGAGTAGATAGATACATTAGATAGACAGACAGACAGTTGGACAGACAAACAGAGAGACAGACAGAGAGATACTGTAAACAGATAGATACAGATGACAGACAGACAGAAAGACAGTCTACCTAATCTCTCCAAGCACGGCGATGACGATGGCCAGCGCCAGGCCGTGGGCCAGGGCCGGCTGCAGCCGCCCCGTTCCCTCCGTGTTCTCCATGACCGACAGGCAGCCGGTGAAGATGAACAAGGTGGAGCCCAGGAGCTCGGCCAGACATGGCTGGCCAAAGCGCAGGAACGCCCGGACCCACTTACCACCGCCACCGACCCTCTCTGGCGGCTGCGTCACCTGCACCTCGGGCACGGCCAGGTCGTAGGAGTCCATCTGCTTTGAATCCTTGGAGGACATGGTGGGGATCAAGATCTGCAGAACCTGGTATACCGTGTATGTCTGTGTGGGTCAGGGGAACTGACTGGGCTGGACTGAGCTGGCATGCTTGTTATCTATTCATGATGATGAAGGGGGTTGAGGAGGATAGGGTGAGATATGGGAAGGTGGAGTCAGGAAGGACAATCTGGACTCTGAAGGTGTCATGGGAGGATCATTATTATTGGATATCAACAAATTATTCAGGACAAATATATATTTTTCTTTCATCTTAAATTATTTAGGATTTGTAGGATTTTTTCTTTCATGAATTTGTTGTATGTTTAAGCATTTCATGGACATTCATTGAACCATAAAGAAAAACATAAAGATACTTGGCAAGGTTATCACGACTTAGTGGTTCTTGGGGACGAGCTGACCATAAAGATTAAGGTAACGTATTAAGATAAAGGATATGAGGCTGTTGTCCCCCAATGTATACATTAACTATTATGAGGTGTTGGGGATCGACTCCAAAGGTGAAGAGACATCCTCAGTTGTAATCATTATCGGTGATAACCTGAAGATTTCAACAATTCACCTGACAATTTATGTTTGTACATATACCAAAAGAGGCATTGCTAAAATTGCAATAAGATAGAAAGAAGAAGCAGTCATTTCATACTCTTTGCACCATTTATATTGTGGTCCCAAAAGTTAGTACTTTCTTAAATCTGATTTGCAATCATACTCTTTTATTAAAACACAACCTGCACTCAATCTCTGCATGCAATAAGGATGACAATACACTTCTCCGTAGATCAGGTGTTCCTGATCACTGATCCGGCAACCCTATTGGCTAGTTTTCTCAGTGGAAAATCCAATATTTGAGGATAGTTTCAGAATTAAAATGAAAAAGTGAATGGAAAGGATGTTTTGTTTGTTAGTTAATGCAATGTTTTCTATCGTTGCCATTGGGGTTGCTAAGCACGCTGTTAATGTGAAACCATGTAGCTTGCATGTTATTAGAATCATTGTCTTTGTGTTAGGTAGTTATCTGCGCTGTTATCATATTGCTATGTTATCATATTGCCAGGTTATCATATTGCTACGTTATGCTTTATTTTGTGTATGTTTTGAGTAACCCAGGATGATATATTTCTTCCTCTTTTTGAAAAATACGACAGACTAGACTGACATGTTTTGGTATGGCAACATGGTAGTTTATGCCATTACATCCTCAAACGTTTTTTATCATCTGATGACCTCACAACAACCTTTTGCATCACTTTACGTAGAGCTAAAATCAAAATTGATAATCAATTGTATGTCCTTGAGGCCCTCTTTCATATAAAAGACACCCCAGTCTCTAGCTCACTCACAAGTGTTCTCACTACAAGGGCTGCAGGGCTACAACCCAAATGTAGAATATTTGAGTAATCTTTTTCTTCCGCGTTTTACTTTATTAATTGCATTTATGCCTCAACAACCTTAAAACCTGTAGTCATTTCTTGTTAAACCTATTTTGCATTAACTTACAAACTAAAAATGATATACACTAATTGAACAAAGGTTATAATATAAATACAAATGTCATTGCTCGGAATCGTATAAAATATTGTTAACCAAAACAGTTTACCCATTTTCAGTCTATTCGGATGAAACATTATTATTATGGCCATCCGACGATCCACTGGATCCCTGCTGCCAAATTATGGGTTGCAACCTACAGTTTGAAAAACATGTCATAGGCGCCAGATATGTGTGAAAGTACCTTGCAACATAATAATTCATCGCCCTGTTTGACAAGGAGTCCGTCGGCCTGTATACTTAAAACCTTGTATCTATTGTGATATAGGTGCAGAGGCAGTTTGCTGATTGTCAACTTTTGTTGTACTAACGATTGGGGAACCGTTTTTGATGCAATGCCAATTAAATAAATGTAGGCCATGACCTCTAATAAGGGTCAGTGAAGGACTAATATAACTTTCTTTCTGATTTATTGAAGTATCTGCTTTCTTACCTTGCTAAAGCATAAACATTCCTATCATTGTGTCCTTCTCCGAGGTTGACAGCACCCTCCTCTGGCACAACGTAGAGACTACGCAGAACCCGGGGACACAGTCCTCTGGCTCAACATAGAGACTACTCAGAACCCGGGTACACACAGTCCTCTCACTCAACATAGAGACTACTCAGAACCCGGGTACACACAGTCCTCTCACTCAACATAGAGACTACTCAGAACCCGGGTACACACAGTCCTCTCACTCAACATAGAGACTACTCAGAACCCGGGTACACACAGTCCTCTCACTCAACATAGAGACTACTCAGAACCCAGGGTACACACAGTCCTCTCACTCAACATAGAGACTACTCAGAACCCGGGTACACACAGTCCTCTCACTCAACATAGCTATATATATATACACACCACTGCGCTCTCTATGGTAAGGTTGGCTGGCCCTCTCTATCTCTTAGGCGCAGTTACCACTGGCACTTGTTTATTTTTAAAGCCGTTAGTGGCAAACTTCCCCCCTATATCTCCTCCCTATTGCAGTGTAATCTTGGTTCTTACCAAACCAGATCCAACAATTGGCTCACTCTCAGGGTTCCTAATG
This sequence comes from Micromesistius poutassou, assembly GCF_964030765.1. Lineage (NCBI taxonomy): Eukaryota > Metazoa > Chordata > Actinopteri > Gadiformes > Gadidae > Micromesistius > Micromesistius poutassou. The sequence goes on along the minus strand of NC_140271.1, from coordinate 7,488,877 downwards.
CACGTTCTGATCTTGGCAAAACTGCCTTCTTCATTGATGCCCCTAGCACATGGAACGCTCTACAACAAACACTAAATGTAGAGGTACTCCCATCTGCTACTGTTTTTAAATGTTTACTATTGAATCTCTGCTCGTCAAATTGCAACTGTTTTTAGTTTATCTACTTATTTTATATGTTTTTATGTTTGTCCTTTTGATGTAAACTTGTCGTCATTGAAAATTAGGGAAACCTCAATGCCTTACGGGTGTAAATAAAGGTTTGAAATGAAATGAAAAATAGAGACTACTCAGAACCCGGGTACACACAGTCCTCTCACTCAATATAGAAACTACTCAGAACCCGGGTACACACAGTCTTTTGGCTCAACAAAGAGACTACACAGAACCTGGGGACACAGTCCTCTGGCTCAACAAAGAGACTACTCAGAACCCGGGTACACACAGTCCTCTGGCTCAACCTAGAGACTACTCAGAACCCGGGTAAACACAGTCTTTTGGCTCAACAAAGAGACTACTCAGAACCCGGGTACACACAGCCCTCGGGCTCAACAAAGAGACTACTCAGTACCTGGGTACACACAGTCCTCTGGCTCAACCTAGAGACTACTCAGAACCCGGGTACACACAGTCCTCGGGCTCAACACAGAGACTACACAGAACCCGGGTACACACAGTCCTCCGGCTCAACACAGAGACTATGCAGAACCCCTGGGTACACACAGTCCTCCGGCTCAACACAGAGACTATGCAGAACCCCTGGGTACACACAGTCCTCCGGCTCAACACAGAGACTATGCAGAACCCCTGGGTACACACAGTCCTCTGGCTACTTGACCCCAAAAAGCCATACTTTGACTCCCACAAGTTTCTAAAGTGGTTGTCCTTCAGCACCATCAAATTAGGATTATGTCCACCTTGCAATCACTTTCAATGGACTGTTATAAGGCCTCCATGGATTATTGTATTGGTGTTCTCCAGACCGGAAAAAGCTATATGCAGGTTAAACTAAGAGAATTATCAATACAGAGCAATGAAAAGGAAGGTGGAATCCCACTAATGTTCAAAATAACGGGGGATTATCTGAGATTGTCTCAGCAAAACAGATGAGACGGATAAGGTAGCGGTAAAGGCAGGATCTTCTTCAATAAGAGGCATGCGCAAATAGGATAAGCTCATCAAGTTCTTTCTCTTCACTGATTGATTGAGTTATTCGTTCCTTGGCTGTTGTATAGTCACAACAGGGTCACACACACCTTTCAGAGGGTTTCAAAATTAAACATATCAATTTGATGGAAGATACTTTATACCTTTATTATGTACAATTTATATTATTTTACATAGGGCCTACTAATAACATAGTCATTACATACTATACATATTTGATAGGACATAGAGTGCATTTAAACTCAATGGGGCTATATATGCTCCTGACTTTTTTTAAAGTAGATGTATAACATATATTCGAATTTATAGTAGGCTTTGGTATTGTAAGTAAATAAAGTAGTAAGAGTATATAGCCCATAGACACACACGAACGTCCACACGTATGTTATATGATGCGGCAGTGGCCAGCAGGTTGCAGCAGAACACAAAATGCCGAAAAGCTGAAAAATAAAAAGTTGTCAATAGTACAAATATTAAACAATAAAATACCACAATTGATGGAAAATACCATCAAATGTAAATCCAGTTATTAAAAAGTAGTTAATTCACCTCGTAGGTTTTCTGACCAAATGGCATTATTTAATGTAGCATATGCTTTTTACATTTGTTGCATTTTAATCGCCGTCCAGAATTGTCGAACTTTCTCGTTGTGGCTTTTTTTTAAACACAATAATCATGGGCTTGTGGGGCCCGACCAAGGAGAAATCCACGCTGGCTTGGTTTTAACTGAGATATCACATGTCACCGTTCGGCCAGGGAGCATTACAGTAGGGAAGTAAAAAGGCACTTCCTTCTTCCTATAATCCTCACACACCGGTTGCAAAACCGTTTTGGACTTCTTCGATTAGTGGAAATTTGACGTGGACGAACGTAAACGATAGTTTATTTAGTTGTTATTATAGCATTTTAAATATATTTTTTTACACCGCCAGGTGATTTCATTGATCGATCGCTTCCAGCAACGCTTTTGTTAGTTATGCTGTAAGTCAAAGCCCAGCTTTTTCTGCCTTACAATGGCTGCTACGTAGAATTACTTTTTTGGATATACGGTGGATGAACAAAAGTACGCTGAAGAGGGCCTGGATACTTTTACGAAATTGTTGGATACATCGGTGCACGGCAGCAAAATGAAAAAACAGTTTAATCGCATGAAACTGCTCGCCAACCAGACTGTTGGAAGGTATGTGTAATAGGTTACATTGTTCTATATTGTTGTAGCGCCCCCAGCATCGGGGCTTTTGTTATTTTCACATCACGTCAGTAAGTTGTAGAATGTTCTCTCCATGCACTTTTTTCACCTGATGTCACTTTGCAGAGCCAGGGCTGGGTCACCTTTTTCTGTAACAAAGTTATTCAGAGTAGCCTACCTGCACACTTGGGTTTACTTTTTAGAACTTATGTGTATTTAGCATACGCTGTACAACGAGAGAAGAAGCATAGTCCTACACAAATCATGTTTGTAACCATTCAAGGAATTGGTCGCTTCTCAAGTTAGTAGCCTATGCTTGTTATGTTCGTGGTGAGTATTCTATAATGTGTACTTTTCAGGTAAAAAGTACATGCGATCTATTTCTTTGCATCGATATGTCAATAACTCGAATCACACTTGTACATAGATGTGTAGTGTCTTGATAATACATGACAGCTGAGCGGACGAGTTGATTGCAGCCCCACCCCACTCAACCCCGATAAACCCTTAACATCTTCCTACGAAGATGACACACACACACACACACACACACACACACACACACACACACACACACACACACACACACACACACACACACACACACACACACACACACACACACACACACACACACTTAACTAATAATCAATTACCTCATTCATAAACCAACTTCTAAATTCCGCTAATTGCTCCACCCCAGCAAGCAGCCGCTAATGCTGATGAGCCAAATGAGGCTCATGGTGTACATGTCAACAAGGGGGTTTGTTCTGTCCAGTAAGCATTTTGCATTGTTGTTGACAGTAGGGCAACTGTGGACTAGCTGGGCCAAATTTACAACTCCTAAAAAGGGAGAACAACTTATTTTGAGTAGATCGTAGGCTACTAATAATAATATCTTAGAACAGCACTGGTTCTGACAGGATTTATGGAGCAGTTATGAACCAATTTTAGTGTAAGTGCAGAGCAATATGTAGAATTGGAATCAGAAAAGGCAAGAACTATACAACAAAACAAGAACATGGCTGTTATGATGTTAAAGTAGCAAGTCTACCCATGGGTACACTTCGAAAGATGAGGCATTTGTAGTTACTTTTAAAATGTGTTATGATAGATGTTATGATAGGTGTGATATTATATATTGTCAAGTACTTTATAACTGTTTGGTTTCTATTACACCATTTTTATAAACAATAAAGAGATTTGGAAGTTTGGAATTGATGGTAGTGTAAATACTGTTTAATGTAGAAATACACGTATACTGTGGTATAACCCTCAGCACATCGCTGTACCTCACACACCCAACATATTTGTTGGACAAGTCATGATGACATGCACGTGTGATATAATCAGTACACATATAGACATTAGTCATAAGCTTTTGTTTGCATTCAACCATCTCTGCTTTTGTGTTGTGTTTTAGGTCTGTGTTGATTCCCCAGCGTTCAGTATTGAAGGTGTCCTATTCTTAGTTAAACAGCAGTGCTTGGCTCGCTCTCTGGCCTCCGCTTAAATCAGTGCTCATTCAATATTGATAGGAGAGCCTTTGCATTTCCATTGACAGACCAGAATAACTGACCTTTAACCAGAGATTGTGTAAATGATTTTGTCTGACACATCCTCATGTTAATCAATTGTCACGTTGTGACAATTACACATTGCTCCATTATCATACATTTATGATGCTGAAACATTGAAAATGCTGAAAAACACTATCACATACCATCACAGAATATACACAGATTACAAGTAATTAAATAATTTTGATAGATAGGGTCCAAGATGATTCGTAGCATCTATACAGTATTTGACTTCAAGGCAAAAGTACTAGTTTTGAACCCGAATGTCTTGACTCCCTTCAGGTATCCCTTGGGTGAGATGACTAGTCCTCGCTGCTAAGGAAGGAGTCAAGTTAAAATCCAAGTTGCATTTGATAAAAGCTTCTGCTGAATTACTAATATTATGACTGCAATTTATGTCCCATTCACTGCCAGCCTTACAACACATAACTGATTTAAAATATACCCTGGGATCCAGCAGTCCTACTATGTTACAAAATGACATCTGTGGGGAGATTGCATAGAGCCTTGATCGGAAAACAGAAACTGCAAGGGGCGGAGCTGCGCCTTGTGTCCTCTTTCGTTACGGAGATATTCTACTGAAGAAGAACCTTAAGGGGATTTGTGTATTTCTACAATGGCCAGTCTACACGGTGTTGATTTGGAACCTTTACAGTGGCTTTTTCTCTAACAGATTACTACTGCTAGCTTGTGTTGTGTAGATACCCGCCTCCAGCCACATGATTGGTCGAAACAAATGTGATGCGAAAGAAAGGGAGATGCCCTGTTCGCACAGATTTGAGCTCTTCTGCCATCAAACATTAAAGTCAGATTTTGTGAGACTAGATAAAGGGGAACCGCCACAATTCCGCAAACCTGTATTAGCCCAGACAGGGAGCTCTTGTCTAGGTGTATGTTCTCATGGTGGGAGAATGTGTGTGTGTCTGTCTGTCTGTCTGTCTTGGAGTGCGTTTCAAACCATGTTGGTGTGCATTATTATTATATTATGTTTGTTACAACGGTTTGTTACCGTGATTTGGGATATATAGCCTCCATTTCTACAGTGAGGTAACAGTAATATGTCAACACTAACTGTAAAACCAACTGACCAGTTTAGTTAAGTTCTCCTCACAATCATGTTTTTTACTTTGTTTACGTTTGAGAAAAATGCTTTGACACAATGAGGTCCGTGTATTCAACAGTCTGAGGTCATCAAACTGTGTTCTTATAAAAAACAGAGTTTGATGATTGATGACCCTCTCATACTGTTGAGCACACAAACATCATACTGTTTTGGAGTACCGCTACTTATCGGAGGTGTTTAACCAGTTACTCAAAGTAACTGGGTGATGGAATTGTGCTAGAATGTGGAACGCTCTAAGCTACACCCTTTTCCTACAGCGAGTCGATGCTTGTGTCTGTGCACGCATATGTGTGTGTGTGTGTGTGCGTGCGTGCGTGTGAGTGTGTGTTGTCGACATCAATATGCCACTTACCAGCCAGCACCATAGCTCTCCCTGTCGCCATAACAACCAGGCTGGATATGACAACAACACTGTGTTTTGGGTTCTCCAGTGATGGCTGTTTGTTGGTTTATTTGTGTGCATTATTTCTCAAGGGTGGGTATGTGGGTCCATGTGTGCGACGTGTTCACCCTGGAGTTCACCCTTATGAAGAATGTTAAAGTCCTTGCATGAACACCAGGGCAGCTTGCCTAAAACAATCTAAATTGACTCGTAGGCTAGCTATTTTGGGAGTCTTCACTCTTCCGTCATCATTATTCCGATACTGTTTAGGTTGGGCGGTTTAGGTTGGGCGGTTTGTGTGCAAATATCAGACATAATTTAGGTGGATCCTGTTAAGTGGGCTTTTAATTGTTCCTTGATCTTGGCTACAGAGTTGTCTCAGCTGGATGTGTTCTGCAAGTTAGTTCTTGCTTAAGGCACATTTCTGGCATGACAGAACAGCTCCCAAACAAATAAAAAGCTGTCTGTTAGCAGCTAATATTAAGACGTTTGAGATGGTCAGAATGTAGAACATCCTGTTGCAAAAGCCTCTACTAACTGCACTTCACTCCAACCAATTCAATACAACACAAGAAACACAACACAAGCCGTACTCAAACTTAGATAGCATTCCTTTCTTGGGGTTTTCTTAATCTTTCATTGGAATATTACAGAATGGTCTTTGAGAATTCATTTTACATTATTACATTCTAGAGAATTTTACTAGTCATCCACCAAGGCCTGTTCCATGGAATTCCTTCTTTTAGGTCATGCCTGTAAAAATACATTAAAGAAAACTCTGACCTTTGACCCTGTGATGTGTGTTTCCCTCCGCAGGGCAGAGAAGACTGAGGTGCTGAGTGAGGACCTGCTACAGGTGAACATGGATTTCTTTCTCTCTCTTCACTAGTGTTTGCTCAAACACACACTTGTATCAGGTTCCAGTGGCATTACATTAATTTCCCAGGGGGTTTAAACTATATTGATGAAACCTCCAACTCTCTAGCTTGTTGGGTGTGTATGGGCCAGCATGAGACTGCAAACGTTTCTTGTCATGATTTTACATAAATCATCCAAACTGCCACAATCATCTCGATATTAAACACATCTTTGTGATCCAAGTTCAAGTTATTTTCCTGAAAGCAAGTGCATGTGCATGCGCCTTGTTTCCTGTTTCGTTCAGGAGACGTTCTACCGAAGCAATCTCATTGGCGAGTGGCAGGAAGTGTGATTTGTGAGATAACTGTTAGTTACCCTGTAAGCAGAAGTGATCACTTTTCAAATGCTGCCACATCACGCAAACTTAGGGCCAAGTTTATTAACTTTAAGCATTTAATCAAGAACAGAGTAGCTCAGTACTAGATGAAAAATGCAAAAGTAACCAAGTTTGTTACATGTACCACATTTTGACAAAAGACAAAAGGATCATCTGTGTTTTCTAATGAATTAACCAAAGCCCAGATTTAAATTTGGTGGAACAAACTAAAGTGGAAGCAGAAAGTGGAAGTGGTGGCTGAGGAGGACTTAATCAAGCTTATTCTGATCACAATGCATGCAACACCACAACCATGTTCCAAGTAGCAGGCCACTGATAACTGTGAAATGTTTCTTAACACTGCTCTTTTCATCTGTTAACTACTCACCCGCAAGAAGGTAAAAGTGAGCTACCTTTTAATTAACTTGTAAGCTCCAATTCCAAGACATGCTAAGCTTTGGTAGCATGGCTCTGGTACAGACATCACATTTCACTAGTATGTTGACAGCAGAGCTATCTGGAGGCCTGGAGTTAAATTGCTGGCAGGTGAAACAGTTGGTGCTTTGCCACCTGCAATGCCTCACAAGCTCATACGATTTGGTCGTGTGGGAAAGTGCATCTGTGTTTTTTTCCGTTTGAGGCAGGCCTGGCTGCTTGTGACGAATCGGTTATGCACGCACAGCACGCACACGCACACACACACACACAGCTTTGTGTCTGTATATGAGTGTACTATTACGTTTTGGATGGGGGGAGGTTGGTTTTAGTTGCTAGAGGCATAAGCTCATGGCTGTGAGATGAGTATAAAAAACAAAACAGAAACAGATATGCATCAGTGATAGATTATGTGGAAAGTCGTACTACACTCACGCACGCGCACACACACACACACACACACACACACACACACACACACACACACACACACACACACACACACACACACACACACACACACACACACACACACACACCAAAGTCGTACATTTATTATAGGTGACACTGAACTGTGAACCCTTGTGTAACTCACTCACTCTGTTAAGTACGCCTGTTAAGTAGATCACCTTAATTAGCTCTACCTTTGTCCCAAAAGCACTTTCTCAGCACAAATGAGTAAACGACCCAGCCATTCAGAGAGTGCCAAACCTCTGGCTCTGTTTCTCTCTCACTTCTCTTTCATCTTGTACTCTCTCTCTGGCTCTTGCTCTTTTGCCCCCCCCTCCCCACCCCCCCTCGCTCTATCTATCTCTGAAGAACTGAACTTTGGCCATATCTTAAGAAACGAGAGCACTGTGCTCTGTTATTCAGCGTCAGTTCACACTCCTTTAAAACTCTGACGAACCTGCCTCAGATAACTGATACGTGTGGAAACGCAATCATTCCAAGAATGTGCTGAAACTGCCCCTCCCTTCTCCCCCTCCCATGCCATCCCATCCAAGATGGCCATGGTTAAAACCCTAGGAGTCACCATTCTCCTGGTGTGTGTGTGTGTGTGTGTGTGTGTGTGTGTGTGTGTGTGTGTGTGTGTGTGTGTGTGTGTGTGTGTGTGTGTGTGTGTGTGTGTGTGTGTGTGTGTGTGTGTGTGTGTGTGTGTGCGTGCGTGCAGATCAAGCAGGATTTGATGCTTTATTTTTGGGAGAGCTTAGTGGACACACCCTTAAAGATGTCAGTTTAAGTAATATTATTACATATTTGGCCCTTCAAATTCCTCTTCCTTCTCTGCCAAGAATTCCAGTTTTCGGTGATTCACGTACCACACATCCTATCACAAAGCAAGGCCTTGCCTAGATATAAAGCAGATGTCCTGAAGGAAACTCATTGTTTGAAACATGGGCAAAAGATGCATGCCTAGAGCAACACAATGTTGTTTATTTGCTTGTTCCAGCTGCCTTGGAAACTAGAGATCTTTTTCTGCACAGTCATCACAACTGGCGGGCCAGACCCAACAACAAGCCCACTTGTAGCCAATGAGGTCAGCCAGCAAATTAAACAGTCATCCAGTTCACAAATCCTAGCCAAGACAATCAGTCACTCAGCCTTCAAGTCGTCAAAAGCAGCTGCACTTCAGCGAACAAAGCTGCGTCCGTCCAGGCCCTCTGTGACTCATTGGAGGTTTCCATAGTTAGTGTTGTTAGGGGTCAGAGTTTAACCCAGCCCAGGCTTTTCATTGGCTGCTGGGGGTCGTCTGGAAACAAGTCAAACTATGAAGCTTTAAACAAGCTCACTAACGGGACATGGGGCGTAACGGAAGGGAAAGTATATGCATGTGTGTGTGTTTCTGCATTTGCTATTATTTATGATATTGTGTAGAGTGAGTGATAAAAAAATGATAGATGAATGTTAGATGAATCAACTATGATTAAAGTAAACATGCCCTAGTGGGCATGTTTACATGCACGTGTTTTCGTGTGTGTGTGTGTGTGTTAGTTAATCTTAATTAGGGAATTAATAAAATTAATAAAGGGAATTACAAAATGAAGCCAACGCCAAGAATACTATGAAATACTCTGGACTCGAACTCAGGTCGGGCCTATCACAGGGCAAGTGCTAGACCATTCACCCAGCCGCTGATTCCTGATTACGCGATAATAGGCTACATAGATTTGTGTAAAAATGTGTTGAAAAAATAGCCACAGTAATAATAGATAGCAATTCATTTAATTATTTCATTTGCATAATTTAATCTTAGACCCTTAATGAAAAATATACGTTGTTTGTACTTCATGTAGGCTACATTTATGACAAAATTGTGAGGACTAGGCTTGGCGGAACCTTCTGATGTTACAATTGTTGCTGACAGATGGATTTCTCTGAAACACCGCTCAAGTTAGCCTGACAGTTAACCTGCTCCCGACCAGGTTAGTTTGGTCGGATAAATTGCCATGCACTTAGCGGAGATTCCCTTAAGTCACGTTCATGGAACGCAACTCTAGCTGAAAGAAGGCTAAGCGAAATAAGCCCGGTTTTGCGCTTAGCCGGGTTGATGGAATACCTAAAACAACACGACGGCATACCTTGCACAATAGCGTAGTTTGCTCTTCGTCCGCTGATTTATATCCGAACCAGCTCCAAATCACAGAAGTAGCTCCTTTTTTAGGAACCAACTGCTCTGTCTCGGTCACTCCACTCCGTTCAGATGTCGCACTCATTTTATTGAATAAATTCAGTTTTATCTTCGTTTTATCCTCGTTTTAACAGTAGACGCTCTTTATTGTTTACTTAACGTTGCCGCCTTCACAGTGACCTCGTGGGTAACGTAACGTCCGGTGCGTAATCAGTGTAGGTTTGTAATGATAGTTCATTAGTGTTGTAGCCATGGACGTTTTATAAAAGTCTGTGCGCGCGTTATATTTCTTTCTCCGTATGCGCTCTAAACCAAAACGTGTTTTTATGACGTCATTACGGTATTGCAAACTACCGCCCACCGTGTGTGTGTGTGTGTGTGTGTGTGTGTGTGTGTGTGTGTGTGTGTGTGTGTGTGTGTGTGTGTGTGTGTGTGTGTGTGTGTGTGTGTGTGTGTGTCACATAAATGTATTTACTAGCTGTGTGCGTGTAAGCTTGTTCCATCGCACTCTCTCTGGTAGTCTGCATCTGTTTCTCCAATACCATATTCACCCATGGACAAGCCTTCCCTGGCGATTACATGGCTTCTGTCTCAAAGTTTTCCAGGAGTCCGTGGTAAAAGCCAAATTTCAAGGGAATTCTTAATCTTTATATCCAATTTAAGATCTCATTCTCTTGCAGGAAATGCTTATTGTGACTTATTGCCTACTGTGTAGGGCAGTACTGTGGGTTATTGGTGTAATAAATCATTACGAAAACACTACGTGTCTCATCCTTGGATACACGCAGGCGCTGTCAAGGGGCCGAAGCTGCATGATAGCGCTATCATGAGACCCTTACCGGCGCTGTTTTCAGAGCAACAGTGCAAAGGAAGCCCATTTTATATAAATTGACTCTACACGTAACTAGTGACCCATTATATATTCCCCAATGAATTTATTTTCCGTTAGTGAGGAGTACATGGGTCACAGAAAAAATAGCTGTTGGAACCTCAACTGGCACTCTTAACGCATTCACTCGCTTTGATGTTGGTCGTAAAAAAAAGTTTCCGTGGCCAGAGACTGAGACACAGAGGCTGAGACACAATCAGCCCTGCAGCGTATTCACAAGTCCAGTTGGCAGACACACAACACACACAGCCACAAACCCGGGGGCCTCTCTCTTTTCCTTTCTGTCTCTCCCTCTTTCCCTCCCTCCCACCCACCTTAGCTCAGAGTGCCTTTACGAGAGCCTGGATCAAATCGACCCCGTTGTCAGATTGGACCACGCTTCCACACAGGAATCAAAAGGCAGGAGCCATGGTGTTCGGTTGCAAGGAGGCCAAAGTCTAGTTGGCAGTGAAGCTACCAGCTGCAGGAGAAGAACTATTAAGTCATTTCAGACACTTTTATCTGAAACCACTTGCATGTGAGGCTGAGAGCATTCAGAGTATGGCATCATTTTTGGAGTTACTAACTAACTAAAAAAATGTATACAGCGTGCAGAGTAGCTATAGGAATAAGAAAGACCAGAGAATATAATTGTTATTTATTAATTAGCTACAATAAAAGACCCCAAAAGAGAGGGGGAAAGATGGGAATTAGTTTCATGGCAGAAGAGTGGGAGACTTGGACGTAATGTTTAACATTGCTGCTCCTTTCACCTCATCTGCCAAGGGAATGCTTCCTCTGAAAGCCTCACAGGTGCAGCACAGAGCTTGAGGTCCTCTCCTAGTTGTACCTCTGCATAGTTCAACACCCATGTACACCTTGTTTCACAGATCCCATATCGTTTTATGGCATTCAGCTCATTAGCAATCAACTTCATGATGTTATTTCTTGATAGTGTCTGATAGTGTGTAAAGAGAACCGTGCACTAATGGGTAGAAAGGCCCTGTGTACCATTATTACTGTTTGTGTACAAGTATGGTCAGATGGGGATCTGCCTTCAGAGAAGCAGAACAGCTGGATGTTTACTGTTGCACAGGAAGAGGAAGTGGCTGCTTATTAAACAGACGGACTAGTCTGATGCAAAGTCTTTGTTTTTGCAAGGATCTGTGCGTTGTGTGTGCACATTTTTCAGAATCAGTTAATTTCAAAGGAACCTTCAACCATCCTAACCTCCTCTTCAACTTCCACCTAACTTGACCTGACATTGTCGTGTGTGTGTGTGTGTATATGCGTGCCTCAGATCGAGCGGCGGATGGAGCTGGTGCGAACGGTGTCACACAACGCACACAAGAGGCTGGTTTTGTGTCTGCAGGGTCAGCTGGGCACCGACACGGAGAAACGACACGTAAGAACAAGAGGAAGGGGAATTCCACCTTCCTCGCACTGTTCTCTCCTCTCACTCCACTGTTTCATCTCATCTTTCCTGCCAGCTTCCTCTCATCTAACACCCTGATCTGGTACAAAAAGAAAGAGCAACTTTGAATTAAATTACCCTAGTTATCATTATATTATTAGAGTACCATGGCTGGCTAACCTCGGATCATTAGGTTTAGCAAAGAGTTATTTTGAATGTATGATTTAGCAGGTGCTTCAAAGTGAATGTATTTTGACATGCACACATTACTGGTGTCTCACTTTCACTTTCTATTTAACCCCCTGCAGAAAAAGCTGCCACTGACATCTCTGTCCCAGGCCATGCAGGACGCAGGCAGCCAGCTGGGGGAAGAGAGTCTGATCGGGTCAGTATAAGTAAACTTAACATAGATCAATAATACTGCTCATGGCTGTATTAAAGAATGCAGACTCACTTACCTTACCCTCATCCTCAAACTGCCACTGTTTTACACTTGGGTTAAATAGTAATAATAAGAGCATAAGCTTGTCTTCACTGGCTGTATGAGGGTTTAGTCTGTCCGTCTTTTTCACTGCCACAATTCTTATTGGAAAATGCAGCATTTTTGCATCATAACTGTAAATGTAAAAAAAAAAATTGACATTCAAAATCAAATTTCTGAATATTCTGAAGAATCAAAAGTGAATTGCTGTTTGAAGAGTGAACTTTAACATTATATTTTTATTGTGTATATATATATATATATATATATATACACATAAATATTTATTGTATTTTCATTATATCAGTAGCATCAAAATGGTCTTAAATTGCAATTATTGTATGATTATTTCTAGGGCAATATTTCCTACAACAAAAGTAGTTAACGATACAATATCACCATTTCCGATTATTATATGTACTGTAATTCTGTAAATATTGTGAAGAGTCGTCTTTTGTGTAGTTTAACGTATGAGTTTCATTTTGGGGTTCAGAGTTTCAGAGTCAATGTTCGCTATTGCGAAATGAAAGGAAAGTGGCTGAGTAGAACATCATCATAGTTGATTTGAGTGGTTGGACTCGAAGGACATCTTAGATGTGTTTGGCTTTACACTGTTTGTCCTCTCCTTGTGAGCCCATAGTAGTTTCCCACTCACTCACTCACTGACTGTGTGTTTCTGTGTGTGAGAAATTTTCTTGGTTGTGTGTGTATGTGTTTTGTATTGTTTTATCTTGGTCCTGTGTGTGTGTATGTATTTATTATTGGTTTTGTGTGTGTGTGTGTGTGTGTGTGTGTGTGTGTGTGTGTGTGTGTGCGTGTGTGCTTGTATTCTGTCCTTGTGCTTGAGTAGTAAGATGATGGATGTGTGTGGGGAGGCAGAGAGCAGGCTTGCCTCGGAACTGATGCAGCATGAGGTCACACTAGAGCGGGACGTCCTGGAGCCTGTCAATCAGCTCACAGAGGTACAAACACACCGCTAAGCACCACTACACAGCACCACACATATAACACCAACACCAGCGATAACACCATTACACACCAAATCACCCCACTACACCCCATAACACCCCCTTAAAAAAAACACTACACACTACCACACACCATACCAGACCAGTACACACCATAACACACTACACACATCACTCCATTAGTAATGCTCATTATAAAAAGATGTACTGACAGTCTGGGCAACATTATAATGAAGATTATATGGATCAGGTTGTGTGTTGAAAGTGTACCTTATGAGTTGGAGTCTCTGTTTTTTTATTCCATAGGTGGAAATTCCAAACGTGCTGAAAATGAGAAAGCAACTGGGCAAGCTGGTTCTGGACTACGACTCGGCCAAGGCTAGGTAAGCTATGCGCTAGCTTGAATAATGGCACTGTTTGATATGATCCAAAAAGGATGCTATTTCAAACATTAAAGGAACGCCAATCTTAAAGGCAAAGTAACTTAGCCAGGTATTTTTATTTAATCTTAAACCTTTATGTGTACTACCTACCTGCCTAACATTTTTTACTCAACCACAGGTGGTACCAGGCAACAAGGACCAATAACCAGGCCATGGCGTCCAAGGTGGACTCACTCAAGGATGAGATGGATGAGGCTCTTAATAAAGTAGAAATATGCAAGGTAGTTGCTCCATTTATTAAAATCGAGTCAAACCCTCGAGGCTTTATATTCCCAGCTCTGGTCTCTTCATTAAGTTGGAACAATGGGCCTATTCATATAGTGGCCATCTTGGTTCTAAATGCTGGATGGGGGGAACTGAAGGATGCAAAATCTTTGCATTATTCCGTTCCCCCCACCCAGCTTGTGTTTAGAGCCAAGATGGAACCATGATGGATGCCAGGTGAATAAGGTTCATATCCAAACAGGGTTGGAACAGGGCAGCCTTTGTCATCAGGAGTCAAGTCTTACAACCAATCAGGTTCTATGATTTACAACAGTATGTCCTTGGACATTTAATCTGCTTGGTCATCAGATGTTGTCTTCATGAGGAATTTGGTTAATATAACACAGTATAAAATGTAGATAACATGAAAGATGTGTGACACTGAGTGAGGGATGTATATTATAAATTTATGTTTTTATGCCACACAGGACCAGCTTTCTGCGGATATGTATAACTTTGCTTCAAAAGAGGGAGACTACGCAAGTTATTATGTTTTGGTAAGTCTGCGATGATGAAGGTCATTTTCTCTCCACATCTAAACTGTTGAGTGAATCTATCATTTATTTGTACTTTTTGTTTGTGTTTGTTGCATGTGTGTAGCTATTGGAGGCCCAAGCAGACTACCACAGGAGGTCTCTGGCTGTTCTAGAAGCAGCCATCCCTGCCATTCAACTGCAGCAAGGTAAACCTAAACAGCATGAAATACCTCATTTCAATTCTGAAATGTATTAATTGATTGTTGGCGATCGACGTACATTAAAACCTACACAAACTGCAAATCCCAACATGCAACAGTATCTAAAATCTGTATTTAAGAATTTAGCACTTCAGCATGCAACCCCAAAGAAACCGGAAACCTGAATAAAAATTATAAACTCCATTTAATTTCATTGTCTACTGTGTATGTATTTTTTTATGTCTGAAAAATTGTGCGAGACATTCTATTTTGAGGTTGGCGGTACTAAATGAGTGATACCATTGTATTGCTTGGCTTATAGAAGAAAGGCCTAGAAGTTGGGGTTGACTCAGAGGTCTTTGTGCATGTTTTATGATTTTCTTTCATAAATGTCCTTATTGATGGTTTGATAACCCCTTTGTGTACTGGCAGTGGCACTAGCCAATCATTCTAATTTCAAAGTAGTCAAATATAAACGTCTAAAATCTAGCAGCATTTCAGAACCATTAAAGATTATCCCAAAAAAGTAAAATGCCAACTGTGTCAACTGCAGTTAATCATACCACTGACACTGGTGAAAAGTATTCTCCATCATTACTCCCAAGTGCATTTTACATTTTAAATCAGTTATACACAATCCATTTATCAGTGTTTGTTTTTTTGCATGATCGCATGTGAAATAAGACAGAATAAGACGGCACAAATCACCACAGAGACCGGCCACTGTTTGATTAAATAGATGTATCACGGTTTATTATATTAGGTTATTTTCGGATATTTTCTGTTCATGGAGCTGCATATATAAAAATATATATGATATACGTAATTAAGGACAACCCTAAAAATAATCTAAATTACAATATTTAAATGTAGAATAAAAAATGTTAGGTCAGTAATTGTGTGTCAGATTTGAACATTTTATCGCTTTAAAAAGCAAATCCAAAATGTCTGCCAACAGCCAACTGATCTCCATGTCGTGTCTCCCTCCCCTCACCCCTCCCCTGTTAGACTCGTGGATGGAGAAGCCAGCGTTCGGCACGGCCCTGGAGGAGCACCTGGAGAGAAGCCACCGGGAGATCGCTCTGCCCCTGGAGGCCTGCGTCATGATGCTGCTTGAGACCGGCATGAAGGAGGAGGTACAGACTGAAAAGTTACATCATATTGTCCTATCATGATATCTAATTAGTGTTGTTGCAAAGCAAGCCACGCTATTGTTATCATGTTTCTCTTTTTTTTTTTTCTTGTTATTAATTTTAAGTACAGAGTACGGAGGTCTCCAAATCTTTTGTTACCACTGTGACCACAGGGGAGCGCTATAACTCGTGGTCCAACCTTAATTATTTTCTTTTTGATTGTGTTGCAAATGGCTGTTGTTTTTGGCTGATTTATGCAAAAATATGATTATGCAAATTAGCAGCCATTATTCAACCAGCCCGCTTCAGAGAACCTCAGAGGTCTAACATTTGGTGTACCCATCAAAGACCTCCCCCTTAGGTCCCCACAAGTTTTGTGTTGATAGCTGAGTGGTTGAATTTTCACTGTTGCCAGTGCTCACCAAGTTTTTTTGTTCAATGGAAGTCAATGGGAAAAAAAGCCATTCCAAAAGGCGAACAACTCAGGGTTGTCAAAGTTGGTACACGTGTAGAACTGGGGGTAAGCAGGCCTCTAAAAAGTACCTCTTTGGCAACAGGGGACGCTATAATTCGCAACCAAACAAAAACGATCAGACCCATTATTCAATCAATCAAGTCAGAAAACTGCCCAGGGACATGAAACCTGGTGTGCTAACCTCATTAACTTTACTAGCATGTCAATTAATGAGTTAATGAGACAGTTTAAATTGTCAGTTAATCTTTCATCTTTATAAAATGTCATAAATAAGCATATGAACAGATTCTAAATTTTTTGACTTTTTTCAGAATTTTGAATGATCAAATAAATTCAAATATATAATCTAATGTAATCAAACAATCTTCTGCCATTCTATGAAACAGCTAAAAATAAATAACAATTACAGGTAATTAGTTTGCCTCCTGCAGATTACTTTTAGGTTGATTCAAAATAAAATCTCTCAATTGTATGATGGGGTTAATAATTCTGACATGATTTGAAAAATGGAAGTTGGTAACATTTTCTTAGGCTGGCTTTCCAATTGTGGCCATCTTGTGGTCTGCTAGCCGTGTGTGTGTGTGTGTGTGTGTGTGTGTGTGTGTGTGTGTGTGTGTGTGTGTGTGTGTGTGTGTGTGTGTGTGTGTGTGTGTGTGTGTGTGTGTGTGTGTGTGTGTGTGTGTGTGTGTGTGTGCCTACGTATGTGGTGTTGCATTTCCTCTCCACATCTGTGACCCATTACCATAGCCACTAATACCCTCTTTAAAATGCAGCCACAGCAATAGATCTCCTAAAATGGTTATTCAGACGTTTTTTTACAGGAAGCCAGGGTAGCGATTTAAAGGGGCAGTGTGTAGAATCATGGGATTCATATATTCATATGTATGTTTTAATTTGTAGTGTATAATCCCATGAAATTAAGAATCATTGTTTTTTTGTTATCTAGAATCTAGAGGCCTTTATATCTATGTAGCGAGCAGGTGCTCTTCCATGGAGGCCACCATGTTGCATCGCCATGGTTCTACAGTAGCCCAGAAAGGACAAACGGCTCTAGAGAGGACATGTTTGTTATTCAAAAAAGAGAATAGCCGTTTCTCAATACCAAGTACGCGGACTACGTTCTCGCGGACTTGGAAGTACGTACTTGGCAAGTCCGGACTTTCAAGTACAGACTTCCGAGAATGCGAGTACGCACCTGCAATTGGAACAGCAGCGGACTCGATGATGCATTCTGGGATATTTAACGGTCCCAAGTCCACACGAGTCACCTCCGATGCATCCTCGGTAGAACGGCCTCATCGAGAACGCATCGAGAACACTTCCGGGTTTTACGACAGTACTCGCGTACTTGCGTACTTGGAATTGGAACAGTGCTTGGGCTACCACTGATGACGTTTATCGAGAACGCAAGTACACGAGAACACACAAGAACGCGAATTGAGAAACGGCTATAGTGTTTTAGGCCAAGAGTTCTAGGAAGGAGATTTCTCCATGGCCATGACCCATTTCTAACATTGTTTTAGTACTGTTGTTGTGTAGGAGCATTGAAATGAGCAATGTTATATACAGTATATATATATGAAAAGCTGCCGAGCACCACACATCGTGGCATTGTACTGTAAGTCTTCTATAAGCGTGAGAAGGTTAACCCTCTCTCAGGCACACCTCATATAGCCAAGGGACCACAAGCTATATGTTTTTGCCTTTTTGCCAATGGAGGGTTAGGGAGGTTTCAGGGTAGGGTTTCATTTAGTTGCAATCTGTAACTTCACTGCTAGATCCTACACACTGGACCTCAATTTAGTTAGAACCTGAAACAACCCGAGTAGCACAAATATGAAGTCAGTTGGTAGGAGCAGTAGGTTGCAGTTGGAGCGGAGAATCATTTGCACGACAATTGATATATTGTATTTCATAGGGTCTCTTCCGCATCGCCGCTGGTTCATCCAAGCTGAAGAAGCTGAAGGCGGCGTTGGACTGTTCCACGTCGCAGCTGGAGGAGTTCTACTCAGACCCCCACGCAGTAGCTGGTACGATCCACTGTCATGACAACACTGTGAAAACTAGGGATGCACCGATTCCTCTTTTTCTCAGACCAAGTACTTACATTTGGGTACTCGCCGAGTACCGATATGAGTAATAATACCATTACAGTTTAAAGAGCAAGTGAACCCCACTCTTTCACTGGGAATTCAAACAATTTTGAGAATTGGGAATTTTTTGAACAAAATTCAAAAAATTGGGCTGAGAGTTCAAGGAAAGAGGGAGACATTATCGGCATAGTTACGGTCCACGGCAATGTAGTGCTACTTTTTTAGTACCGTCGTTGTGTATGCGAGTTATAATGAGTGATGTTGTATATGAAATGCACCACACACCGTAGTGATATACTATATGTCTCTTGGAATCCTAACCCTCGCTTGCGGGTATTAAATAAGTTGCTGCTCAGACAGAGCTTCACCATCCACACACACCGTAGCGGTATGCAATAATAATAATACAATATAATAATAATACAATAGTTCCAAAAAGCTCATCGTTCTCTGAGACGCCACAGTCAGACAGAGCTCCACACATCCACATAAACCGGTGCCACTTTTTAATCTAAATTTGGGACTTATTTCAGTAACGGTGATGAAATGGCATAGATTACTATGTTGATGATCATATAGGACATATTTGTAAAAAAAAAAGGAAGAACGTTTTGGGTTCATCGTTGGTTATTTCACGGTGTGTAAGGTGGTATCAGGTGGTTGTATCGGAGACGTTTCACGAGTACGAGTACAGGAGCACAGGATCTGGCCCAAGTCTGATTACTGGTTTCAGTATCGGTGCATCCCTAGTGAAATCACACCACTACTCTACTTCTCTTTGTGTGTGTGTGTGTGTGTGTGTGTGTGTGTGTGTGTGTGTGTGTGTGTGTGTGTGTGTGTGTGTGTGTGTGTGTGTGTGTGTGTGTGTGTGTGTGTGTGTGTGTGTGTGTGTGTGTGTGTTCGTTCAGGAGCCCTCAAGTCCTACCTCAGGGAACTTCCGGAACCTCTGATGACGTTTGGCCTCTACGACGAATGGTTACAGGCCTCAAAGTACACAAACTCTCACACAGACACAGACAGTTCCTGGCCAAGCTGACAAGCATATATACATATATATCATGTATATATCAACATTCATGGGCTTTTGACAATTTTACCTCTATCTCTGTATGCTTAAAGTAATTGAATCCAATTTGTCCTGACCCACCACTGTGCGTGTGTGTTTAGTGTGTCGGATCCCGACAAGAGGCTTCAATCGCTGTGGTCAACATGTCACAATATGCCAAATGCACACAAGGCCAACCTCAGGTAGCGTCTATTCCATTCTATTCTAATATATTATATTTTGTTCTAGCTGTTGGATCTCAATCCTTTCTAATCCTAATTCTACCCTAGATTGCGTGTCATTATTTGACATAAAGTATATGTACTAGTATATGATACATATTGTCTAACGTGCAATTTCTGCACACTATGTATTTTGGGAAATTAAAGCACATGTTTGTCTGTATTACACAATAAAGGTATTGTGTAATACAAATGTACGAACCTGACGCAACAGATGGTTTCTAACACAGAACTGGGAAGACGTTCTTTGAAACTGTTTCGATTGGGGCAGGCAATTACCACTGTCCATCATGTATCCTGTAGTTCAGGATAACCTAGCAAGATAGACACACACACACACACACACACACACACACACACACACACACACACTCACAGCGAGAGGTTGACATGCAGCTATTTTGTAATATAGTAAATATCTTGTATGTTACACAGTATACATAGTGTGTTACACAGCATTTGTTGTACGATATAGTAAACCTTATCCTGTGTGATATACATTGTGTATTAAATAGTATTTGTTGCATAGTAAACATTTTGTGAGACACAATATGTATTGTTTTTAACAACGTATTGTGTGTTGCATATGATGTATTGTTTGTCACATAATAAATATCCGGTGTGTACAGTATACATTGTGTGTCACACAGTATGTATTGTCTGTTGCATAGTATTCATCTTGTGGTACACAATATGTATTGTCTCTTACACAGTATACATTGTGTGTAACATAGTATGTATATTCTGCATCAGGTTTACGTGTCGCTATGCATGTCCGTGGTAAAGAGAGAACAAATAGTTGGTCTTTGTCTGTGCATGCTATTACTTTACTATTACAATGTGCAACAAAAACAGAAGATAGGCTGCTAAGTTGGTCGTCGTTGTCCATTCTGGTCATTACATTCGAAGTCCATGATGACCGAATACAAAACCTCTCCACTTTTTACAGATTACTAGCGAGTAAAAAAAAAAGTACATGTTTTGCCTTTGATGTTTTACATAAAAAGCGTATTGCCGGAAATGATGTAGTTAGCGGACCAATCACAGCCCTTGCGGCAAGGTTCCAATTTTTGGGAGGCGCATGTCAGGCCCTTGCGGTGGATGCAAGGAGGGTCCGCACGGACGTAACGGGTCCGTAGCCCCCTTGTGTTGCGTCAACGTGGAAACATAAAGAGCCCTTAACATAGTATTGTCTGTTGCGTAGTATTCATCTTGCGGTACACAGTATGTATTGTCTGTTACACAGTATACATTGTGTGTAACATAGTATGTATTGTGTGTTGTAGATACCTGGTGAAGTTCCTGGCTAAGCTGGCGCAGGACAGCGACGTGAACAAGATGACCCCCCCTAACATCGCCATCGTCCTGGGGCCAAACCTGCTCTGGCCCAAGACAGAAGGGTATGTAAACGGCACACTGCTTTCTACTATCGAGTCATTCATCCTTCAGCATTCCTTTACCACAGACTCACAGTGGATTCAGATACAGGTCATTATGGATCAGGTCGGGGTGAGCAGGGAGATGGCGGCCATTGGGGATCAAAACCTGAAACCTTTGGTCCTGGATTCTCAAAGACCTTAACCACTTTTGCACTATCCCACCCTCCCTACCTCAAATCTTATTCATTTACACAGAGCTGAGTTTGTTTTTTAAGGATAACACACGTTTTTTAAGGATACACCAAAAGGAACGAAATCTTTAAGTATCTATTTATTCATTTAATCTATTAAGACAAAATTAATAAATGTAGTCTTTAAATTTAAAATATTAGAATATACCTTGTTTTTCCTAATGGTTTCCTCATGCTCCATCTCGTGTGTTGTCTTGTGATCAGGACCCTGGCAGAGATGGCCGCCGCCACGTCTCTCCATGTGGTCGCCATCATAGAGCCCATCATCCAGCATGCAGACTGGTTTTTCCCTGATGGTAAAACCCTGTAATGAATTTTATTAAATGTAGCTGAATTAAATGTGTATATATATATATATATATATATATATATATATATATATATAATTTTTTAATATGTATTTCATTATTATTTTATCTATTTACGCTTTTGCATACAGAATTTATCTTCAATTCAATTTTTGATAGTATATTTAACCTCATTATTTCCCAGGTAACCATATCTAGCCTCACAACCTATTCCACACAAAACAACCAACCCTGACTTTCTTTATCCCAAAACAAATGTTCCGTCCCGGTGATCTCTCTCGTCTCTCTCTCTCTCACCTCTGTGACCTCCAGAGGTTGACTTCAACGTGTCGGGCATGTTCGCCATGCCCAGCCACCCGGCCACCCCCGAGCCCGACCCTCCCGGCCTGGAGAAGAGACGTCCCGGCAGCATGGGGGGGCCGGAGGGTGACGGCCACACCCCCCGTAAAGACAGGTACCTGTCCCGCCCAAACCTCAGCCTCACCCTCAGCCTGCCGTCTCGCTCCCGGCCCCAGGTGCCCCGGGGGCCCGCCGTGTCGGCCCTCTACGTGGCGGCCAACGAGTCGGTCATGGTCACGGAGACGCCCACCGAAGAGCTGCCAGGTCCAAACTTTAAAGCTGAAGCGGCCACGATGTAGGGCCCCCGGTATAGAGCCTGGTTTGAGCCCCCTAGTGTTGGCCCCTGCTATGAACCTCTGGCATAAAACCCAGCACACACACACACACACACTCACACTCACACACTCACACACTCACACACACACACACACACACACACACACACACTCACACTCTTTTCCTTTTACTGAGAAACTAAGCTAATAGTTTATTTTTGTGTGTATGCGTGTTGCTTCAGCACTACATTATGTGCTACCTTTTATCAAGGTACAATTTACATTGATTTTGCACGGCTGCCAAAGTCATTAAGTGTGTTTATTTAATTTAAGGTTACTATTGTACAGGAATGAAACAAAGGGGAAGACGGTGGAATGGTTTTCAATGTGATGCATTGTCATTCTTCTGTGCTACGATGTCTTTCGATGCGTGACTGTACTCTTGTGAAACTCTTATTCTTTCCATTAAAGCTTAGGTTTCACTGTGGCTTGCGGGCTGTATATTTTGTGCGGGTCTTCCTACATTGTCTTCCAGTAGTTCCCTCTCATCTCTCTATTCTCTGAGAAAACTGGGGTTTCTTGTGTTGCCTCGAAAGGGGGAGTTCTTTTCACCGTGCAAAGTCTATATCTCTCACTCTTTATCTCCCAGCATCTCGTGGTCCTCTCACGTTTTCTCCCAAGTTCTCCCTCTTCAATGGTTGGTTTTATGTACTTCCTGATATTTTCTCTTCCCGTCCTCCCCTTCTGCCCTCCCTCCCTCCGTCTTCCTTAGCACTGGTAACAAACCACCGGAGCCCGCCCCGCGTAGACTCGGCACTCTAAATAGAAAGCACCTTAGCTTACCCGCCTTCAAGTCCCAGACTCTGCCCCTTCCGGAAGCTGGGGACTCGCCCACACTGCCCCAAGCCCCAGTCCAAAGCCCTACCCTGGCTATTGATGAGGAGCCAGTCTTCCTGGTGGACGGAGGAGGTGGTGGTGGTGAAAGTGGAGGAAGGGGTAGACACAGGGATGTGGTGCAGGTAGACTCAGTGCAGCCTCAGCCTTTGTCCCGCCCCAGCATTGAGAAGATCAGGTAAGGAGACGCAAACCCGGGATCCCGTCACCTTGCAAAAAAAAACGACCAATCAGCTCCGTCCGCCTCCCAAATCAGCGCTCCAGCGACCCGTCGTTTCGTCACCCCCGCCCCGAAAATGTTGTCCCGTGTCTGCTCCAGTCATTGTCTTCACACATTGCCCAGATTGATTATTCCAATATTGACAGTTGACGAGTTGAATCAAGGAACTCTCCATGTTGAAACGCTACCAGCTTGTTCCAGGAGAAGACATATTGGTTTGTTTACAGGCTTAGCCACTTCAATGGGCAATTGTCCACATTCTATGTTTGATAATGCTCCAGATTTGTTTACCTGCCTGCCTGCCTATCTGTCTGTCTGTCTGCCTGCCTGCCTACCTGTGCCTCCTCTTGATCATCGGTCTGTCTCTCTTTCTCTCTCTCTTACGTGTCGGAAATATGATTTCCAAACGCAAGACCAAATCACACAATCTTACATTGTACTTTTTAAATTCCCTTTTCACTAACATTTCTTAACAATGCTACCTAATACAAATTTTCCTGTCTGTAACATACAAATAAACATGATCTCTCAACTACGTTGTTAATATGTTGTTAATATGTTCAATATGTTGATAAGAGTCACGCCATCGTGTCATAACATCAATCCAATGTTATTGTCATCAAAGTGCATGCATTTGTCCAACACTGATTGTGAACTGGGACAAGGTGTGTGTGTGTGTGTGTGTGTGTGTGTGTGTGTGTGTGTGTGTGTGTGTGTGTGTGTGTGTGTGTGTGTGTGTGTGTGTGTGTGTGTGTGTGTGTGTGTGTGTGTGTGTGTGTACGGATTGACCTTCTACATGTATACCATGTTCCCCCTCCACACAGCCCGGCGCGCGACGTCACATCCACCCCCCCTCCTCAGAGGAATGGATCGGCCCACCTGACTGTGGGCACGCCCCACTCCCAGGGGGGCTCCCGCGGGCCAAGTCCACACATGGTGCGCAGGGGTAAGATCACACACACACACACAATATCATTTAGGACTCATTAAGGACTTTATAAATAAAGGTTTATATAATTATATAATATAATAAAATATTGTATAATTTTTAGAGGAACAAGGAATTTTAAGGGTGTAGAGGGGGAGTCGCTCTTACAGTTAAAGTCACCTGACTTTGTTTCAGTTACACCATACACCTTGGCCAACACCATTTTTGTTTATTCCCATTTATTTTTCAAGCATTAGTTCGAATCAAAGAGTGGATTATTTCAGAAGTGCATCCTTGTGCAATGTGTTTTGAACAAGGGACAAAGGTGAATCTACTTATTATAGGAGTATCTTACAAATCATAATTGACAGCTGGAAACAGTGAATGGGTTTCATCCACCTTCAGTCTATAAAGATTTTAAAGTAAGCTTTTGAAGTATTGTAGCGGCTAGAAATGTAAAAGATTCACACAATTCACATCATTGTTGTACTTGTTTACCTTTGGCTCCCTTTGTGTGCAGAGTTGATGCCGCTAGTTAATTCATGTGTTACCGCACTGCAAGGCTTTTTTTGTTCATCCTCTGTGGCAACAAGTGAAGTAGCTTCGGCTAAGCTTGCGTCGTCTCGTGCGCTCCCACATCTCAACATGGTGACATTTTACCCCCCTCGCACCCATAGGTACCAAGAAGCAAGCCCCAGCCCCTCCCCGGCAGGCCAGCCCCTTTACGCCGCAGTTGAGTAGCCAGCAGACCCCCGGCTCAACCTACCACCCGCCCATCGCCCCCAAACGCCACTCGGGCAAGGAGAGCCCTCAGATCCACGCGCCCAGCCACCCTCCCCCGCAGCCGCCGCTCACCCCCACCCCGGGGGCGGGAGGCGTGGGGGAGACGGACCCCTCCCCACCCAGCACCCCAACACCACCCAGCACCCCTCCTCTGGACGCTCCGCAGCCCTACCCGCTGCTGCACCCCTCCTTCCACTCGGGGTCGCTGCCTCGCCCATCCAGGCCGGCCCCAAAGCCCCGCTCCCGGCCAAGCGGGCCGCCGCCCCCACAGCCGCCGGCCAATGATGGTGAGAACGGCCTCTTCAACTCCGCCTCCAAAGTCATAACAGGTATAGTGCCGCTGGCCGTTCTTCAAATATGAATTGTAAATATAATAAAATAATATTAAATATTGTAGCGTATTAATTTACTTTAAACATGCACTATGTAGTTCATCATCTTTGGTTAAAATGGGATTTTCTGGCATTCTTATTCTCAGTTGATGAGGATGACTGAGGAGTGAGCTTTTATTTTTAGTGATAACACCCATTTTTGTTTTATTAATGCTGGCTGCAGTGGGAAGATGCATAGTCTAGGTTTATTCAGGAAAATACAATATACTATTAAATAAAAGTAGTAATGGAGGATGAAATAAAATAAAATGTCCAGTAAGTACAAGTTGTTGTTGTTGGTAATGACACAACATCAGCCACTAAAGCTGGTGTGAAATGTTAAACATTTGATTTACTAAACCACAGAAAAGCCTAGTTCAGTTTAGCAGCTCATACATAGTGATCATTCAAACGGAACGTTCCAAAAACCCTATGTTTCCAGCTCTTCTGTAAGGATTTGTGCAGTTAACTAAGACCTCGGGTTGATTGTTGATTATGTCTATGTTGATGTAAACCCAAACTGGTGTTTAGCAGCTCCCATATGTAGCTATATCTAAGGTTTGTCCAACACAAACTGAATTATCACATTGCCTTTAACGTGTAGACACAGAATCAAAACATGGATTTGTTCATTTGTGGGCACTATTGGAGAAAACAACCTAGTTGTTGAAAACAAACTAGTTTAGTTGATCCATATAATGTCAATTGATCGCTAAATGCCACATTATCAAAAGTGTCTACAGATCGAGAGGGGGTAAGACTTGACTAACTTACATCTGGACAACAATTTACCTGGGGTCTAAACAAACCGGCCAAATCCTTTAAACCCTTTTTGTTCATCTGTGTACCTGAACAGCAATGGCTGCTGAAGTCACAAGCTGAGGATTTTTCCTGTGGTTTTCAACTGTGTTATTCACGACAGGATTTCCACTGCGCTCACTATGTGTAGGCTGGCACTATGTCTGGCTTGTGGTTCCACTGCCTTCTCTCTTCTACACACACTCTCTCGCTCTCTCGATAATCTTGTCATTGTGGTGATCTGACGCATGATGGGAAATATGTGTAAATATTGCAGATGTGTGAGCTGCTGAGATCTGAAAGGCAGGCGATGGTAAGACTTTGATTGGCTGATTGGCCCTGAAGCCCCGCCTCTGTGTGTGTGTGTGTGTGTGTGTGTGTGTGAGTGTGTGTGATATATACAATATATACATAATATATGTATATTTTGCATGCACGCTGGCATGAGCCTCTCTATTAACCTGTGCTTTTTAACAGCATGCTTGTGGTCCCTACCCCTTGTTCTGTGCTGGTTCCTGTTGGATTGCTATTGGATGCTAACACCGTTTGCTTATTAACTCTTAACCCAAAAACTTTGTTTTTTGATCGTCTGTATACAACTCTGCTGTGGAGGATGGTTAGGTTGCCATTCATCGACGGTATAAAATGGGTTGGATGAGTCTACCTGTAGGCTACGTTAGCAACTACTCTTACCCTATACCTGCTCATTAACGTGTATCTACAATAAAAACACTGGCATACTTGACAGTGTTTTTTAATCCAAACCAAGGTAAATGACTTAATTCACTATTACGTCATGTGGTGTCAATAGTGAGTGAATCTTACTTATTCCTTACAGACCTGCTCAGATGTATAACATGAGAGGAACACTATACACTGTTCAAACCACCATTGAAGAAATATAGTTGAATTGGAAATCTGTTGTGCTACTTAATAACCATGTTAGATCCACGTTACCTAGCTATGTTAAAAAGAGGGGTTTCAGAGTTTTGTATTTGTTAAAGGAGGTTGTGTGTTGGATTAACATATATATATATATATATATATATATATATATATATATATATATATATATATATATATATATATATATACACACATCTTTATCTCTATCTATATCTGTGTGTTCCCAATGTTGCAGGTAGGCGTTTTTAGGGAGTGTGCTTTTAATTATTTAGGTTGTGTGTTTTGTGTTGTGTGTGTGCCTAAGGTCTGTGGGGGGATAAGGTAAAACAGGGCTATCACGGAAGCTCCTACTGCTGCTAACTATTCCTCTCTTGGCTGCAAGGCAAAGAGGCAAGCTCCATCATCAAGCCGATTGGACGAGCCCTGATTCCTGTGGTTGCTGTGGACCAACCGGAGGAGAGCTCCACTGGTGAGGAGCCCTCCACGTCCCCAGTCCCCCCGGCAGATCCTGAGGACTTATTGGAGAGCACCATCATGTGAGGAACGGCCTGGAGGTCACCATTCACACTGACGAGACAAAAGATTTTTCTTCTCCAATCAGCTTGCAGAGCTCACTCAGAAACAAGCACAACGCCTTAAGACCACCCGACTGGAGGTCCTATATTATAGAAAACAACAACACACACAGAGGTCCTCTTTTGATGGCTTAAGCTGAGACTAGACCATATAACCTCCTGTATCAGGTTCTTGTCTGATAACATGGGATCAGTCTTGCTTATGACAAAGTTTTGTATTATATTGTACTTTAAGACTGGAACTGTATAACCTGGACTCTAGCCTCTATACTCCCTAATCTTTCAGAGCACATTCATTATCACTCCCATTTTCTCTGAGTTTATTTGTCCTTGTACTATGGCTATTCACAATGCAGACATTCTCTTTATTTTCGCTATTTTGTAATCTGCAATTTTGTGTTTGAAATTGTTGCAGGAATGTCAATTGTGAATCTCTTCCTCTTGAAACCCTGAATGTGAGGTATTTTTTTGAAAGAATTGTCAATATTGCCTTAGGTTTTGCAATTTGTATATGTATGTAAAGAACACATGACCTTATTGGACCTGTTGTTTAATTTCATGGTCATGTCAGCAAATATATTGTTGAAAAGGGCCAAAAGAAAAGAATGTTGAAATTATTCGATTTTCCTTTGTTTTATAGCTAATAACCAAATATTTAGGCCACAAAGAGTGCAATATATTAGAAATAATGGTAAAAATGGCTTTCGTCTGATAATCGTCTTCCATCAATACCAAGGTGTTGACCTATCTTGTTTTTTTGGTATTGTTTTTTTACCTTTCTTAAATAAGTATTTTGTGACCAAAACCAAGTTCCATATCTGCAAGTCTAAAATATTTACAAAGTTGTGACACTGTGTGTTAAAGGGATTAGTAACAGTTATTTCTTTGTACAAAATATTTTTTTCATAAAAACAATGCATCGTTTACTACTTTATTTTAACACATTGCTCTAGCCGAGGCTTAAAGATTCCATCTAAAAACAGGGCTGGATTAAATATATAAATATATATTTTTTCTTTAATTACTTTGGTAAATTAATGTTTCTGGGGCATTTTCTATAATATTGATTGTTTTTCCATTTTGTTGTTCATATCATGGTAAAAAAATGTTTGAGATAATTTCCTATATCAATAAATGCTAAGTGGGTCAACATGTGTATATTAAAAATCATTATATTTATTATAGACAGTACATGCTACTAAAATGCAAGGCAAAACTTTTCATTTTGGTCGGGAGCAATGAAATACTTTACTTTTTTTTTTCATTTTTAAGAATGAATAAGTTGAAGTCGCAATGTCTATGTTTGAGCCCCTCCTATTTAGTAGGCGGGAAACTCTACCTGGTTGTGCAACTGTGTGGCGAGAGTGGGAGGGGTTTTGGGAGTGTCTATAGTACGGCTGTTTTTGTTTTTTAATATACCAGTTGTAGGATGACATTTATATTGAAATCACTGTTCAGCGTTGATTTCAGATATGTCCAGGTTATTTTTTGCCACAAGCTTGTTGAAATGTTACAGATTGCGACTTTAAAGCTAAAGATCAACAATTATTCACAGGAAACATGAAGCATTTCAAAATATAGATCTCAATAGAATTGGACACATTTACAGACACAGTGACTCCTAAAAATGTCAATCCGTCATTTTACATATAAAACCCTGTTAATAAATAACGACTGAAATTATTGAATGGCCACCCCCTTTAATAATAAATTAAACAAGGGAGGAGCAGAGAATTTCAACCACTCTCATACACTAATTAATGATAAACACCAGTGTTTATCAAAAAATTGGACCGGCCTTATGATTGGTTGTTCAGCGTCTTCTGTTCAGGCCCAGTAGCCAATGAAGAAGACGGTAACCGACATGCACACAATGAGGTTGAAGTTGACGGCGAGCTGCATTCGCGGCTCCTCCTGCAGGAGGCGAGCGGGGTCCTGGGAAAGAGGAGGAACCGAAGCGGGCGGGGCCGTCTCCCCCGGCCTCCTCCTCTCCATCCCACAAAGCCAGTAGAGGGCGGACGACAGCCGGGACTGAATCTGGACGCTGGTCACAGAGGAGGACACAGAGTCTGGATGGAGGAGGAGATAGAGGTTCAGAAAGAAAACAAGAGTACCTTATCAGTAATATGTTGTAGACCAGTGGTTCTCAAACGGTGGTACGCGTACCACTGGTGGTACGCGAGCGTTCTCTAGTGGTACGATTATTCCCCCCCCCCCCCCCCGTCAAAAATGGCCGTGCAGTGTTTCCCACACATAGGCCAATGTGTGGCGCTGTGCCACAGATTGAACAACGAGCGCCACAAATTGATTCCGCTTTTCTTATTTATTTTTACTTGAACGCGTTTTTTAAATGTAACTCCGCCAGCCCGTAATCGCGCCCCCGTAATGCTGCCAGTCCGACATGTTCCCATTCCGACAGTCCTGTGCGCGTATGCAAATTAGCCATGTGCGCCAAACAGAAGAAGGGCCCTATCTTGCGCCCGGCGCAATTTACTTTCTACACCGACGCATGTGTCGTTGCTAGTTTGCACCCGGCGCAAAGCTGATTTTCCCCCGCAGCAACCAGGCACCACTACACTTGCATGTTAAATATTATGATGTCAAAGATTATGCATACGTGTGAAACTGCATAGAAATAGCGTGTGGATTGTGGAAAAAAATTTTTTTCCATAGGGCTGCATGAATGAACATGAATGAAGTATAGTAAGCTATGCCATGCGTTAAAATAATAATAATAACAATAATACATTCGAGAAAGTATATTCCAGGCTTCCAAAACAAAATCTAGTTTTAGGGTAGCCTAAATGATTGGTTAAATGATTTGGGAAAGAACAGCTGATACAGCGGTAAATTGTAGGCCTACTTTTAAATCAATGCATCTGCAAACACCGTACAGCAAACACATATGTTCTTGACAAAGACATTGTGTACAAGCCCATTACTTTTAGGATTGATGAGTATTTGATCGTGAGAAAACATAGTTTTACCGCGAGTGAGTGTTTAAAATAATGAATGAATGCGGGTGATGTTTGGTGCGCGTGTGTGTGCACGCCCATCTGTCTAAACACACGCAAATTAAACACGTAAGTGTATGAGAAGGAAATCGAGTCAGTCGACCAGCGATAAGTAAAACATAGTTTTACCGCGAGTGAGTGTTTAAAATAATGAATGACTGCGGGTGATGCTTGGTGCGCGTGTGTGTGCACGCCCATCTGTCTAAACACACGCAAATTAAACACGTAGGCGTATGAGAAGGAAATCGAGTCAGTCGACCTGCGATAAGCAGCTGATTCTGAACGAACTCGTCTTCGAGATGGACGTGTTCTAACGCATTTTTAATCAATGAAATGTTAACACAACAGTAGGCTATATATCTGACCATTTAATTTTCGGGGAATTTTAGGGGAAGCCGAGCTTCCCTTGCAGTCGAGAAGTCGCCACTACGAAAGAATGCAATGTATCCAACTAGCGGGATCTAAACAAACTAAGCTCCAGCGAATTACTACAATGCAGAAATAGTGGAGAATGGCGAAACACAGCAACTCTAGCCTACTCTCAACCAAAATAAAACTAATCGCCGCCCGGTGCAGCAGTGTGAACTGCCCCGTTTTTAGAACGTCTCAGCCCGTCTCGTCGCAAGGAGTCGCAAGGAGTTGCGAGTTGCAAGCAGTTGCGTCGCGAATCTTTGGTCTGAACTGGGCTTTAGCATTATAAGCAGTGGCGGTTTTAGGCACGGGCGAAAAACGAGACACACGAGAAAGAAAATGATCCGCATTTTCTATTAACGATAATGCCCCCGTCAACAAATCCGCCACACATTGCTACCTGGGGTATTCCATCAACCAAGCTAAACCCAAAGCCAGGCTTATTTTGCTTAGCCTGGCTTCTTTCAGCTAGAGTTGCGTTCCATTAATGTGGCTTAAGGGAATCTCCGCTAAGTAACCATGGCAACTTATCCGACCAAACAACCATCAAGCTAAACATAAAGCCGGGCTTCTTTCAGCTGGAGTTGCGTTCCATGAACGTCACTTAAGGGAATCTCCGCTAAGTAACCATGGCAATTTATCCGACCAAACTAACCTGGGGGTATTCCATCAAGCAAGCTAAACCCAAAGCCGGGCTTATTCCGCTTAGCCGGGCTTCTTTCAGCTAGAGTTGCGTTCCATGAACGTCACTTAAGGGAAGTAGCCTAACCATGGCAATTTATCCGACCAAACTAACCTGGTCGGGAGCAGGTTAACTGTCAGGCTACTTGAGCGGTGTTTCAGAGAAATCCATCTGTCAGCAACAATTGTACCATCAGAAGGTTCCGCCAAGCCCAGTCCTCACAATTTTGTCATAAATGTAGCCTACATATATGAAGTACAAACAGCGTATATTTTCACTAAGGGTCTAAGATTAAATGACGCAAATGAAATAATTCAATGAATTGCTATCTATTATTACTGTGGCTATTTGTTCAACACATTTTTACACAAATCTATGTATTATCGCGTTATCAGTAATCAGCGGCTGGGTGAATGGTCTAGCTAGCACTTGCCCTGTGATAGGCCTACATGCGACCCGAGTTCTAATGTGTAGTATTCTTGACGTTGGCTTCATTTTGTAATTCCCTTTATTAATTTTATTAATTTGATTAATTCTCTAATTAAGAATATTCAAAGAAATGGAAAATAAATGGCATGAAAAGTTATTTGATTTCTCCTATATTACTATTACTTGCGTGGGGATAGAACCCCGGACGACCGGGTACAAGTCCGACACGTTAACTCGAGACTATCTCCCTGCTTTTAAATCCATGGTCAATATTAAATTAAAATATGTTACGCTTAATACTACTTATGCATTCAACAGATCGCCGATTTTTGTGCCAGGCAGCCTCCCTGTTTCTATTAATGCACGGTGTTCCCTTTTTGAGTTATTATATGCGTGTACTCCTCATAGACCTCCACAAGCAGCTTCTGTTCGCCGCTGGAAAAGATCCCGCTCGGTCCTTTTCGGACATTTGATCCATGATTCGACATTCACGGTTCTGGGCTGGTTACATATCTCGTGAACGCGCGTAATCCACGATAACGTGAGCCTGGTTTGAACTAACCTGAGCAATGCGCGGCTGAATTGCGTTGATGGAACGGCTTTAGCCTCAAGTGGAAGTTGGCGCTAGTTCTAACCAGGCTTAATCAACTAATCGCCGCTTTCATTAGCGACTTTGATGGAATACCCCCCACTATGCTATAACAAAACTCCTGGGAGAAGACGGCACAGCGCCTGGGACGGAAACCACAAACTGCAAGGGGCGGGGTTACGCCTTGTTTCCTGTTTTGTTACAGAGATATTCTACCAAAGAAAACTCTTTTGCGTGAGTGGAAAAAGCTTTCAGATGGGGATTTTATAAGTGTATTACTAGAGTGGCCTGTCTGTGTGCTCCTGTGTTGATTAGAAATGAAACAGACACTTTTTTACAGTTTATAAGTTCTGGACGAAGTTTGTTTCCAACAATTACTCACTTACAGATCCCTGCCTACAGCATTGTCATTGGTCGAAACAAATACGAAGCAAAATAAAGTGAAATGCCCCGTTCAACCAGATTTGTGCTCATCTGCCTTCATACTTAAGATATTAATCTAAATTCTGATTTGTGAGACAATCACAAAGAGTTTGCGGGACACAGAGAAGAGAGACCCACCGTTCCTCTCATGTCTCACTCCGTTGCCATGCCGAGGGTTACTCTCTACGGGCTGCTCCTCCCTGTGGTCCACCTCCATCTCCTCCCGTGTCTCCATACTCGCCTCCACCGTGAATACCTGCTCTCCCGGGGGCGTGTTCACCTGGTCGTACCTAGTGAACCAGGTGAGACGGCTCACCTGGCAAACAGAACAAAACAAACAGATACGATACACAATCCACTTAAAACAACTTAGGCAGAAAGATTCTTCCATTGTCTTATTACCTCCATTTAGACATCATGACAAAGAAAGAGAGCCATCAATGTTATGGGATGGGGTCAATGCTTAAAAGTCATTAACCTACCATTGTAAACACAAAATAGGGGTTACGAGTTCACAAGTCCTTTGTTACAGGTGCACAAATCCTATCCTGTGCATCACAACTTCAAAGAGTCATGCACAAACGAATTACGAATGCACAAATGTTGTGCACGTTCTCAGATTATGAAACATGGGTGTGCGAATGTGTTTTGCACCAACTGCGCTGCAATGATTGTAGCAAAAGTGTCAAGTGCATGACTCTTTGAAGTTGTGATGCACAGGATAGGATTTGTGCACCTGTAACAAAGGACTTGTGAACTCGTAGCCCCTATTTTGTGTTTACAATGGTAGAAAAAATATTTACGCCTTCAAATTTACTGTTACACATTTGTGACTTTAGTGTATGCATGCTCAAGACTTTTGCTACTATAATACCTTCATGTTGGGCTATGACTGATGATGTTTCACGAGAACGCAAGTACAGACAAGAACGCGAATTGAGAAACGGCTGTAGTCTTTTTTTTGTAATATCGAGTATTTGTCAGATGTGAGATTCAAAAAGGTTTGAAAATTAATTGTGCAATATAAACTCAAGAAAAGTGTGAACTTATATGGGGAGCGCAAAACAATTAGAATAAGCAAATGTTTGGCATACACACAATACAGTTTCAGTTGTTCATCGCCATTTTGTAAAGACCCATTTTTTCTTTATTTCAGTTTATTTCAGGGTATTAAGTTAGTTATTTTTCATTGTTTCGTTCCGTTCTTCGTTAACGACAATAAACTTAAGGAGTATAGTGATAGGTCACTAGACTGTCAGTGGTTGGGTCTGATTGGTGGCACTCACCTGTTCTGGGCGGGGCTTCTCTGTGGCTAGGCTGATGGAGACCACCAGCACCAGGGTAAGGAAGGAGAGCATGGTGGAGAAGTAGAGGTAGTGGACGTCCTTCACTACTGCCGGCCTGCTGTCCTCCTGGGAGCACAGAGGGCTGGGGTACACAAAGTCCAGCACCATGCGCACACAGCCCACCAGCAGGCCCAATGCCAGGCCCCAGAAAGCCCCCTGGGGAGGGAGGGAGGAAGGGAGGGAAGGAGGGATGGAGGGAGGAGAGAGATCTGGCACATTTGCCACATCTTTGCCCAAAATAGTTTCTGAGAGATGTATGTTCTTCACAAGAATAATCTGTCAGGTGTAAACCTCACGGCGAGTTTATAATGTGGTATCCTATTTTTAGCTAGCAACATTATTTCCCCCGTTTTCAAACCGAAACCACAATTAATAAACAAAGGCTGTAGTTTAACACCAGAACACACATACTACCTTCTCATTGGTCCTCTTCCAGAAGCAGCCCAGGATGAAGACAATGGCGACGGGGGGCTGCAGGTAGGTGCTGATGGACTGGATGTAGATGAAGAGCTGCCCACCCTGGCTGGCCTGCACCACCGGGATCCAGAGCACCGACAGCACCACCAGCACCAGCACAAACACCCTGACACACACACACACACACACACACACACACATACATGTACAGAGAGAGAGAGACACACACACACACACGCATGAATGCATACCGACACACATGCACACACCACAAACATATACACACACACACACATATTAAACCTGGTAGCAAGCCAGCATTTGTTGTTCGACTGCTCGTTATATTTACTTCAACACAGTTTATTGAACGTGGGGTGGTGTGTGTGTGTGTGTGTGTCTGTGGCTGTGTCTGTGTCTATGTTACCATTATCTGATTAGGGACTGTGGAAGATAAGCAGCATCTTATAAGAGGGCATTAGCAAATTAGCATGAACTCTGGGCCAATCCATCCAGTGCATCTTATTGGTACTGAGGGAGGAATCTGTGTCCCAACTAATAACACCAACACGTCTTAGCACGTTAGCTCTATCCCACCCAAGACAGGGAGTACATTTGGGAACCCTACTAAGGAGTTAATGTCTTGAGTTTCATTGTCATTACGACGAGTCACGACTACTATTTTTCGATAATTTAACCATAGTAACTCACAGTGACATGTTTTTAGTCGTCAGACATTGGGGTTCGAACCCAGAACATTTTGGCAGGGAGTCCAACACCCTGACCATGAAACGTATCATACCCATATAATAAGTTGTCTAAGCTGTCCTCCACCACTGCTTCAGTGTCCCTACAAGCAGGGAATTGTGTGTGTGTGTGTGTGTGTGTGTGTGTGTGTGTGTGCGTGTGTGCGTGTTTGTATTTACCTGCCCATAATCTCAGATCCAGCAGTCCTTTTATGTTATAGCAGAACTTCTGGGGGAGACGGCACAGAGCCTGGGCCAGAAGGGGATTTTAATAGGTGTTTCTACCATGGTCTATAAAGTGGTCTTAAAGTTTCCTAACAGTTTTTTTTTACTGTTTAGTATTGCTGTCTGATTTTCTGTTAATAGTCTATTACGCACTTACAGATATCTGCCTGCAGCCCCCTGATTGGTTCAAAACATATATAAAGTGAAACAAGTTGAATGACCCCCAGACATTAGGTAGAAATCTGATGTCTGGTCTGCGAGACTCACCTGCCCACAATCATGAGCTCCCACTCAGAGGCGCGGGGCCGCGAGTAGCGCCACAGGTCCATGGTGAAAATGGTACTGGAGCTGTTGAAGATGGACGTCAACGAGGACATGAGAGCCGCGATCATCACAGCCATCATCAGCCCCCGCAGGCCTGCCAGGGAGCACGCACATACTCACACCCATTAACATACACACAAGGTCAAACATATACACGCACTCGTTCACACGTAAAACATAGGTACCTACATACAGTACAGACATGCATGCACACATACACACACAGAAACAAACACACAAATACAATATAAGTACATCAATAGACACACAATCGAGACATAGCGAGAGAGCGGGAGAGAGACAGAGATAGAGATAGAGACACAGAGAGAGTCGATAGCGCTAGCAGCAGTTCTCTCACCAGAGGGCAGGAGGTCCATGACCAGCTTGGGGTATGCTATGTCTGAGCATCCCACTGGGTTCCCACACACCTGAGTGCACACCTCAGGGTCTCCGCACGCCACCTCATCTGCACACAGCAACCACAGTCACACACCTTTACAATCATCCCAAACCAACACATCCACACACCGTTTGTTAACAGACCTTAACTTAACCTGCCATCTGTCTCTCATAACCTTTAGGACACAGAGCTTTCCAGTACACACAGTATGGATGTACCCATACTCTGTACACAATAATGAGGATAGGGTACAAAAGGTGTAAAATAAATAAAATAAATGTCTGAACAGACATTATGCAATGGCGAAAGTAAATGCATGCTGTATACATATTTACAGTATCCTACAGTACATACAGTATCATACAGTGTCATTGCTGAGTGCCAGGGTGTGTTAATACAGTACCAGGGTACAGGATCCTGCTGATCATGCCAGGCAGCAGCATGATGAAGAAGGGGAGGATTTTCAGGTAGGCTGCCAGCAGGGAGCCTCCCTTAGCATGGCTCAGGTTTTTAGCAGCCAAGGAACGCTGAACAATCACCTGCACACAAGAAGACCTTACTCAGGGTGCAACTTTGTCTACATTGAAGCATACAGCTCAGCCATTCATGAAACAGCAAATCAACTCAACTCAAACCCAAATCATTAAATATTATATATACAATTATATAAAACATGAATAATGTCCGTTGCCCATAATCCATCCTTTTCACTATTTACTATTCAGTAGATCATCAAGACTTCATTCAATGCCACTCTGAATTCAGATGCATTGTCATACACAAAACTGAAAGAAAGTGCTGCATTCAATACAATTCTACATATATTTTTAGTAAAACAAATACTCAAGTTTATCACAGGAAAAAGGGAGACATGATCTAAATTCAACAACCTAGCTGTTCCCGGTATAGAACGAACAGCGTAGACCATGACTGTTTCTGTTGTCCGCTTACCTGATCAGAGCACCAGTACCACATGGAGGGGACGGACATGCCGATGAAGATGCCTGGCCAGGGCAGGTCAGAGGTCAACGGGTCCCTGAACAGGTGAAAGGCATCATCGCGCGGGAGACCACAGGTAGAGTTGGCGACCCTGACGGAGGGGATGGCGTCAGAGTAGCCCTGCAGAAGCGCGTCCCATCCACCCACCTTGGCAAAACCTGGAGGAAGAGGAGGAGGAAGAGGAGGAGGAAGAGGAGGAGAACAGGGAAGTCAGGAAGCAACAATGGCTGGAAGTCAAGTCAAGTCGATTTTATAAGCAAGCTTAACTAGCCTAAATCAAGATGTGAAAATGCATTTCCTGCAAAGTCCTCTTTTTCTAAATTACAATTTTACTATTTACTACATATTACCACGTTTAAAAGAAAAATAACTTCACACAAAAATCCAAACAAATCGACTTTTTGACTACTGCAAAGGGAGGGGAGCGCTGCTTCCATGGTTAGGAGCGTATAGGTGTCCAAATGGACAGCCATATAACGGTATAGCGAGAAAAAAATGTTTTAAAATCATTCAATTATTCAAGATTATTAGTAGGTTAAAGAGTTCAATTTGCATCTACTTTTGACTTACTGAAAACCATGAGGGCCAAAGCCCCGGCCAGCATGATGCATGTCTGGACAGCATCAGTGTAGATTACGGCAGCCAGACCACCTTGGAGGACAGAGACACACAGACACACAAATACACGGATGCATTATGTGCAGACATAGTTCAGTAAATTTCCAATCCACTATAGGAACGCAAAGGAATTCCTTACAATATCAAGGAAGATGATACACAGATATAGCGCAATAGACAGGTGGATAGCGCACATTATCCATAGAGAGAGATAGATAAATAGACAGTGGTTAAATCCAGAAAGAGAGAGATATTGCTGTTTAACTATTTAGTAATTTAACATTTAAAATGTGTAAAATGTTTAGTGACTTGTAGTGATGAACCTTTCTTGTGGGTCAAACACCCTGACCACTAGCCTGCTGTCCTGTCCTGCCCCTGAGAGAGATGGAGAAGAGAAAGAAAGGTAGAGAGAGCAAGAGAGTGGGATGTTACCTGCTATAGTGTAGATAGCAGTGATGCACAGCAGCACCCCCACAGCTAAGTAGAGGTTCCACTGCAGTGCCCTCTGGATGAACACTGCCCCGGCATACATATCCACCTGAACACACACACACACACACACACACACACACACACACACACACACACACACACACACACACACACACACACAAACAGACACACACGCACACAAATGATCATGTATTTCCAGTTATAATAGCAGACATCTTCTTGATTCTTTGAAAATGAGTTCAGAAATCTTCTTACTGATATCTTAGTGAAGATATAAATGAATAAGTATAAGATGGATATGAATAACTGTATTCTCTTGCCACCATATCTCTTCTGCAGATATTCTGGCATGGTTGTCACCTTGGGAGGAATAGGGTCAAATGATTAATGTTGATTAATATTATGAATAATATAAGAGGATACATATTGAAAGTGCATATGTGGCTGTCTCTAGGCTGTGTGTGGGTGTGTTCAGCTGTACTGTATATTTGTGTGTGATGTGCTTATATCTTACCCCGGAGGAGATATATATGGGTAGAAAGAGCCATCCCAGCAGCAACACCATCAGCATGCCCTGTCATAGACACAACAAAAACTATACCATGGAAACAACAACGACAACTATAAACATAGCCCTGCCCTGCCATGGAAACAACTACTATCAACATACCCCTGCCCTGTCACGAAAACAACAACAAAAACAACAACAACCATTAACATACCCCATAACAACATCCATCAACATACCCCATGCCTTCCCATAGAACAACAACAAAAACAACAGAAAGAACCATCAACATACCCCATAACGTGACATGGAAACAACAAACACAACAACCATCAACATACCCTGATAGAAAAACAGCAACAAAGACAACAACCATAAAGAAACCCCATACCCTGACATGAAAACAACTTTAACTAGAACAGAAAATAGAACCATAAATGTACCCGTAACCTGCCATAGAAACAACAACAGAAACCACCATAAATATACCCCATACCCTGCCAGGTCATTGTGTTGCGTGAACGTTGGACCATAATCAGCCCTTAAAGGTCCCATGACAAAACTTCCCCTTATGACGTGTCCACCTAGATGTGTGCTGGATAGATCAGTCTACCAGCCTACCCAGTTGACTGTAGCAAACGTTGCTCATCTATCCATCACACATCTAGGTGGACACGCCCACCTGTGATGTCATAAGGGGAAGATTTTCAAAAGGGCTTGTAACGGCTAATCACACCACACCTGGTGGCATGTCATGGGACCTTTAAGAGCTCCTTCTGTGAGAGAGCCCTGCTTACGTTCCACTCGTACGCGATGGCAGCAATGCCAGCCGCGGCCCCAGAGCCGGCTAGCCCTATGAAGTGGCCACTGCCGACGTTGCTAGCGAACAGAGATGCACCGACCTGGAAAATATTACAAATAAAGGTCATTCATCTATGTATTTGATTTATTTTTTTAATTTTATGTTGTCGTGTTGACAGCGATAAATTGCCATTTTCTTCGAAAAAAAAACAAGGTAATTGAGCCCTTTAAAGGTCCCATGACATGCCACCAGAGGGGTATTCCATCATGCAAATAAAATAATAAAATGAATTGCTATCTATTGTTATGATGGATATTTTCTCAATATCGTGAACCAGCAGTTGGGTGAGTGGTATAGCGCTGATGCTGTGGTGCGGGCGGCCCGATTTATTATATTTTTTGTAGCGTATTTTTGTAATTCCCTTTATGTCAGAGAAAGTAGTTAACAATTTACTTTTAACAACTGATTTTATATAATAAATAAGTCTTACAATTTCCCCTAGAACCCAAATATAACTTGCAAAACCCCATAGTAAAATTAATGTTAATATTAATGTTACTGATAGTGAAGTCTTTGTCACAATGACAAAGACACTGCTGCATGGGAAATTGTCATCCACATAAATTCCATTCAGGTAAGTTTCTCGGCAGGCAGCCGAGACCACTTCTGGTGGCATGTCATGGGACCTTTAATCCATTTGTGAGTACTATTTAGTTGCATATGACAAAAACATGGGACCCTTTGCCCAGGTTCCCATGCTGTTCCAGAGGGGTGCTCATGTACTAATATAGCTTGTTAAACCCACATGAATAATGGATGAACAAATGCAATAGACTTACAGGCCACCATGTCATGTTCTTCCCTGCGAGGAAGTACCCATCCACTGTACTGCGTTTGGTCCTCCACATGG
The DNA here is from genome assembly GCF_964030765.1 of Micromesistius poutassou. NCBI lineage: Eukaryota > Metazoa > Chordata > Actinopteri > Gadiformes > Gadidae > Micromesistius > Micromesistius poutassou. Next base: position 7,447,719 of record NC_140271.1, on the reverse strand, counting down.
ACTGCAGATAACAAAGAAACAGGTCTGAATCAAACTACAATAACATTGGTAACACTTTTCATTACAGTGTCCTTGTTACAGTGCAATTACAAATGTGATAAGCAATGTAAGGACCTGTGAAAGCATGAACTTCATATGCTACGGGACAGCCTGTTACCATAGAGTCATCTCTTCGATATGAGATGGAAAGCAATTTGAGATAGCCCTACTAATAAGTCTCCATTACGCCACCGGTTCCATGCGGTTCGTTAATGTTATTACATATTTTAGCTTGTCTAATGTCAGACTTTAAACTAACAATATATTGTTACATAAAGTCTGACTTGTGAGACTGCTTCATACTAATACAATTTGTGATACCACGCAAGATAACTTTAATTAAAGCCCTGTCCTAATACCTCCCCTAACCCTATATTTTTGCCCTAACCCTATATTTTGCACATTCTCGTGTAGGGGTAGGGTGTCCCATTAGTGTAGGGAGCAAGGGGGAGTGCTATTTAGCCCTTATAATCAACCCTCAAAACCTAGTGAGGTCTGATGCAGGCTTAAAATGAAGTGAAAGATTTACTGTTGAGGGCACTCCAAACCAAGTGGAAGTTTTAAGGGGGGAGAAATGGGACAGGGCCTATATACCATACTTACCCAAAGTCCTACGGCCATCACCAACACAAAGTAGAGCACCAGTACCACTATGTCTACCGTCTCCAGGGTGGCTTGGTCTCCTGGCAATGGGGGTGCCATGCTGGTCCAAAACGTCTTCTCCATCTGGTAAAAGGTAAAAAGTGACATCCAGGTATTGTGAATAGGATTGTGGAGTACAAATCTAAACAGAAGCCATTATCTTGGACTTGAATGAAAACATTACAATACATCATTGATAGCATACACTCCACACACACATGGGACGCTAATGGAAGAATAAAACGACATGGGTAATAAACAACTAACATTCATCAAACTAAATGTGAATTCATAACCGAAACCAATCATTGACATACATTCAGACTCAAGAACAATGAGAACCAACCTACCGGAAGCACTCTGGATTTCAACGTGTGTCCTGGTGATGTTCTTGTGTGTCCTGGTGATCCTCGTATAAATCCTAGTGTTTGTCACGGTGGCCATCAGAGGGTACTCACCTCAGACTGATTCAAGTCTATCATATGACCAGAGCATGTTGCGCACGACCGCCCCCCACACAAACAATGTCCACCTTTAACCGTAGGGTTGTCGTGCCCTTCTAAAGGGTGAGCGCCAGCCGGCTCAAGGAGCAAACTCCACTCCTGTCTTGCTAGATAACGTGACACTATCTGGTTGAAATGTAGGAGACTCATTAACATGTGTTGAAGATGAAAAGTAATATTGGTTAACTCAAGCGAGGATGGTGACATCAATGCTGTGTTGGCCCTTTTACGAACCTGACTAAAACAATGCGGTGACGTTGTGTACTGAATAACATACCCGTTTAGAGATCTGTCAAACATCCATCATGTTGGGTTCTGTGCGCATTCATCCACATTTTGTTGTACCTACTATATGTTGCTGATTGTTGATGAATACGTGCAAAGTAATGCCAGCAGAAAAGTCCAGACAAGCTCCGGCCTCAGGTGTCGAAGAAATTTCAACATGCAAACAAACAATCAATACCAAACAGTAATGCAGACAACAAGTTTAATTCATTGCCCTTTGCATGTTGTTACATGTAGTCACCTTTTCCCCCAATACAAAATACATCCTTAATCTTTATGGAGTCAATTATAAGACAATGGCGTTGTATTATTATGATAATTATCAAAGTAGGTCATATAAATTGTTCTTAACAATTAGGGGACATATGCAGAAGCGATCCATGTACTGGACATTTGCCATACTTTGTTCTTTCTCTGTATTTTATTGTTGCTTTCAACTGATTGTACAGCATTTGGAGTTTGTGAAAAATAAGTGCTCAAAGTGTTTTCCTAAAGTATTCAGAATGTACTCACATATAGAAGTTATTTAGCTTACAGCAGAGTTAAAAGACTAATGTTACTTATTTCAATGAGGTATGGCATAACTTAAATTATCAACTGACAATATGGCAATATTTGGCTGGATTAAAAGTCTTGGCATGTTGATATTTACTGCATGATAACAAAGTGTAATTAATGTATATGATTTCAATACTATACAATGATTGGTTATCTGAGTTACACTGCATAAGAAAACATTTACAAACATTAGTATATTGCACATTCAACATCATACTGAGCAAAACATTACACAATGCCCTTCCTAAGGTCTAAAAAACCTCTCTCGAGGAGGACACAAAATATTGTACAGGTTTTATACAAGCCCCAAATCTCTGAAATGATTTTGATTTGTTTGGCTCTTCACATCATTATATGTACAGAGCTTAATAGATTTGGTAGTGAAAGCGTTTGTACAGGCTTCAAGTGCCTTACATAAATGGCCTTAAAGGTCTTCATATGGAAAATGGCCACATACAGACACAGTGGCATTCTCTTTCAGAAAGGTGCCATCAGGTGTTGACCATAAATATATTGAAAATACACTCTTAATAAATTAATGTTATTACATTCAATGTGGTGGGCGCCTTACTTACTTTAAGAAATATGGCCATTTGTGGTTTCTTTTAAAGAAACACTAACTATCTTGGTTATATTACATTTCTTATAATAATATATATTAATTGATACATTTTTTGAATAATTACACAAAAACGACTATACTTCATATCTCTATGTCATAGATGTTCATGAATTTCTTTGACAATGTTTGTATTACCAAATAGAAGGTCAATCACCAAATGTTTTGGTGGCAAAGCAAAGACAGAAAAAAATGATTGACTGTCTGTATAAAAATACAGACACAGTCACATAATAAAACAAGATACCTTTTTAGGTATCTTACACTCTAGTTAGCAAATCGTCTTCAACCAAGGCTTTGTTTCGAAGGAAAAACACTGTAAGCATAGAGAACACAATTCCATATTATATTCTATGAAACAACACAGTTTGAGTCATTCCGATTTCATCCAGTCACCTCACTCCAAAGCTCATAAAGACCCATGACTCACAGCCGCATGTACAATCAAACTGTTCAACCTTTGCATGGGCACAGGAAAACTTTGATTAGTGTGTGTGTGTGTGTGTGTGTGTGTGTGTATGTGTGTGTATATTTATGTGAGTGTTTGTGTTTATGTGACACATACGTGTGTGTGTGTGTGTGTGTGTGTGTGTGTGTGTGTGTGTGTGTGTGTGTGTGTGTGTATATTTATGTGTTTGCTTGTGTGTGTGTGTGTGTGTGTGTGTGTGTGTGTGTGTGTGTCTGTGTGAGTGTGCATGTATGTGTGCGTATGTTTAATGTGTATGTATGTGTGCCTGTGTGTTTGTGCATGCACATTTCTGTATGTTAGTGTGCATTTATTTGTTCATGTATTTATGTGTGTGTGTGTGTGTGTGTGTGTGTGTGTGTGTGTGTGTGTGTGTGTGTGTGTGTGTGTGTGTATGTGGGTGTGTGTGTACATGTTACCAGGCCAACGGCGAGGCTGTCCGTGGGCTTCTGGGACTCTTGGGGATTTCCCCGGTCTGTTGATCACTTAAAGCTCTCTGTGGAATGAACATTGATAGGTTTGTTTTAGCCATTATCCAAATATCCCTAAAAACAAAAATCAGCTCAGCACTACACAAATTAATGAATGAACAAATGAAAAAATTAAGCAGTTCTCCAATGAAGATAACTAACCCTACAAGAATGAATAAATGAATCAAAGGCAATATAGCAGTCTTTTGACCAGCAACAGGTGGAGGTCAAAAAATGGCCTGCCAGCTATATTTGTGGCCTCCCAGATTTTTTAATAATAAGAAAAATATTTTTTTCCATTTTTTTCTCGATTTGATATTCTTGGAACTAACTATGAAAGTTGCTTATATCATTTCCAAAAAAAATTGAACCCCTCCTAAATAATATTATGTTTTCATAATATGTTTTATGTTTTAATAATAATTATTATATTATTAGCGGATAAGGTTTCAGGCTGCAGTTCACTTACTGGCCAAAATAATCACTAATAAAAAGGAATTTCTCTTACACGTAATCCCTTTAATCACATCTATCATTCTATGAATTCACTTTAAGTGGCTTTGGATAAAAAAACGTCTGCTAAATCACAATTCTTTCAACCATTTTTTGGCAGGGTTAGTATTGGTGTTGTGGTGGGGGGGGGGGGGGGGGGGTATTCACCTCAAACTTGCTCAGGAACTCGCTGAAGATGCCAAAGAAAACCTCTGTGTTGGTGGCCTTGCTGTCCTCCCCGAAGTAGGAGGAGGTGCGGGCAAACTCCTCCATGGACCTCTGCTGCAGAGACTCCAGGGACTGCAGGGCCGGGTGGCTGTTCTCCAGGAAGTTCTACACGCTCCAATCAAGGATCGCTCCATTTGGACATTTTTGGCTTTATTTCTTTGTGTTGTCTTTTTTTTTTACATTTATTGATGTCTGAGTTAGATATCCTTTTTCTGTATCCCTCCTGTGATTTAACTATGTTAAGCTAACCTGATGATGATTTGTTACACAGAGCTATCTTGCCACCTAAAGGGCAGGCCCCTAATGTCTCAAAATGAGCTATACAAACAAAGGCATATTATTTGTACTATTAATTATAAGGAAGCAACACAAGGGGACACTAGTGGATAGTTAAATGGTTAGTATAATGGCCGAAAGGTTATGCATTTGAATGTCCACAGCCTACCTACCTCATCCTGATCCAGGCTAGATAACCCCCTGCCTGTTCCTTAATTAATGACAGGTATGCCTATCTAAAAAAATAACTGTAAATCTATTTTGATTACAGCATATTATATCATATAAATAGCAGAAAGTCTATGGTGTTAACTGCATGTATGCTTCAGACTGCTAAAGAATAATTTAGGATTTCATATTATGAAAGCATATTAAGTGACAAATAGCAGAAAGTGCATTGTGTTTATGTATGCTTCCGTCTGCTAAAGAATATTGCACTGTAAATCACTTACAATAAAGCATATTAAGTGACTATAGCAGAAAGTGTATAGTGTTTATGTATGCTTCTGTCTGCTAAAGAAGAGGATATGTTGTCAGGATTCTCGTGTGGACTCTTGTTTTTGTCTCCCCCTACCTGCTGGACTGAACACCCATGTCCTTATTTGGGCAACTTCCTGCCTTTGTTGGTTTCCCTCCATTTTCTGTTCACCTGTTTCTCATTTTGGTTTTGATTGGGAGAGTATTTAAGCACTGCCCTTTCTGTTCAGTTTGTCAGATCGTCACGTTATGTCCTGTGTGTTCCTGACTGCCACGTAAACTCTTTAAAAGAGATCTACCGTTTACTATTATATATTGTTTTGGACTAAGTCTTCTGCCCATTGGTTTTGGATTTCTGGCCTGTACCTGTACGTCTGCTTCCGTCTGCCTGCCTGCCCGTTGATGAACTCTGCTTGTACCTGGATCTGACTTGCCCGCTGGACTGTTTGTGAATAAACCCTTTCTGCAATTGATTCCCGTTTTGAGTCGTGACAGTACGATCTGACCAAGATGGAATCAGCAGATCTGAATCAGTTGAAGGCTGTGCTGGAGAGGCAAGGAGAGCTTCTCGGTCGACATCAAGTCCAGTTTGAGACAGTTGAAAGGTCTCTGGACGCCATCGCAACCAACATCACAGCCTTGGCTACCCAGCTGCAGCAGGTCCAACTGGCCCTGGTGCCACCACCCCAGCCTCAACTGCCAACACCGCCCGACCCACCCGGCTCATCTGGTAACCCGGTCCGAGAGCCCCGACTGCCAGCTCCTGCACTTTATGCCGGGGAACCAGGAACCTGCAGATCTTTCCTTTCACAATGTTCGCTGGTGTTCCAGCTGCAGCCCGCCACCTTTCCATCGGACCAGTCCCGGGTTGCATATGTCATAACCCTCTTGACGGGCCGTGCAAGAGAGTGGGGAACTGCGGTTTGGGACTCCAACTCCCCAGTCTGTCTCAGCTATCAGGCATTCATAGGAGAGATGAAGAAGGTTTTCGATCGCTCGGTGCATGGGAGAGAGGCCGCCAGAGTGATGTTGCAGATCCGTCAAGGCAAGAGGACTGCTTCAGACTATGCTATAGACTTCCGTACCCTCGCCACCACCAGTGGCTGGAATCCAGATGCCCAGTATGATGCCTTCCTCAATGGACTCTCTGAGGCCATCAAGGATGAGATCGCCACCTGTGAACTACCTTCCACCTTCGATGACCTTGTGGAGCTTGCCATCCGAGTGGACAGACGCCTGAAGCAGCGCGCCAGGGAGCAGGAGTTCCGCCCTCCTCGGAGGTCACCCTCCTCGGAGGTTCCTCTTCCGTTCCTGCCAATGCCAGCTGACCCCAGTGTTCCGGAGCCCATGCAAGTGGACCGTACCCATCTGTCCCCAACTGAGAGACAGAGAAGAAGGGACACCAATTCTTGCATGTATTGTGGCAAACCTGGTCACTACTCCGCCCAATGTCCAGCAAAAGACAACGCTCACCCGTAGAGGGGGGATTACAGGTGAGCGTCACTCCTCTTCATCCCTCTTCTACCGTCCGTACCCTTGTCCCTGCCACGCTCATTACAGGAGCCCATTCCCACCTTGTGTCTGCACTTATTGACTCGGGAGCTGATGGCAATTTCATGGACACCTCTCTGGCTTCTGAGCTACACCTCGCCCCAGCCAAGCTGCAGACATCCCTGGAGGCAAGAGCGCTAACCGGAGTAAGGTTCTCCCAGATAACCCATGTCACGCCCCCGGTGAGTCTACTCATTTCTGGCAATCATCAGGAGAACCTAGTGTTCCATATGTTAGACTCACCGACTGCTCCCATCGTCCTCGGCCGGCCCTGGCTGGTAAAGCACAATCCACATATTGATTGGGCTAATAACACCATCCTAGGCTGGAGCCCGTTTTGCCTGAATAACTGTCTTAAGAATGCTCATACCCCCCTGTCTGCAGTTTCACCAGCCACAGATGATTCCCTGGATCTGTCTGAGGTACCACCTGACTACCTGGATCTCAAGGCCGTGTTCAGTAAAGCCCGTGCAACCTCCCTGCCACCACATCGACCCTATGACCTGGCCATCGATCTTCTACCTAGTACGTCACCTCCTAGGGGTCGTCTCTATTCCTTGTCTCCTCCCGAAACTGTAGCTATGAACAAATACATTGGTGAATCACTTGCTGCCGGGATCATCCGCCCCTCTTCCTCGCCTGCTGGTGCCGGGTTTTTCTTCGTAGGGAAGAAGGACGGCGCTCTGCGTCCTTGTATAGACTATAGGGGCCTAAACAACATCACAGTGAAGAACCGCTACCCTCTGCCTTTGATGTCCTCAGCTTTTGAGCTGTTGCAGGGGGCCAAGATTTTCAGCAAGTTGGATCTCCGCAGTGCTTACCATCTGGTCAGAGTAAGGGAGGGGGATGAATGGAAGACTGCATTTAATACTCCTTCAGGTCACTATGAGTATTTAGTCATGCCTTTTGGTCTCACCAACTGCCCAGCTGTGTTCCAGGGTCTGATTAATGATGTCCTGAGGGATATGCTTAACAAGTTTGTTTTTGTTTACCTAGATGACATTTTAATTTTTTCTCCGTCGGTTTCCCAGCACTCCCAGCATGTCCGTAGTGTCCTGCAGCGCCTTTTGGAGAACCAACTGTTCGTTAAAGCGGAGAAATGCGAATTTCACAAAGAGACTGTTTCCTTCCTGGGGTATGTCATCACAGCAGGAGGGATCCAGATGGATGGTCCGAAAGTGAAAGCAGTCACCGACTGGGAGCGTCCAACGTCTAGGCGGGAGCTACAAAGATTCCTGGGGTTTGCGAACTTCTACCGGCGGTTCATCCGCAACTACGGTTCAGTGGCTGCTCCCCTAACCGCTTTAACCTCCTCCAGGATGAAATTCTCTTGGACACCAGCTGCCGAAGCAGCGTTCAACAACCTGAAGAGTCGTTTCACATCGGCTCCGATCTTGAGCCAACCCGACCCTGACCATCAGTTTATTGTTGAGGTGGATGCCTCAGATGTCGGGGTGGGTGCTATTCTGTCTCAGAAGTCTGGGGCAGATCAGAAGGTCCACCCCTGTGCCTTCTACTCCCACAAACTCACTCCCACTGAGCGCAATTATGACATTGGGGACAGAGAGCTACTGGCAGTAAAGTTGGCCCTAGAGGAGTGGCGTCATTGGCTGGAGGGAGCTAAGGAGCCATTTGTAGTTTGGACAGATCATAAGAATCTGGAGTATCTCCGTTCAGCTAAACGCTTAAATCCCAGGCAATCTCGTTGGTCTCTGTTTTTCTCCCGTTTTAACTTTTGTCTGTCCTACCGACCAGGGTCCAAGAATGGTAAACCGGATGCCCTGTCTCGTCAGTTCCCAGATTCGGATCCTGCTCCTGCGCCTAGCACCGTCCTGTCTCCACAGTGCCTCATAGGAGCTGCTAGATGGGATATTGAGTCCATGGTCCGCACAGCCCTGTCTGGTGAGCCCGGCCCCAGGGCTTGCCCTCCTAACCGTCTTTTTGTACCACAATCCGTCCGTCCCCAGGTCCTGCAATGGGGTCACTCATCCAAGCTGGCCTGTCACCCGGGTGTCAGACGTACCGCGGCGTTAGTCAAGCAACGCTTCTGGTGGCCTGCTATGGAGGGGAGTGTGCGTGAGTTTGTGGAGGCCTGTTCTGTATGTGCCCAGAATAAACCATCAAACCAACCACCTGCCGGCTTACTGCAACCCCTACCAGTACCCAGGAGACCCTGGTCCCACATTGCCCTGGACTTTGTCACTGGGTTGCCACCTTCTCACGGTAACACAACAATCCTCACTATTGTTGACCGCTTTTCCAAATCCGTGCACTTGGTCCCCTTACCCAAGTTACCCTCTGCCAAAGAGACAGCGGACTTACTCGTGCAGCATGTCTTCAGGCTACACGGGCTCCCAGTGGATGTGGTCTCTGACAGAGGTCCCCAGTTCACCTCTAATTTTTGGCGTGCTTTTTGCAACCTCCTCGGTGCCAAGGTCAGTCTGTCCTCAGGTTTTCATCCCCAGTCAAATGGCCAGTCGGAGCGAGCCAACCAGCAGATGGAGACAGCGTTGCGGTGCCTGACATCACAGGACCCTACAGCCTGGAGCCTTCAGCTGCCATGGGTGGAGTACTCCATGAACTCCTTGCCATCTGCTTCAACTGGTCTGTCACCGTTCCAGTGCTGCCTCGGCTACCAGCCTCCATTGTTCCCGGCCCAGGAGGAGGAGGTTGGGGTTCCCTCAGCACAGACATTCATCCGACGCTGTCGCAGAACGTGGAGGCGGACCCGGGCCGCCATTCTTCGCTCACAGACCAGAACGAAGAGTCAGGCAGACCGTCGCCGCATCAGGGCTCCCCACTACACCCAGGGGCAGCAGGTGTGGCTTTCCACGCGTGACCTTCCTCTGAAGGTGACTTCCCCAAAATTGAACCCACGCTTCATCGGCCCCTACACCATCTCCAAGGTGGTCAATCCCTCTGCGATTCGCCTGAATCTCCCTCCTGCCCTCCGCCGCATCCACCCCACCTTCCATGTGTCCCGTGTCAAGCCCTTCCGGTGTAGGCGTCTGGGTCCCAACCCCGACCCCAAACCCCCACCACCCCCCAGACTCGTTGATGGGTCTGAGGTTTACACAGTTCGCCGCCTGCTCGACGTCCGCCGTCGGGGGCGGGGCCACCAGTATCTGGTGGACTGGGAGGGCTACGGTCCCGAGGAGAGGAGCTGGGTCCCTGCCCGGAACATTGTTGACCCCTCGCTCATCAAAGACTTTCACCGTCAGCACCCTGCTCCTTCCACGGTCAACGCCAGGAGGCGTTGGTAGAGGAGGGGGTACTGTCAGGATTCTCGTGTGGACTCTTGTTTTTGTCTCCCCCTACCTGCTGGACTGAACACCCATGTCCTTATTTGGGCAACTTCCTGCCTTTGTTGGTTTCCCTCCATTTTCTGTTCACCTGTTTCTCATTTTGGTTTTGATTGGGAGAGTATTTAAGCACTGCCCTTTCTGTTCAGTTTGTCAGATCGTCACGTTATGTCCTGTGTGTTCCTGACTGCCACGTAAACTCTTTAAAAGAGATCGACCGTTTACTATTATATATTGTTTTGGACTAAGTCTTCTGCCCATTGGTTTTGGATTTCTGGCCTGTACCTGTACGTCTGCTTCCGTCTGCCTGCCTGCCCGTTGATGAACTCTGCTTGTACCTGGATCTGACTTGCCCGCTGGACTGTTTGTGAATAAACCCTTTCTGCAATTGATTCCCGTTTTGAGTCGTGACATATGTGATCATTGGTTCAGATTAAAAAGATGCTTAAACAGCCATCCTCATATAATAAGGATCCAGATCATTCTGTTTCTCTTCTATTTAAAGGATACACTCATGACAACGGCAAAGCGGTCCTCAGATGTAGCAGGCATCTTCTGGCAGGCGGCTCTGGTCTCCTGTATGGTCGTGTGGAGGTCGTTCATATCCGACGTGATTGCCCTCTGGTTCACTGTGGACAAACATTTAGGGGTGATATCGTGTGTGTGTGTGTGTGTGTGTGTGTGTGTGTGTGTGTGTGTGTGTGTGTGTGTGTGTGTGTGTGTGTGTGTGTGTGTGTGTGTGTGTAAAATGCTATGCAATGATATAGGTGATAAAATCATATCCCTATTCTACCTTTGGCTGCCAGTGGAATCATGGTTAGGTCTTTGGAGAAGTCCAGCACGTCAGGAAAATGTTGGCACAGAGACCTGACCAGGATGTGCAGAAATGTTGACTTCCCATCAACGGTTTTGGTGGTGCTAAGCTACAATGGACATGGTTAATACTCAAGTTAGTATATTTAAAATATTTCTTATATATATTTATATTTATATTTAATATATTTCTTATATTTATTTTTTATTTTATTATTTTTTATATAAAACAAAACAATATTTAGTAATTAATTTAAGTAATGGATAGGTTATTATGCACCTCTGTGAGGAAGTTGATCTTGAAGCCTGTGGTCTTGTTGGTCTTTGGTTGACCATTGTTCAAGTAGTTGCCCATTGCCAGCACAAACTACAAAAACACAAGAGAGAAGAAGAAAATTGTGAGTCTGGAATTAAGCTGAATAAAAAAATCAATATTATTATACTTTTATTTTTAGACTTTAAGAATTACTTATTTTCTACTTAGAGTGGCTGTTAAGGTTGAGGTAATTCAATGAAGGAATGTGACTTTAAATGAAAGAATACCAGACTGATCATATCTGTTTAGACACAGGTTTGCTGACAAGCGCATTGTCAGCATTTTCCTATCTTATCTTAACTCCATCAAGTCGTAAAAGCTGCTTTATTGCGGAAATACCTTTCTGCATCAATTCCCAACGCTAAATGCAATAGTTTTATCACAAAACACTAACAAACCTCCAGTATCTTGGCCAGCTTCTTGCTAGTCTTGAGCTCCAGTGAGGCCTTGTAGATACAGTCAAAGCCTCCTCGAAGCTCATCTGTCTTCTCCTGCAAGGAACACTTGAAGTGGAGGCTCTGGAGACGCGTCTTATAGTCGGGAACCAACAACATCTGGAGGTGGAGATTAGTAAACACTAACCCTCAACGGTTAGCTCAGTCGCCCAACAGTTAGCACACATTCCAATTAGTCAACACATAAAAAAAACCACAGATAACACGTTCCACAAAGCGTACTACTCCTAAACGATCTACCTTTTCTTACATTTACGTGTATTTGCAACACTTTGGACAGTTTTTTGCTGGGAATTTAACACGTTGGCCCTAGCCACTACACTAGCATAACAAACAAATCATATGTTCCGATATGATCTCTACCTGCAAAACGAACTGGTCAGGCTCGCTGAGCTTGCTGGGGTCCTGGCGGTACTGCTCGTACTGCTTCACCTCCCCGGCGTCTGGGGCGTACAGCAGCAGCTGCTTGATGTGCGCCGACTCCAGCCTGTCAGAGGCCATGGTCATGAGCACCTTACGAAGCTCCCCCGGCGACAGCTTCAGGTGAGCTATAAGGATGGCTGGAGGACAGGTGAGGTCAAAGGTCACGCACAAGTACACAATTTTCTTCATGTACAGAATAGATGAACATCAGAATAGATGAACAATACAAGTACATTTGGACAATAGGTGGTGCCTTTGTTAGTGCGTGCTGCTTACAGGCATTGTGGGCTTTTTTATGGGAGAGGATTTCAATAACGTCTTTCTTTTTGAACGTCTCCGGTAGATGAATTGGCTCTGGAACCGACACTAAACACATGAAAAACATTGGGAACAGTGTAATCAAATGGGTTAGCGCATTGCATTACATTTAAAGGATTCAATACACAAACTCTGGATATAAGTAAAACACGTACAGTGGCACGAACCTTGGCTCTTTTGCGTCCCAAAGTGCAATTCTAAATCCAGGTATTTCACCATGTCATTCAGTTTGTCGTAGTCCGAATTGGCCCCAAACTAGAAAAAAAACAAATGCAAAATCGAATCTGATCTATTCTTTTTTTTCCATTTTTTTTGTATCAATCATATCCCCCACATCACCCTTCTCACCTCTCCCCAGATAGTGCCCTCTGAGTTCTCCACCTGCTCCCAGCGCAGCCTCTTCACGCTCATGTGATGAGAGTCCATCCTGGACAAGGGAGGCCTGGGCAGGGGTGGAGGGGAGCAGGGTGGAGGCAGAGGAGGTGGCGGTAGAGGAGGCTCTGGGTGTTTCGGAGGGTCCGACAGAGCGTGTGGCAGGGATTGTGGCTGGACCTGGCCCTGGGACTGCTTGTGGTGGGGCTGTAATGGGGGCTGACACTGGAGCAGGTGGTGGGAGGGCTGGGACTGTGGGCGGGTAGCTTGGCTTGGAGGTTGGGCCTGGTGGGGTTGAGGGTGCTGGGGTAAGGCCTGGAAGGTAGAGGGTGTGGTCTGGTGAGGCTGTAGCGGCTGGAAGGTGGAGAGGAGTGGCTGGGGCCTGTGGGACGGCTGACCTTGTGGAGGGTGGATCAGGTGGATCTGGGGCTGGTAGTCCTGCGGAGGGGGCTGAGGGGTCATGTGATGGATATGGTGGATCTGAGGTGAAGGGGAATGGTGGCGTGTCTGCTGGATGGAGTGGGGTCTCTGGGGAGAGGGTTTGTTGGGCTGTGGGTGATGGATTTGATGCTCTGGGTGTCTGCCTTGGGGCGACGCCTGGACTTGATGGTGCCCCTTTAGGCTCCTTCGGCTCTGGTGAGACGAGCTCTCTCGGGTGAACTGGACCGGCATGGAGGCAGGGTCTTGCTGGGTTTGATGCAGCAGTTCAGCAGAGGAGTGGTGGGGCTTGGCTTGCTGCATCTGATGGGCCTGGTGGAGCAGCTCTGTAGAGGAATGGTGAGCTTGGACTTTGTGCATCTGATGAAGCAGCTCGCTGGAGGAATGGTGCGGCTGCCTCTGACTCAGTCGGTGAACCTGGTTGAGGAGCTCCGTAGATGAGTGGTGAGGCTGCTCATGGTGCATCTGGTGGGCTTGGTGATGAAGGAGCTCAGACGAAGAGTGGTGGGCCTGGGCCTTGTGCATTTGATGCAGCATCTCATTGGAGGCGTGGCGGGTTTGCGCCTGCTGCATGTGGTGGATCATTTCAGCGGATGAGTGGAGGGCTTGAGCCTGGGCTTGGTGCATCTGGTTGAGCATCTCAGCCGACGCATGGTGAGCCTGGGCCTTTAGACTTTTGCGGCTTTGGTAGACGCCTTCGATGAAGTGACCCTGTTGACCTGGGTGGGCCGTTTGTTGGGATGAGGGCTGGTGGGGTGATGGCGCCGACCGGGACTGGCGCCGGTGGGGGTGGCTCTGCTGGGCTTGTTGCTGCTGCTGCTGCTGCTGCTGCTGTTGCTGTTGCTGTTGCTGCTGCTGTGCTTGTTGCATCTGGTACAGAGGGTGGTTAGTGCGGGTTCGGTTGGAGTCGGGAGAAGGAAGAGGGGGCAGGGATTGGTGGAGCTGCTGGAGGGGATGTGGCGAGTGGGGTGAATGCTGGGCAGGGAGCGACTGGTGGCTCTGATAGATGTGTTGCAGTTGCTGCTGCTCTTGTTGGTAGGCTTGCTGCTCATGGTAGGCCTGGCGCTCCTTGAAAGATTTCTGCTCCTGGTAGGCCTTCTGCTCCTCGTATGCCTGTCGTTCTTGGAGCTCCTGATAGATCTGTTTGGCTTGGAGGGCTTTCTGCTCTTCGTAAGCCCTCTGTTCATCATAGGCCTTCTGCTCCTCATAGGCCTTTTGCTCTTCATAGGCTTTCTGCTCTTCGTAGGCCTTCTGCTCCTCGTAAGCCTTCTGCTCCTCATAGGCCTTCTGCTCCTCATAGGCCTTCTGCTCCTCGTAAGCCTTTTGCTCTTCGTAGGCCTGTCTCTCTTTGTAAGCTTGTCTCTCCTGGTAGGCCTGCCTCTCCTGGTAGGCCTGCTGTTCCTGGTACAGTTGTTGCTCTTCATAGGCTTTCTGTTCCTCGTAGGCCTCTCGCTCCTGGGTCGCTTGCTGTTCCTCGTAGGCCTGTCTCTCCCGGTAGGCCTGCTGTTCCTGGAAGGCCTTGAGCTCCTGTATCGTAGCACGGACCTGTATGTCTTCTCTGGCAGGCAGCACTTTGTGAAGGGACTGCCGCTTGGGTGGCAAATTGCTCCTGGGTGGAGGTGGAGGAGGGGGTCCAGACTTGCGGCGCATGGGCACGTAGGCTCTGGGCGAGTGCTCGGGGCTGTAGATCATTAGTTGCTGTGGAGGGGGCGGAGGAGGCGGAGGAGGAGGCTGGGCGGCAGTAGGGGCAGGGGGAGGCGCTGGAGGTGGTGTGTCATTGAACTGAATGGGCGGCGGGGGAGGAGGGGTCATGGGCGGAGGCGGGATGTGGTCGGAGGAGGATGAATAGGTGAGGGAGGAGGCGTTTTCCTCCTCTGCACTGCTGCTTTGCACGTCGCTCGGGCTGCTGAGCTCCGGGGCCACAAAGCCCCCGTTCTCCTCGTCGTCCTCTCCCAGGTCATCTTCATCATCATCTTCGTCCTCCTCGTCTGGAAAACTCATCTGGACAACATCCTGGCATTACCATCAATCATATTATTATCAGTTACACCGCAGAAAGCCTCATTCCCACACATAACACGTGACATACTCCGAAAGCTATTTTATAGGAACTAGATCATAGCTGGATCATAGTTAACATTTTTACAGGAATGATTACACACATCTTTGTATTAATAATCGTGATACTACTTACTTACATAAATTGATAGTTTGTCATCTTCCGAAGCAAAAAACTAAACTAAACTGCCAGCCTACCTCTTCGTAGTCATTCTCAGGACTCAGGAAATCATCGACGATGGCCACCCTCTGTCCCAGCTGCTCACTGAGGGCGTCCAGGAAGCGATCGGTGTCATCTGACCGGGGCGGCTTGGAGAAGGTGTAGCGCCGCTTGCTGCTGCGATGCCCCATAGGGCTCGGGGGGTAGTCAGGGGGGTCGGGCGGCGAGGGTGGGGGGCTGTCCAGGCTAACGTAAGGGTTCGACTCAGCACTGATCTGGGTGGGCATCCCGGAGCTGTAGAACGGGGCATCCGGTGGACTGGGCATTGGTTCTGGCCATGATGTGGGCGGTGGGGGTCCCTTACGACCGCCTGCGAGAGAACCAAAATAATAGGGATGATTAATAGGGATTTATAATAGGGAACAGACAGCCTTTCTTTGAACTTGTGATTCACAACGTTACATCACTAAATTGAGTCGATCTTATGAGCCATTGCCCCTTCCCTGAAAAACTGAAATGTGTCAGTCCAGGTGTTTGGACGGGTGAGGTGTGAGTTCTCCACCTGTGCTGGCAAGCATGGTGGGGGAGGCGGTGCGCGAGACGGGCTCCATCTCTAGCAGGCTGTCTTGGGTGGGGAGCGGGCGGTTCTTCAAGGACTTGGACCTCTTGGACGAGTACATGTTCTCCAGCTCTGCGTACACCGCTGACAGCTTTGCAGAGCAATGTGGAAAGGTGTACCGCTTTATTATTAATTGAGTAGGCAGATGCTTTTAACCAAGAAATGTATTACAGTGAATTCAGATACAGGTGATAAGGAGCAGGTAAGGGGGTGAGCCATCTTGCTCAAGGAAGCGTACAAGTAGCCTGTGGAACTTGGAGATTGAACCCAGTTCCTTTCGGATGAAGCCACTACATGATGCTGCTCTCTTATGGTTACAAGAGTATTTTAAAAAGTTACGTCTACTAGTCTGTCTATCTATGTGTTTTTGTGGGGTTCTTTGTAAATGCCCTTTTTTGTACATTGGTGAGGTTGTTGGGGGTCTCAGGCAGGGAGGTGCCGTCCCCTGACTGTCTCTCCCCTGGAGCCAGCCTCATCCCCGTTTCCAGCACTGGCTCTCCACGGTAACCTGGGACGTACAACAACATCTCAGTCAGTCATCCTTGGTAATGATCCAAATGATCTGTGTTTAAGGGACTTTTTCAACTAATTTATAAGAATTACTGAAAAGTAGGAATCATAGCAATGTTTCATATTCAATTAAAGCTATAATACAATAAAAAAAAATGGCAACCTCCTTTGTAGTGGTAATGAATGCCCTTGTGATGGGATTTCAAAAAAGCCTAACAAGTTTTAATCCACTTCAGGGACAAACATCCATATTAAATAACAAAAGCTCACAAAAGTTTTTAATTAGAGATTACATTACTTTAACTGTGAGGATTGGTTAAAAAAGGATGACAATGATGAAGATGATGAAGACAACAAGGATGATGATGATGATGATGACGACAATGGTAACAGTAAACCTGATGATAATGGTGATGATGATGATGATGGTGATGATGATGATGATGATGATGATGGGTGACAATGAAGAAGATGCTGAACATGAAAGATAACATCCCAAACTGGTCCCAGCCCTCAAGGGACTCATACCCATCCCCAGATGGGTGCCTATGACCAGGTCGTCAGAGCTGCGGCCCCTGACACTGCTGCGGTACGTGGTGCCGGTCACCCTCATGGAGCTGCTCCGCCGGTGGGGCTCAGGGGCCCCATCATGCTCTAGGGGAGGGGGGGGCGGTGGAGGTGGAGGGGGAACTGAGAAACACATTGTGGGGGGGGGGGGGGGGCGTTGGTGAAACCCAAAGAGAACAAGGTCAGGTCAAGTCAGGGCAGGTCAGGTCAGGTCAATTCAGGTCAGGTCAGGTCAGGTCAGGTCAGGTAAAGTCAATAAATCAAGTCAAACATTTTGACGTGAATCAATATAATAAGTCAATTTAAGTCAGATAAGGTCAATGAGGCCAGCTCAGGTCAATACAAGTCAAAATCAAAAAGTCAAGTGATTTCAAGTCATGTGTTTTCAAGTCAGGTAACTTAAGGGAATTCAAGTCAAGTCAAAGTCTCAAAGTGCTGGGGGACTGTAAATAAAAAAAATAAAACTCTTCTAGATCAACCAGTTAATCTGCTAACCCCAGCCCTCTCCCTATGTGTGTTGTGGCCTTCTTGTTCAATTACCTTCATTTACATTCCTTCACATGCATGATTGCAAACTGTTCAATCCACATACACTAATATACATACAGTACATACAAGCACACACACACACACACACACACACACACACACACACACACACACACACACACACACACACACAGACACACCTGCGGAGGCTTTGAACCCGAGGAAGCGTGTGATCTTGCTCTGGCAGTGCTCCTGCTCCTCATAGGTGAGCAGCTGGTAGATGAACTGCCAGATCACCTGTTTGGCCGGGGTGTCCAACACGGGGAACACATCCACGATCAGAGTGTCAACGTTCCTGCTGACCAGGAAACAGCAGAAAGAGGAAAACAATGTCATCAATTACAAATATTGGAAAGAGACTAGATAGATTGATAAATAAATAGATACAGGGAAAGAGCCGATAGGAAAGATAGTGGAATAATTGGGACATATTGAATGCTAACAATGTTTTCATCTTGACTTCAACTTGACTTGACTTCTTGTTTTTACATTTTTTCTTTGAGTCATTTTTTTATTCATATGAATCCTCTTATTATTAATATACTTTTTTGTACTCCACGTAGCTCAAAAGCCCTTGATGAAAAACTGCAAAATTGCTTAAATTGGGGAATTGTTAATGTTATATCACTTTCTGTCCATAAAAATCTCAGCTCCCCCGTTTGCTTGTATTTGTTAACAAGCCAATCTTGGCCTCTCCAATGTAGCTGCGATGGTGACGTCTCGTAGCTATGGGCAGCAGTCAACACAGTTTTCATCTACACATGTCTATACTCAATCCCCCCACGGCTGCCGGCGGGTCTCACCTGTGCTGGAAGAAGTTCTCCAGGGCCTTGCAGATAGTGTACCTCTCCTGGATGGTCAGCAGGTGCTCCAACTGCTGGCCAAAGGTGCGGCCGTGCACCCTGATGCTGGGAGGCAGAATGTCAGCCACCCACTGCAGGGAGCTCAACACCGGGGAGCGGGAGCCCTCCATGGGCGGACCCCCACCACTGATTCCTCCTCCTCCTCCCACCAGCTCCTGCTGCTCTACCAGGGAGAAGGAGGCCGGGCCGTCTTCCACTACCAGCGAAGGCATGGCTCCACTGCCCTGCAGCATGGACACCACCTTCTCGTGGGAACACGTCCTACAGGGGACACAGCACACACACACACACACACACACACACACACACACACACACACACACACACACACACGGACATACACAGCCAGGTCATTTGTTTTTTATACACTTGTTTGTAAATGTACACAAGAACAAGCAAGGAGACAATCCCTTGAATATGCAAACATTTGCACACGCTCAAAGATGCCCAAACAGACACGCATACACTCAGATGCTCTCACACACTGCTTTCTCTGAGACTCAACGTCAGCTGGGAATTATGTGAATTATAATCTCAGTCAATGCGTGTATTTGTGGAGAAGTCCAGGTTGTGATTTTTGTACATTACGGAAGAAAATTTATTAAATTGAAATCTAGAGTGTGAATATTTGCGTTCACATTCACACAAATAAATAAAGATCAAGAGGTTAGGGCTGTGACATCACATGAACAGGCAAGGAATATTTGTATTCACACTCCAGGCACCCTATTGTACATCATCAAATCATCCAAAATGCTAAGACTATAATCTCAACAAACCAAAGTGTATGACAAACTTTGATATTGAATAAAGAGACTATTTAACCATACTGATGGGATTTGGATGCCAAGCCACACCAGGCTGTCCATGTCTCTCCAGACATCTACCCTGCCTGTCCATGTGATGTCACAGCCCTAACACATCACCTCTTGATGCTTATTTATTTATTTTAATGCTTATTTAAAAGAGATCATATCAATTAACATCAGTAAACAAATAAATGTTTTGGTATGCCGTTATTGAGTAAAAATGCAAATGACCATCTATAGTACCTATGCAGGTAACAAAAACAGAAACATAAACAGTGACACCGTACAAATAGAAATACATAGAGTAGTAGAAAAACATTATTATTAGCCACGGCGTGGCTGTGTGTGTCCGGCGTGGCTGGAGTCCACGGACCCGCTCCCGAGGGGGACACGGATTAGCGTTTCGCTTCTTTCCCGGGGCTCGAGTTTCACCTCCATTAACGTTACCGTATGACAACAATAGACGCGCACTCATTGCGTTTTTAAATTTAATTTTATTTCCCGTTACCCATCATAACCTTGGCCTGTGACCTTCAGTACTCACTGGATTGGTTCGAGCTGAGTTATGAAGCGGCTAGGATGAGGATCAGCACCTCTAAATCTAAGGCCATGACTCTCAGTCAGAAACCAGTGAATTGTCTACTTCGGGTAGGGAATGAGTCCTTACCCCAAGTGAAGGAGTTCAAGTACATCAGGGTCTTGTTCGCGAGTGAGGGGACGATGGAGTGTGACATTGGCATGAGAATCGGAGTAGCGGGGGCGGTATTGCATTTGCTTTTCTGCACCATTGTGAAGAAAAGAAAAGTGAGCCAGAAGGCCAAGCTCTCGATCTACCGGTCAATAAGTCTTTGTTCCTACCCTCACCTCTGGTTATGAAGGATGGGTCATGACCGGAAGAACGAGATCGCCAAAATGGGTTTTCTCAGGAAGGTGTCTGGCGTCTCCCTTAGAGATAGGGTGAGTAGCTCAGCCATCAGTGAGGAACTCGGAGTAGAGCCGCTGCTCCTTTGCCTAGAAAGGAGTCTGTTGAGGTGATCTAGGTGGAGAGATTATATATCCAGCCTGGCCTGGGAACACCTCGGGATCCCCCCGTCAGAGCTGGTCAATGTGACCCGGGAAAGGGAAGTCTGGGGTCCTCTGCTAGAGATGCTACCCCCCGTTGCCCGACCCCAGATAAGCGGTTGAATATGTGTGTATGTGTGTGTGTGTTTACCCGTTTAAGCAGACACTTTTATCCAATGTGTCCTACACTGATTACAGATACATGTCAAGAAGCAGGAAGGGGCTAGGCATCTTGCTCAAGGATGCCTACAGGCGGTTGTTATATATTGAGGAGAGTAGACTCAGCCCCACCTCATGTCCAGTCCGTTCAGAAACAGAATGCGGTCCCCCGGTTTGAGACCCGCCTTGTCAGCTGGCTGCCTGCAGAGATTGAGAGAGAGAGAGAGAGAGAGAATAGGGGTTAAGGTTATCTTGCTGAAAGACGCCTAGGACGGCTAGAATTGGAACAGCCTAGCGACTTATTGACTCACGTTATCTATTTACCATAGAGCATATGCTTTCATCCAAAGCTACTTCCTGGGACCTTTCGGATAGGAGTGAAACACCCCTAACACAATGGAGGGTGCGCGCATTGACACACTATTCCCATTAGCTACCGGGATGACTGAGTCAATCCAGACAGGAGCATGGCCTCGGAGTGTAAAGCCAAAGCTCATGTTGCCCTTGCACACCCTCACTGTCCTGGGGGGGGGTGGGGGGAGAGAGAGTGAGAGACAGCGAGTGAGCGAGAGGGAGAGAGAAATTACAAAGAAAGACAGTAAGAGAGAGAGAGTCGAGATACATGTATATATATCGTCACCCTCTTAAAGTAATGGCCTAAGTCATATTTTCAAGTTGTTCAGAAAACAGAAAAAACTGAACCATAGAGTTCAGTTTTTTCTGTTTTCTGAACAACTTGAAAATATGACTTAGGCCATTACTTTAAGAGGGTGACGATATAGATAGAGAGCACTTACCACTTATTAATGCTTGTAATATGGAAGAAGACTGTATAGCAAAGATCATTTATACATTTATACTATACCTCATGAAATTATGGGCGGAATGTGGTTACCATAGAAACTCAATACCGTCCTCACATTTGCTGACACAAGTTACACAAGTTTGCACACTTGTGGTTCTAGTAAG
>NC_140271.1:7413135-7426151 GCF_964030765.1 Micromesistius poutassou | reverse complement strand
GTGTGTGTGTGTGTGTGTGTGTGTGTTGACAAGCACATGTGTACTAGTTTGTGTGTGGGCGTTGGCATGTGCATTGGACTTTGTAAGCATGCATGGTGTATGAATATTTCAGTGTGCTGTGCACCTTCACAGTGTCTCGGTGTGTGTGTGTGTGTGTGTGTGTGTGTGTGTGTGTGTGCGTGGATGCCTATGTGAGATCTTAGGAGCTTGTAATCAGATGAGTAGACCTCTGTTGTCCATGTAAAGGTAAAGGTCCAGATCCTCACAGCCATGGAAAGCACACAGTCCTTCTGTCACAAAAAACATTAGTCCCCAACCCCCTCCTACATAAACTATCTCTCGTATGATCACTCCTTCCTCATCTCTCTACTATATTCCTATCTCCCTCGCGCTTCCTGCATCCCTCCCTCCTTTTCTTCACTCCCTCAGTCCCTCCCTCCCTCCATAATATATTAATATAGGACACTACTCCTAGTTCTATTTCTTACTCATTGTTCTTTGTACAGGAATCCATGCACACACCTAGTGCACCATTATCTCTTTCTGTCACACACATGCATGTTTTCTCTCTCATGCAGGTGTGTGTCTCACACACATGCCTGCACACACACACACACACACACACACACACACACACACACACACACACACACACGCACTCACACACACACACACACACATGCACGCATGAGAGAATATTCTCTGTTAGGATGGGAATATAATTTTATATAGTTTGATTGAAACGAGTGACAGAAATGCAGGGACAAAGTGATTGTTTCAAAACGCAATGACTGTCTTCAATGCTGTCATTTAATAGTCTTTAATGCAGTCCTTTTAACCCTACACTGTTCCAACATCCTACATATATTCCTCCATCGTATCCACAAGAGCTCTTTTTCCCTCAAAACAATGCGACAATCACATATTTTCTGCACCACCCTCTGTCTTTCTTTTCATCTGTTTTTCTGAGACAATATCTCTTGGGCTGTTTCATCAACCCTCTGATGTAGAGGCTTGGCTCATATCCTCACCGGTAGGAGTATGACTTCACACTGGCTGGCTGGCTGAAAAACTCAGTGATACAGTGACTGTGCAGGTGTTTATGGATGTCTGACACTGATGCCAATACAGTAAAATGGCTTGACTTGAAGCCTACCGTACTCCAATGCCACTAGTGAGCACTAAATCACAAGATCTTTCCCATCAGGATTCATAACAGAGAGGATTCTGATTAAGATAGGGATTACAAGGCTGTCGCAAAAGCTGTTTTGCTTGACTTTATTTGCATTCCCATGTTTTCATGGGTTTGGGCGAGTTGCAAACATTGGTACATACTGAATATGTGCACAGACTTATGGTGGCCTGTAGTAATAGGTGAACTACCGGTATTCCCATGAACTATTCCCATAATGTTTTACCGACTTTAACATAATTGGAATGCAATTCCACAGAAGACCACCCCCCCCTCCCCATGACCAGGCCCTGTGCCTGACTGCAGGCAACGTGAAGAGAACCCTCTCCAAGATCAACATCTGCAAGGCTTTATTTTATTTTTTTCATTAATTAATTTAATTTATTATACAGGAAAGTTTAAAAAAAGAAAGTTTAAAAAAAAGTAACAGTTAAGTTACAATTAAAACGGGCCTGACTCAGTTTAAAAACTGGTTTCCAGCAGGTTCTTGTTCTGCGGGACATGGAACATAAACCACAGTTGTCAAAATTACAGGACTGCAGGCTGCAACTCCAGACAACATCCCTGGTCGTGTGCTGACTGTGTAGAGGAGCTCAAAGATGGCTTCACAGACATTTTCAATGCTTCTCTGAGTCAGGCTGTTGTCGTCATGCTTCAAAGCCACCACCATCATACATGTTGCAAAGAAGCCCTCACCATCCACTTTCTATCGTCCCGTTGCACTGACCCCCATAGTCATGAAGTGTTTTGAAAGGCTAGTTATGGCTCACATTAAATCCACCCTCCCCACCACCCTGGACCCCTACCAGTTTGCATACCGAGGTAACAGATCCACCGAGGATGCTATCTCTTTTGCTCTCTACCCAGCCCTTTACCCACCTGGACACCAAAAACTCATACGTCAGAATGCTGTTCATAGACTTTAGTTCAGCATTCAACACCATCATCCCTCAGCAGCTGATCGGCAAACTGGACCAGCTGGGGCTCAGCACTTCCCTATGCAAATGGCTGCTGGACTTGCTCAGTGAGAGGCCTCAGGCAGTGCGGGTCGGCAGCAACACATCCAGAACTACCTTTCTGAGCACAGGGGCCCCCCAAGGCTGTGTGCTCAGCCCCCTGCTCTTCACGCTGCTGACCCACGACTGCGCTCCTTCCTTCAGTGGCAACCACATTGTGAAGTTTGGGGACGACACAACAGTGGTTGGTCTCATCTCCAACAACGATGAGACCCACTACAGGAAGGAGGTCAGCCAACTGGCCACGTGGTGCAGAGATAACAACCTCTTCCTGAACGTCGAGAAGACCAAGGAGGTTGTTATCGATTTCCGGAGAGTCCCCACTCCTAAACCCCTTGCGGTTGGAAGGAGTTGCACTGCTTCCAACCGCAAGACCCTGCAGAGCACAGTGAAGGCTGCTGCTGTTCGGACAATCTGTGTCCCACTCCCCTCCCTCCTGGACATCTATGGAACCCGCCTCACCCACAAAGCAACAAGCATTGTGGGTGACCGCAGCCACCTGTCACACCTCTTCAGCCTCCTGCCGTCTGGGAGACGGTACCGCAGCCTCTGGGCCGGCTTCACCAGATTGGCAAGAAGCTTTTTTCACCAGGCTGTCAGGAAGCTCAACTCTCTCCCCTCTCTCCCTTCCCTCCCCTCTGCCCCCACGAACGCTGGACACTAAAACCCCGTCCCTCTGTCCCCACGAACACTGTACTCTGAAACCCCCTCCCATTTGCCCCTGAGAACTCATATTGCACATTTCGATCTATTTATCCATTTACTTTACTATTTTTTTTTTACTTTAATATTGTCTTAACTACTATGTCGTAATTTAACTATTTAGAATTATTTACTGTAAATATTACTTATTCTATTTTAACCTCATTTTATAATTTATAATTTTCTCCTTATTGCACCATGGGTCGGAGATAAACAATATTTCGATTCCTCTACTTTGACTTTGAATAGTTCTACTTGTGGTAATCTTCTGGTGCTGTCAATTAGTAGGTACCGATTCAAATCCCATTTTAAAAGACAGAAAGACGAAACTGGTGGAAACTTCAAAGTCAAAGTCAAAGTCAAAGTGAACTTTATTGTCAGACCAACCGTGCAACAAGTTACATAAAGGACCAAAATTACGTTTCTCCATCCACCAAATGTGCTATTAAAATATTGACCAAACAACAGATAACATAATAACCTAATAGTGCAAAAAGACAACAACAAACATATAACATAATTATAGTGCAATAAGACAACAAATACACGCATATATAGATATATAGACAGACTGAAAATACAGAATAGAATATTCACAGTGTTATGAGGTAATTATTGTGGTTCAAATAAGGTGCAATATGGTAAAATGCAAAAGTGCTGAATAGCAACATGGAGATAGATATATTTTAATTGACCTGTCGCTAAGTCACGCCCCCCGTCGTTACCATGACGAACCCGGACAAACAAACCAGACTCGATAACAAAAACATATGGAAAAATGTCAGCTGACAGTATATCAAAGCAGATTTTGGAGAAGTTTTGGACGAAAAAGCATTCAATTTCTTCCAGGATCAATCGAAAGGGACTACATTACGCTATGGAGGGGTATACTCAAAACTCAAAATACATACAGAAGGTAACAAGCTTAAATTCAGTTGGTATTCTGGCCTGCCGCACAGTCTGATCCACATTACACACTTTTTCTTGTCCCATTATGGCTTGGGAAAAGGGATGAAATATACCGCATTCTGCAGCCTCTCGGGATACCGACTGTCCATGTTTCATGTTCCCCAAGCACATCGTTTGACCATGTTTATTTTTTTTTTACACAAACAACATAAATCCACCATTAAATTGTTATATTACGCCTCCTCCCTATTGTTTTCAATGGAGTTGTCCGAGCCGATGTCCGAGTATAGTTGAGGCTGGAATGTCATTGGCTCATCTGCGTTCTAAGGGCGGAGCTTAGCGACAGGTCAATTGTGAAAATAAGTTATTGTGTATATGAAGAGCAAAGGTAAAAAGTTCACAGAATGTTCTTTAGGGAGTTAAGGATTCTGATGGCCTGTGGGAAAAATCTGTTGCTGAGTCTGGTAGTCCTGCACTACATGCTGCGGTAGTGCTTGCCAGAAGGTAGGAGGGTAAACAGTTTGTGTGCTGGGTGGGAGGGGTCTTTGATGATGGTGGTGGCTCTCTTGCAGCAGCGGGACGGGTACAGTTCCTGGATAGATGGTTGGGCTTATCTGATCTTCTCTGTTGTCCTCACCACCCTCTGTAGCGCATTCAGGTCCGCAGCAGGGCAGCTGCCGTACCAGACTAAGAGGCTGCTGGTAAGGATGCTCTCAATAGCACCCCTGTAGAAGGTGGTGAGGGCAGAAGGGGGGAGGTCAGCTCTCCTCATCCGCTCGCGAAGGAAGTGTAGGCGTTGCTGTGCCTTCTTGATGAGGCAGGTGGTGTTGGTGGACCATGTCAGGTCATCTGTGGTATGCATCCCCAGGAACTTGGTTCACTTCACAGACTCCACTGCACTGCCATTGATGGTGAGTGGGGTGTGTGGTACGTGCTTCTTCCTGAAGTCCACAGTTATTTATTTTGTTTTATTTACGTTGAGCTGAAGACTGTTGATGTCACACTAGTTGATGAGTTTATGTACCTCCTCTCTGTAGGCTGAGTCGTCACCGTCGCTGATGAGGCCCACTACAGTTGTATCGTCTGCGAATTTGATGATGTGGTTTGAGTTTTGTCTGGCACAGCAGTCATGGGTCATCAGTGTGAACAACAGCGGGCTCAGGACACATCCCTGGGGGACCCCAATGTTAATGATGGTCGTGACTGAGGAGTTTTTCCAACTTTTACCTTCTGTGGTCTGTTGGTCAGAAAATCCAGTAGCCAGTTGCAAAGTGGCGTGCTGATGCCTATTGCGCCGAGTTTATTCACCAGGTGTTGGGGGGGGGGGGGGGGGGGGGATGACTGTGTTGAAGGTGGAGCTAAAGTTGATGAACAGCATCCGCACGTAACTGTTTTTCTTTTCCAGGTGAGCCAGACATAATTGGAGTGGCTTCATCAGTGGAACGTTTTGGACAATATGCAAACTGAAATTGGTCAAGTGTAGTGTGAAGTTATATGCACCTTGACCAACCTTTCAAAACACTTCATCATGATGGGTGTGAGTGCTATGGGCCGGTAGTCGTTCAGTGTTGATGCTGGGGATTTTTTAGGTAGTGGTATGATGGTGGTGACTTTGAAGCATGCTGGTACAATGGCTTGGCACAGTGAGAACATCTGTTGGACAGCACAGTCTCTAAGCACACGCCCCAGTATGTTGTCGGGACCTGCAGCTTTCCTGGGGTTCACCTTGAGTAGGGTCCTCCGCATGTCAGCTAGGTCCAGGTAAAGTGTTACACTGTCCGGGCAGGGGGGGGCTTTTGTTGCTGTGGTGGTGTTGTTTTCCTCAAACCGGCTGAAGAAGGTGTTAAGTGTATTGAGGAAGTATTGTCCTCACACGGTGGGGGTGTTGTAGCCTGTAGTCGGTTATAGGCCCCGTCCACACGGAACCGATTTTTTGGTGAAAACGTAAAAAGTCTTGTGTGTTTGGGCCGACCGTCCAGATGAATACGGCGTTTTAGGTGCCCGAAAACGAACTTTTCTGAAACCAGGTCCCAGAGTGGATAGATGTAAACGGACCTATGCGTTTTGTGTTAGGATTTGTGTGGACACCTGAAACACAAACAATGTCGTCATTGCCCCCCCACCAGTTGGGCGACATTAGACGTGAGTTGCCTTTAATTATTTTATTTTTATTTGATTTGTATTATTTTTGTAGCTTTAAATACAGCCCCTTGGTAAATTTAATTACTAACTATACATAAAAAAAATTCTGCTCAATCTAAAAGGTTTAACAACTGCTTTCTCCTCCTCGACTGCATGTTTGTATACAGCGTGCAGGCTTGATGCGCGCAGGCTTGATGCGCGCAGGCTTGATGCGCTCCACTTTTTTTGTGGAGAACCAGCTCCACACAGTGGCCTTGAATATGTACTACAGCGTTTCTACAGCTTGATGCATTTTCGCAATGAGTCCGTCTTTACGGAGATATTCTTGAAACGCATCACAGGAAAACTGAGGGAAAAAGATTGTTTTCGCCCGTGTGGACGGGACCATAGACTGGATGCCCTGCAACAGGCGCCTGGGGTCCTTTGTGTCAATGAAATGGGCTTGGATTTTCTGTTCATAGACACGCTTGGCTGTTTTCAGGCCCTGGTTCAAGTTGGCCCTAGCAGAACTGAGGGCATCTTTGTCCCCGTATTTGAACGCAGCATTCCATGCTCTCAGGAGCTCACGTACCACCCTGGTGAACCAGGGTCTGACCATCTTCCATGCATTTGGATATGTATCCTGTCACAGACTTTCCGTGAAGTTGACATGCTGGTTGGTAGTGGCAGCCTCCCTAAAAACAGTCCAGTCTGTGCAGTCGAAACAGTCCTAGAGAGCTGAGGTAGCTCCCTCTGGCCATGCTGTGATCTGTTTCACGGACAGCATGTTCCTAGTCAATAGAGGTCTGTATGCTGGAATAAGCATAACAGAGAGATGGTCTGAGTTCCCCAGGTGGGGGTGGGGAACAGCTCTGAATGCCTGTTTGATGTTGGTGTAGACCTGGTCGAGAATGTTATCTCCCCTGGTCGCAAAGTTTACATGTCTGTAATAATGTGGTAGTACTGTCTTCAGTTTTGCCTGATTGAAATCACCAGCAATTATGTAGACGCTGTCCGGATTAGAGTTCTGCATTGAGCTGATAGACTGATACAATGTAGACAGCGTGTCCTTAGTGTTCGCGCTGGGTGGAATGTACACCGCTGAGATGTTGATGGCTGTGAATTCCCTTGGAAAGTAGAATGGTCGGCATTTAACTGTTAGAAATTCTATATCCTCAGAACAGTGGCTTGAGATAATTTTGGCGTTTGTACACCAGTTGTTATTGACGAAAATACATACACCACCTCCCCACAATTTACCACTGAGATCAAGGCTCCTGTCCGCCCGGAATGTCTGTCCACTTGAATGGCGTTGCCCGGAACGGTGTTATTGAGCCATGTCTCAGTGAGGATGGAATTGACAATTGAAAGTTGCAGTCTTTCACCTTCCTTTGTGTAGTTAAATCCAGTCTGAGGTAGTCCATTTTGTTCTCCAGCGAACGGACGTTGGATAGCAGAATAGAAGGGAGTGCAGGTTTGTAGGGGTTAGCTTTTAGCCTGGCACTGATATCGCTTGCTAGTTCTAGCACACTGCTTGCGACGCATGCTAGGTGTCTCATGCCGCTTGCGCCGCCTCCAGTGTCGGCCGTGATGGGAGGAGAGTCCGCTGCCTTGTAGGCCCCTGGGTCTTGCCGGTGTAGAATGCCTAGCTCACGGAGTGGTTCGGATTCCAATGCCAATGTTACTCCAGAATAATTCTCAAGGACAGAGTATCGTAGTCCAAGTAATGTCTATCTATTATAGACTATTCTCGTACAAGACAGTGATGGTGTAGACAACATATTTAACATAAAACACACATCGCTATCGGGAGCTGGAGTGGCCGCTGCTTTACAGGGCGCCGCCATCTTACATCTTATCTTACATCTTGTCGAAAAGAGTTATCAAGAGAACCAAAGAGAACTGTCACTCAATGTAGCAGCTAACTTGGGAGTGGTTCTTCAGAATTTAGAACACAAATGGAGGCCTATTTGGCATGTTTGGAAGTGTAAAAACGTCTATTGATGGACTATTATTATACATGATCTGTATTGTACCCTAATGTATAGTCCTTCCTGCTATGATATTAAATCATCTGAGTCACTTTTTTCTGAGTAAACCTCAGAAAAAATAGATGAATAATAATAATAATAATAATAATAATAATAATATTATTATTAATTAATTTAATATATGATATTAAATCATCTGAGTCACTTTTCTCTGAGTAAACCTCAGAAAAAAAGAGATGAATAATAATAATAATAATAATATTAATAATAAATTCATAAAATATATAAGGGTCTGCTCTATGCTGCCACCCACAGCACTATAGAGCAATTGCAAGCTGCATGTCTAGCTTACTACATATTACTACGTATTACGTATTGAAACATTTGGTAAGTCTACCATCAAATTACTGGTTAGTAGATACACCTATGAATTTACTGAAAGATACATCAATAATGATAAAGACAGCAAGAGAGAGAGGAAAGAACCAGATGAATAACAAGAGAGATAGAGGGTTTGAACTAGAAATCTTTCTAGGCCAGGGTCACATACCAAGTGTAAAGATATTACAAAGATATTTGGCTGATTTGGGTTCAATGTAGGCCACAGAACTTTTAAAAATGGCCTCAATTCCCACCAAGGCTGTTCCGCTTAGCTCAGTAGAAGATGAATGATTTCTCAAAATGAAATACTTACATTTGCTTTATTTATTATTTTATCAAAATTATCAATATTTACAGAACATACAGTGACTTTACGTTCTGTGCTCTCTGGTCTCTGGTTTCGTTTTAAACATTTGCTCCTTTTGTTGTCATTGCATCCTTCATTCACTAAGACCCTTAATCGTCTGGTCACCATGACTGGCTCTCGGCAAACATGAATGAGCAAAAAAGAAAGTCAATTCAACCAAGAAACTTTGCTGAATGTAGGATGTAGGACTTGGGGTGGCCTCGATTAGAAGGAGGCCGGCAGGATGCTATAATTAGATTCAAGGGAGGAGCAGGGCTGGATCAGGGACACGACACACAGAGGGGCCTGAAAGACAACACAACTGGGAAACTCATTAAAGAACCCATCATTCTCGGTAGAACACCTAGAAACTCGTTAAAGGAGCTATCATTCTCGTTAGTACACCTTGAAACTCATTAAGGAGCCATCATTCTCGTAACCAAGCCAACTAGCGATGATGCGAGTGGTGACATCAGCTGTGAGAGGGGCAGATATAACCATGACGCTAGATTACAGTTGTTATGAACAGGAAGTGTGTTATATAATTAAAAGGAAAGCAGGGGGAGAAGAGCTAAATAAGAATTTAAATTAACCTTAGTTCACATAGAAGGAAGGGTTAGAAAGGAAAGCTCAATTGATATTGATTGAAATTCCAAAATTCCCAAATTGTTCAACTCAAGCCTCAACAACAAACCAGACCGAGGACCGCCAATAAACACCAACAAGATAAATTTACTAAAACAGTACCCTACCGAAAGTGTCTGGAGACGCTTCTGTCTCTTCCCATTGTTCTCCTGGGCCTCACAGAAGATGCTCCTCAGAACAGCAACACAAGTGTTACCTCCTCAGTCATGAAGTTGGAACCAAAAAACGTTAAAATAAATCAATATAAAAAACAGTGGACACTTCAAGGAACGTCTCAAATCTCCGAACAAAAGCTTGTTACAGGCTAGTAAAGTAACCAGAAAGTCACAGAGCAAGAGACAGAGAAAAGGCACGAGAGAGAGAGAGAAAATAAAAAGGGAAGGAAAAACTCGTCCGAGGGCTCCACACACTGCCCTTCGAGATCCCCGGGTCGGTGCAAGTTAACGTCCCAACGTTCCCTACAAACTCTCCCCCTGTAAACTTTCTTCACTTTCGCCTGGCTCTTCGTCAACCTCCTCCTCCTCTTCCTCCCTCCAGGGGAGACACTGCCGGGACAGACCCAGGGATGGCCACTCCATCCTGGCCCACGTTGAAGGATAACCCACCCATCAGCCCTTGTTCCAAGAAGAGATTCAGTTATCCACCATCGCTGGCAGGAGACAGCGAATAACGCCTCTTGTTCTTCGCAGAGGTAGAATGAGGAGGACTAAGAATGAGAGGAAAGGAAGGAAGGAGCAGAGGAGCAGGGAGAGAGTGGAGGAGCGGCAGGGAGCGCCCCAGTGGAATAGCGTATGCAGGCCAATTCAGTGTGTGTGTGTGCTCGGGAACCGGAAATATGTTAAGCATTGTAAGTAATGTATTTAATGGTTTTGCATGTTATCCATCTACAATCTGGTGTCCCTCTTGGCACTGACCGGGTGTCTTAATGTTATAAGGCCGGCCTTTATTTAACCATAATCATTTTTTACTGTATTACACACTCACACACACACACACACACACACACACATACACACACACAGGGATGAAGTTTACAAATTTGCTCATATAGACCCTTTATTAGTAAAAGTCATACAGTTAGCTAATAATAACTAAGGCACAGGTCGTGTTTTTGTCCATTCTGGCATCCTACGCAAAATCTCTAACCCTGCTTCCCCCCTTAAGGGGAAATAACAGGGTCTACACTAAGGGGTTAAGGGGAAATAACACTTTCAAATTTTACTTTTATAAACATGACACAAAATAATGATGATGCTGAAAAATTATCATGATCAAATAAATGACAGTGAATTGCCAACTGGTTCACTGACTGTCCACACATTGGCCCCTCCCCCACCGTCTCCCGTCTTGATCAAGTAAATAAGTCGGGAATTGGCAAAAAGAGAAAATAATTATAATATATAAATATTTTGTTATAACACCAATATATATTTGCCTATGCAAAAACGCCCCTGCAAAGACACAATCTGTCCACAAGGTGTTCCAATATTAGCTTTAATGGATAGCAGACTCCACACAAAAACACGCATACACACACTCACACACACACACACTATCACACACACACACACACACACACACACACTATCACACACTATCACACACACACACACACACACTTTTGCATAATAGCTCCATCACATCATCCTTTGCCCTTTACAGAGCCAGAGCAGGCGACGGCTACAGGAAGCTCAGACAGAGAGATAGCAAGAGAGAGAGAGAGAGAGAGAGAGAGAGAGAGAGAGAGTTTATGCAGGAGTTTATTAAAAGAAGTAGGCTGCTGTTTAAAATAGACCTCATTGGTGGTGGTGGGGGGAGACATTGATAGAGTAGCACACACATACAAACGCACACATGCACACACACACACACACACACACACACACGCACACACACACACACACACACACACACACACACACACACACACACACACATACACACACACACACACACACACAGGTACATGTGCGCACACACAAATTAATCTGCACACTCTCTCTCACACACACACACACACATACACATGCACACAATTGATGGGGTGTGATGCAATACAGAGCGAGAGAGAGAATCAGGGATGGGAGAGAGAGAAAAAGAGAGAAAGAGGGTGCAAGTGTATGTTTGTGATTGACTGCGAGCAACATCAATACAGAAAACAAACTACAAACTACTCTTGCCTGGAATTACATCATGCAAATTAACATCCAGAGGCATCAACCACAAATCAGAATTACTAGAGGAACAAACTAATTCCTGCCTGAAAGTGAGTCCTCAGTGTATCTGAGGACTACAACCAGATAACCCCTAACCCTAGTCTCTTAAATTAATCAGATTAGATTCGATTAGAACAGATTAAAATCTAAACTTGATAGCAGAGAAGCTCAAATCTGTTTCACTTTCATGGTTTCACTTTCCTTCACTTCATGTTTGTTTTGACCAATCATGTTGCTGAAGGCGCTGATTTTTAAGCGTGTAATTAAACAGTCCAAACACAAACTAGCAATAGTAAATGGTAAAAAAGTTACTGTAGAGTTTTTAAATCAACACTGGGTTGACTGACACTCACACACAGTATAAATACACTTATTAAAATCCCCTTCTGAAAGTTCTGTCCACTCTTCAGTATATCTTCTCTACGAAACAAGAAACAACGTATCATTTCACCACATGAAATTTTTGGTTCCAGCCCGGGATCTGTGCCATCTCCCCCGAGAATAGAGTAGGGGTGCTCGATCTGAGATTACCCTAACCCTTACCCTAATAGCCCTAAGTCTAACATTAAATGACCATGATGTTAAGGATTACTTTTTCAACACAGGCAATTAACATGAATAATAAAAGAGTCAGGAACGTGATGATGACCATGATCACCTAGCTCTATATAGAACTGATAGTATTTAGATGTTGTACTGCATACTGAAGTGCCAATACAATACAATATAAAATCTCAATACTGTCTGTTCAATACCTAACAGCTGTCCATTTCACCGAATTCCAACCCAAGCTTTTCCTTTTTGTAGCCCATATTCTCAGATATGTTCTTAAAAAATGATATAGCCCTATGTAAATATATTAAAGGAAAAAACATGATGGGGTGGTGATAATGATGCCAAACAATGATTCAATGTTAGTTATTTTCATCTTAAAAGTTATTGGTTTTAACCAACCTAATCAGCTGAAATAAAAAAATATTCCTCTGCGGAGCATTGAGCATATTCTTTTTGTGACGTCATAGATACATCTGACTGTTGTTGTTGATGTTGGTTTTTTAGTGCATTGATTTGGAAATGTTAAAAGGCAGAGGTGTACTAAAATTGAACACTGTTACACTCTCTCTCTCTCTCTCTCTCTCTCTCTCTCTCTCTCTATATATATATATATATATATATATATATATATATATATATATATATATATACATACACACATATATACATATATACATATGTATAAATTATATATGTATATATATATATATACTGTATATATATACATATATATAGAGAGAGAGAGAGGGAGAGAGAGAGAGAGAAAGATATTTACAGTAGTTAAAAACAATGTACAGTAGTAGTACAATAAACACACTTGCAAAACAGCAATCCCAGCCACAACTGAACAGTCAGAAGCTATGGAAGGAAGAAACAGGCTTGTTAAGCAGAGTACTCCATATTCTATCTCCATTTGTAGCTACTAGAATGTGAAACTACTTT
>NC_140271.1:7343135-7408135 GCF_964030765.1 Micromesistius poutassou | reverse complement strand
TTCAGGACATCACTCACTCTGGTTATCCTCAGGTTAACCAATAAGCCCAATTACCCCTGGCCTAGGCCTAGCAAACCCAGTGATCCCTTGCCTGGACCTTATTTACCTAGCAGTCATATAAGTAAGTTGGATGTGGGTTAATTTCAGATCCAGATGTTCAACAATGCTATAGCTTCGGGGGGGATGTGTTCTTCTGAAGATAAACTCATCTACGAGTGCGAGATAGGTAGGTAGGTAGGTATAAGAAGAACAAATGTAACAAACCTATTTCTACAGTGGCCAGTCGACTATACCGGTTTGAATTTAAGCATTTAAAGACTCTGTCTGAGGACGTTGGTGTGCGTTGGTGGTGTGCAGACAGGACGTCTTAGCTGATTTTCCATCCTTCTATGGCAAGGTTTAGTTTCCCAGTGTTGGGTGAGTTTGAGTTTTATGTTGGCCACGAAGGGATACCAAAAACATTTTAGATTTCAATCTAAAGAAAAAATTAAATTAAATCATAACTCACTCTTAATTCTACCTGGATGGGAATGGAATGTAGGACTTTTACAAAAGGTTTCTAAAGGTTCTAGAATGATTACCAACCCAACTCACCAATTTGGCTACTAGGTGAATAAGAATTATTCTTTACAAGGCCACTTCCGCATGTGGAATTATATTTAAATAGTATGAATATGACTGGCATACATAGTATAAAATGCACAGTAAATCATTAGTTTGTGCTGCTCTGTATACATAGAATAAAATGCACAGTAAATCATTGGTTTGTGCTGCTCTGTACTCACAAATGACTTACAGTATTTACAAGAACAGATTCTAAGAAGACATGCTGATTAGATACCAATGGAAAAGCAGTGGAGGAAGGTGAAGGTGAAGGAATGGAAGGAAGATCAAATTCAAGCTTTGGTTTGAAGCGGAAAGGCCATGAATGCCAATAAGTTAGTTAATAATCACAGTTTTATCATTTAATTTCTATGTTGCTCCTCCCTAGATTTAACAGATCTCTTTTCAAGCTTTTAATTCAACAAGATCTAAAATGTCAGCTGAAATATTTAACTGTACCCTGTGGACTCTGGATGTACTCTGGATGTACAGTAGATCAAAAGGTCACCTGAATTGGGACACACACACACACATACCTTCCAAAACCTCTAGTCTACCGGTTGCCATCACTTCTCTTAGAGTTGAGATCTCTTAGAGATCTTAGAGTTGCATGTCTTTAGACTCACTTGATAGTGAAAACATAATAATTGAATTACACCATTGCTCCCATCAAAAAGGGTGGCAGTTTAATGGCAGGTTGCGGATTAGGAAGCAGCAGTATAATTCCTCTTGACCCCAGGACTCAAACCAATCCCGAGACAAAACTAAATGATAAATCTAATACTCAAGGGACTTGTTTTTCTACACAACGCCTGCGACCCAGATAAACCATCCCCACCATCCCCTTGTCTCGAGTCATAGTCCCCGACAATGAAGTGTGATAGCATGACAAGAGAGAAGGCTTGATGGACAAAAAGGAGGAAGATGAAAAAGACCAAGAGGAAGATGGAGAGGTAGGTAAGGAAGAAGTACAAGAAGCATAGGAGCATAAATAACATGAACAAGAACCAGAACAAAGTAAGAGACTTACAGAAGTCCTTGGCAGCGCACCGGGGGCCAGACTTGACGCTCTGGCGCAGAGAGAAGCGGCCCTTCCTGCTCAGAAAGCGCCTCATCCTGGCCCGGCTAGCGGCTGGGCAGGTGCCGGCCAGCCTCCCTTGTCACCCCCCGGCCTGGGGGGTCTTTGCAGCCTGAGGGTGCCAACTGACACCCCGTGGCTGCAGCTTGCCCACCACTCTAACCCTCCCCCGACCCCCAAAAGAGAGGGGGACCCACCCCACCCTACCCTTCCCTTACCCTACCTATCCTCTAACCCCAGGCGACACTGGAGAACGGAGGGGTAGAATATCAAGATCTGGCCTTCCTTGTAGGTCACATCTGTAGGCTGATGAAAGTTACTTCCTAGTGTCCCGCCAGATATCAATCAGAGCAGCGGTAGCCTGGAGGAGCAGGCAGAAGGAGCAGGCTGGAGGCCCGGAGTGAGGGCAGCAGAGTGTCCGTGAGCCAGGCTCCCCATCCTGGGTAGGACTGGTCCGGCCCCAGCCTCAGCTCTATCGCTGAGCGCTGAGCAGAAAAACTGGGACACACACTCACTCGCTCCTGATATGATCCTTTTGCCAGAAAAGGTACTGCGAAGCCCCATTTTTCTATAAATACCTCCCATCGCTCTCTCTGCCTGCCTGCCACCCTCTCTCTCTCTCTCTGTCCCTCTCTCTCCGCCTCCCCCCTCTGGTCGGGTACCTCTCTCAGGGCCTGGGAGTGACCCAGAAACGCGTGGTGTGGCGTCCAGGGACTCCTCTTCTGATTAAAGTGTCTGTATGTGAACTCCAGTACTGGAGCAGCAGATAGTAGGTGAGAAATAGCCCATGGATGAGCTCAAGGTTACATTAACGTCTGTTTCATGGGGACAGTAGCGCTGGCGAAGGAGCTGTGTATGAGAATTACTTGATTATGTAATCAACATAAATGTGCTGGTGATGGGTTTGTGAAATTCATGATTCGTGAATTCATGATTATGTATCTATGTATGATGGTCACTCCCTCTCTGTCTATCGTTGACCTGTCCAACTGGGCTGACCAATGGGCAGAGAGGCACAGGTTCATCGAATGATATCAGGCTCCGGTTTGATGATTCTCTGGTCCTCTCTTCTATTGTTTTTAGGTTACTTTCAGTCAGAGCTGCTGGTAGTTTGACTTTACTTCGACATGCATACACCATATACTCCACACATATTCCTTCCCTACTGATTACCCACATTTATTCATATATGTTATTGGTTGTGTTTTGGTTATTTCAAGCAAGTTATAAATATCTTGGATATTTATCAAATAAAATGAACATTGTTTGAAAAGTTGTTTCTGTGTGAACTCTCTTTTTTTTATCACATTTTTGCGATTATGACTCTATATTAGCAGTCTATTTCTAATTTTGTGACTGCTTGGCAGCCAATATAGGACTTCATTTGGCACTCATCTGTTACATTGACAGATGGGTAGATGGCAAGGAAGTGTTTAGAAATCTGCTGTACAGTATATGGTAAGTTGAATTACTTGAAGTTGTATTGAATTGAGATAAGCACATGCATTTTCATTGTGCTTTTTCAAATATACCCTGTTGACAAAGAAAACCATCTGAATTTATCAATTTGTTATGGTAAGTGCAATAGGATGTCCTAGATCTACTAAATATAAACCAGTAATGATTATCCCCTAACCCTCCACCAGATGCTAGAAAATGCCTGGTTCTCCATCTCAAATTAAAAATGTATACATACATTACATACAAGTATATTGTATTTTTTTTTTTTAAAGCTTCCCTGGCAGTTAACCAGACTATGAATATCTCACTGCTTTTTTTTTTTTTAGGTAGATCAATCTTACCTTTATCTAAACATAGCATACATATTTAGAATTATTGTGTGTTGTATGTTTGCACTTAAATAAACCCTTGCATTTTGTGTGTGTGTGTGTGTGTGTGTTGGGGAGTATTTAGTTTCCTCCTTAAGTGTGTAGGTGTCAGTAGGGTCACTGAGTTTGCGGTGGTCATCAGAACAGACCCCTTGTCCTCTGGGCACCTGACTCTTGGTCACCCCTCCTTAAAGCCACGCCACATGCCAAGGTAGAAGAATGGGACAGTATGAGGTGGCTCTGTGTGTGTGTGTGTGTGTGTGTGTGTGTGTGTGTGTGTGTGTGTGTGTGTGTGTGTGTGTGTGTGTGTGTGTGTGTGTGCTAGGGGGGCAAAATGAATATCACACAGGCGGTGGCCTTTCCTTTAGCAGACGACAAAGGCTAAGTTAAAAATGTGAAACACATAGCATAGATAAAGTATAGTATAATACTTAGAATAATTAGAATGATAAACAAAAACCTAATGTAATAGCTCTGTATATGTAGCTAGCTGGCCAGATACATAGGTGACAGATGGACAGACAGGGATAGAAAAAGAAAGACAGACACAGAGATACAGGTCAGCTGAGGAGGTTGCACTACGTTAAATGGCGATGGTCGTCTTCAACTAGGTCAGGGCTGACTGAGGGAATACATGGCCATGTCAGAGGCTCAGAGGTCAGGTCAGTGTGTCTTTAGTGGCTGAACCCTGTCACCCCAACAACAGCTGAGTTCTGTAACCACTGTATCTCCAAGGTTAGCTTGTTTTTATGTCTCGTATTTATGAGGGGTATTCTGATATTTATTATGTACAGTTTTTAATTGCACACTTTGTATCTAGTGGGGCTATAATACACTACTTATATAAAAGGAGCCAGATAGTGTTAAAACTACATTCCAGGGCTTGTTTTCGACATCATTCAATTATTCCTGATACAACTAACAAGGGGTGTCACAAAACAAAACAAAACAACAAGAATAAGAAAATAAACTACACACAATATTAACCAACTTTGAAACTCCAACATTTTTATGAAAGTCAAATGAAGTACAATTTTATGTGGGGACCTTATAATAATTCCTTTGAAAAACAATGATTATTAATATCATTACATAAAATAAAAGGTACAGAAAAGTTATCTTTACATGCATTCAGTTTAAAAGCTACAATTCAAAATTACAGTTTCTGGAGATTTGTTTTGTTCTAAACCCAAGCCCTCTTGTCAGGACCTTCGTTGGGGGTAGAGTTCTGCCTGGAGCTAGAGGTGGACTCCATCAAGGCTAGCTGGCCCTGTCTCCTAGTGTCGGCCGGGGTGAAGCTCTCCAGCCTCGGCGCTAGGCTGCCGTCCAAGGAAGCCAACTCTGGAGGTTTCTGCTGGTTGTGGAGGACAAAGTGCAGGGGCACGGCTTTTGGTTTCGTCGAGAACCCGATCTCTCCGTTGCCATTGTGTTTCCACGGCAAGCCCTTCTCGTCGGTCAGCTTGCCAGCCTTACAGTCTGCCCCGCCCTTCAGCGCGCCGACATTAGGCACACTGTCTGTGGAGAAGCTAGGCGTGGCTTGGATGTCGCTCTCAAACTCGTTGCCCATCCTCTTGTTCAAGAGGAGGTTGACGTCTTCTGCACCACTCACGTTGGAGGACACGCTGCTCTGCTCTCCTTTGCTCATCTCCTCCAGCGCAGACGTCTCGCTCCGCCGCAACCTCAGAGCCCTGCGTGCTCCGGCCACCAGGTCCACCAGGCTCAGCATCACAGACAGACAGGCAAGGCCCAGCATGAGGTTGAGCATCAGCGTCTTCTCTGTGGGCCTGGAGACGTAGCACTGCACGCCCGACGTGCACGGGGCCTCGTAGCACAGAAAGCTTCTTGGGATGAAGAGCCCGAAGAACAGGAAGTGACCCGCCACGAAGGCTGCCTCCATCAGGATGTGCACGGTCACGACCAGTAGGTAGGCATAGTGGAAGCTCGGCACGGTCCGCACACACTGGGGGGGGTCCTGCCCACGAAGATGATGAGGATGATGATGATGGAGGAGTTGGGAAATCTCTGGCGTGGAGCAAGGACTTCCCCGACTCCCTTGGCGGTTTATCGCCACGTAGCCCGTTCCAGAGTTTGGATCCCACAGGAGCCTGTGGGCGATGTGTGTCGCAAACATGAGGTGCGGCAGACACAGGAGGACGATGTGGAGCAGCCAGAGGCGAAACAGGGAAACAGGGGCGAACAGGTTGAAGCAAACGTTGGAGCAGCCCGGCTGGATGGTGTTGCAGACAAAGCGCTCCTGCTCATCACTGAAGAGGGTGAAGCCGGCCAGCAGGACCACAATAAGACGTATGGCCACCATTAGCAACCACCAGGTTTTACCTTGGGTGGAGGGGGTGGGTGGAAGGAAGAGCATAAGGGAAGTGTTTTAATGACCACAACTGTTAAAGGGGTCATATTATGCTTTTTCTGATCCTTTACCTTAGTGCAATATATACTGTTTTTATTCATGTTTAAGGGGCTGCAGGCTTTCATTGTGAGGTCTACACAGAGTCTTAATACTTATTAGAAGTAATTTGGCACATCTAAAAAATTGGATAGATTAGATCAGGATTATATCCTCCTTCACATATTTTATACAGACGTGTGCAGAACAGTCAGAGTTTCAAAAGGTTTCAGAGGCACTTACCCACAAAGGAGATATTGTGGCTGATGGCAACAAGGACTGCATCCAGCATGCCCATGTTTATAACCAACCCTACAACCCAGACTCCAAAGGAAACAGAAGCGACCCCTCAAAAGGATCCAGATAAAGTTAACAGATTTAAAAGTAAATTCTCATGAAAGAAATCCAATTCAAGAATTTCCAGTGGGCTATGCTCCTCGACACTGGGGACACTTACAATCCTACGATGTCAATGCTCAGGGCTCACACTACATACACACACGGCAGCTACCTCTTAACAATGACACCTCTCAAGTTGTCCCCAAGTACATTTCACTCATGCCAACAAGAGGCATGATCTGGTGAGGTGAGCTATTCTTACCGGCCGACCAACGTCAAAGCATAGCTAGGGTAGCTCGACACCGTTAAAACTTCACCGCCAAGCTAACAGTCGAGTGTAAAGTAGGCAGGGGGAAGGTTTTTTAGATTGGATAAGGAATTCACAATTCAGGGAAGGTTTTCAATTAAGCCTCATGTTTATCATGGGTTGAGGTGAGCGGATTTGTGTTACTTGATTATAATGTGCTGACATGAGCCTTTGAGGCCATTTTATAGCATTTGACACATTGGTAGGAAAAACGATATAAAACTTCAGGTGTGTGCCTGTATTTCATAACATGGTTGTAGTGTTTCCAATTAATAAGAAATGTTCATTTCAAACCTTTGAAGTGACTGAAAACTATTTCAGGAGACGATAATTTATCAATTAACTTGTAGAAATAACACTTCCAACTTACGTCTCTAATCTAGATAATTTGCAACACGGTGAATGAAGCTCTATAACACATTATTGGATAATGCAAAACAAATTTCATCTTATCAAAACCAGTTTATTTTGATATCCAGTAGATTTAGGTTTGTTTGTTTACAGTACAGTGCAAGACACATCGCACACACTAATCTCTCGCCTCACCACAAACATCTGTTTAGCTTTGTTACCACTCTGTTTGACGTGGAGCAGTTGAGAAGGACATCCGGTCAAATGATCACATGACCTTCCAGTTAATGCCAAGCAAGTTTGCGATGCATTTTGTGTGTACTAAGACCCTATCAAAACGTACACATTGTCATGCAGATCTTGCTTGGTGAGGTGATGACATTTGAGAAGCTTCAACTGAGTCCAGGGGCAACAGGTGATAGAAACTCAATTAATTCCCTCTTCGGAAAAGTAGGTATCTAACAGTAGGTCTCCATTATGCTAATCAATTTGCATATTCACGAAATCGGACTTATGCATGTGAAAATTACTTTTAAACATTAAATCTCTAGGGACCAAACAAGTTATATTAAACTGCATTGAAACTCACCAAGAAGGAAAAACTAATTATCTCAATTGTCAAGCAAAAAAAGTAAGACTAGCCATTCCTGTGCAGTGCTAATCTTGCAACACAACTATCTCAATACTTTATGGTTTAAAAACAGAACCCAGACCTATCCTTAAGATTGGCACCGCAATTTAGGCACCGTGTACATGTGGTGTATGTTTATCACTTATAAAGACAAGACATGAGACTGGACTACAACACAAGCTAGCCTTTGTGTGTAGTAAAATGTTCCACTCCTTCAAGGCCTTGTTTCCTCTCATTCTCCCAGAAATAAATCTCTAATGTATGCATAACATCAACATCTCATTAGCACTAGCACACACACAAAAATCCTGTTGATTGGAATAAACTAAATGTATGTATTTCATGTGTCACAAGCTTTCGTTGCTGCAAAATCATTAAATAAAATGATTGGAATAAACTAAATGTATGTATTTCATGTGTAATGTGTCACAAGCTTTCGTTGCTGCAAAATCATTACATAAAATACACAACTCCCATTTTCCAATCTCAAAACTAAAATATCGTTATCAAGTCTTTGCCATGAAAGTTCAAGCTTAAAAATACTTTGGCCTCATTTAACAGCATCGGAGGACCACAGAAGGATCCCCACCACCTACATCTCCAGACTTTAACACTTTGAGGTGACCCGACTATCCATAATTCTCTTCCCAATAGTCTCTGGTCTCACACCACCACCGTCTGTATCTCCACCTCCTCCGTAGCTGAGAGGACAAAGTCCCCCCCATGCTGATGTTGCACCATCACCTCCATGCACTCCTGGGTGGAGACGGCATCATCGTCCGTGGCAGTGGTCACCATTGTAACTGTGCCGTCCGCCGTCTCCACCGTGGTGCCGGTGGTGGCCAGCAGTGTGCCGTCGCTGATGGCACTGGCCAGCGTCATGGCGACCTGCTTGGTCAGGCTCTCGGGCGTGGCGATGGTGATGGTGTCGCCGCAGTCCGAGATGGACGCACCCTCCTCATCCAGCTCTGTGTTGCGCACGATGATCTGCCGGCCGGCGACGCCCCCGGCGCCGCGCGACTGGTTGACGATCTCCTGCACCACCCGCATGATGTGGTTGCCCATCTGGACAAAGGAGGAGGAGGAGGGTTCATCTAGTTAAATAACATTTAAAATAAAGGTTGTGGTTTCAACTAACTAACTCACCAAAACGATGTGTTTTTTTCTGAGTGAAAGATATGTTAAAAGTCTGTGTAAACATTTACACTGTGAGTAACAGTCATGACAGTTTATTGGTAGTTATAACGCTGGCGATAAAGCAACATCCAGAGCTAGCCATGGTTCAGGTAGCCACGGTTATGCCCCAATTACTGTGTGTGTGTGCGTGTGTGCATGCGTGCGTGCTGACCTGATTCTCAGTGGCTTGGATAAGCGTGACCTCCTCTCCCTGCACCGCCTCTCCTGCTGGAGCCTGGATGAAGCCAGGGGAGTGAGTAATGAGACTGGCAGCGTTTACAAACAACCTCTTGGAGTGTCTAACTACAAAATGGACTTGTGTCCGACCAGAGGGGTTGACCAACGGTGACTTTCACGGAGGATCACTTTCTAAAATTACCCGTATTTTGGAAAAGCTAACTACCAGTATGCTTACGTGCCCATGATTTTACTTGTGTAAAATTGGGTTTAAATAGACACTTTATACAGATACACTTGTATCTAGGGTTAGGGTTTATGTAAACTGGGCAAATTAAACAGCAGTAATTAAGCCCTCCACCCATC
This sequence comes from Micromesistius poutassou, assembly GCF_964030765.1. Lineage (NCBI taxonomy): Eukaryota > Metazoa > Chordata > Actinopteri > Gadiformes > Gadidae > Micromesistius > Micromesistius poutassou. Next base: position 7,398,877 of record NC_140271.1, on the reverse strand, counting down.
TCACCCCTATGATGTACTCCTGGGTGTCGGCCACCACGGAGGAGAACTCCACCAACACGGTGTGGGGGTCCTCTGAGATGATGGCGGCCGTGGCCAGGCTGTCTGCAGACTCCTGCTGCTCCTCCTCCCCGTCGTCACCTCCACCGCTGTCGTCGTGCGGCTCCTTAGACTCATCCTCCTTCTGACACCCACCTGGTACAGCAGGAACGTCGGCGCGAGGTGGATCCGTTGAACGGAGGTGGAAAAACATCAAAGGCAAACATTGTAATCCATTGATTCCTTTATTAATCTAATTTCTTTCCTTTACTATCGCTCTACTCAAGACATGACGTATAGGAAACGGAAAATTGAACGGCACATTGAATTGATCCTGATGGATTTTAAGCCAAAGTTAAAGTGCATGCGTATTTAAACCATTGGGTCGAGTCACATGTTTCCTGACCTTTGGCGCGCAAGTGGCGGTTGAGGGTGCCATGCTCGGCAAAGCCTCGCCCACACTTGGTGCACTTGTAGGGCTTCTCGCCGGTGTGGTGGCGGATGTGGCGCACCAGGGAGCCCTTCTCCCGGAAGCCCCGCAGGCAGAACTGGCATACGAAGGGCTTGTCCTCCGCATGTGTGCGCAGGTGGACCTGCACGGCGTTCTGAGCAAAGACACACGGGCCTGAGTGAGTGAGTGATTTTTGTGGGCAGGTCTACTGTTTAGGGCAGTGGTCATCAACCTTTTTAAGCCTATGATCCCTGACCGCAGCCTTGGTGATAGGCAAGATCTACCTATTGTAGCGTTGAGAGAAAAACACAGTCCAGATTTTACTTCCAACTTGAGGCCTTTTATTTGGCTAATTGTATTTGAATTACATTGGCTTTGGTCCAACTTTCAACTTGATGCAAACAAAAAAACGTTTTTTTTCATAGTAACAACAACAACGAAAATCAACATACTTAATAATAATAATAATAATAATAATAACTACAATGTAATCAGAAGGCAAAACTGTTGCAGTCATGCAACTCACTCAAGTCAGTGTGATGGCTGTGACTTAATACCGTCTGTGAGTGCTTTGTAGTTTGGCTCATAACTACAGACAGTCTGAGACAGTCTGTGAGGTGTCTGTTAGTGAGGCGGCTCCTGTGCTTAGATTTTATTATTTAATCAGGCATATTTATATTTTATATTATATTTATATTGGTGTATGTTGTCATGTATACGTTAGTGAAATGTGCCTGCACGCATTCTGTGTATATACTGCATATTCTGCACGCATTCTGTATATATACACAGAAAACAGGCGCAGGCACATTTCAATACCATATATGATATACGGTATTGGCCTGTGAGCATACTGTGGTATGTAGGGTAAAGCGTGCTTTACATGGGATACTTATGCAAATGTACATGTGCTATGCGTGTCTCTCAGTAAACAACACTAAATTCAAACTGCCTCTGTTGTCCTCTTTGACAACTTTTTTATGTAGTTTACTATTATTTTTGGGAGCTACAGGGAGAGTCTCAAAGATCTACCAGTCGATCGCAATCAACGGGTTGGCGACCACTGGTTTATGGCGCATTTCCACCGGAGGGTGCAGCACGCTGAGGCGTGCTGGGCCAAAGTGTACCCGCTGGTGGAACTACGCCATTAGGGTGTTCTGGTAACTCTTAGATGAAAAAGGTACTGGGTTTGACCCCAATGTCTTCATGGAGGCAATCCTGAGCCAACTGCCCTAACCTCTAACCTCTGCTCATTAATGACAAGCTTGCAAAATTGACTATAAATAAACTATAAATAGCTATCTGACCAAGCTGATGAATGAAAATGGACGCAGCAGTTCATCAAACAAGCCCATGCGCTCACCTTAGTCTTGTATCCCTTGTTGCATTTCGTGCAGTGGTAGGGCCGCTCGTCCGAGTGGGCACGCATGTGCTCGCGCACGTGCCCGATGGTCTTGTAGAGCTTGCCACACTCGCCGCACTTGTACCGCCTCTCGCTCACGTGCACGTCCATGTGCTTCTTCAGCAGGTAACCCGTCAGGAACTCCTTCTGGCACAGCGAGCACCTGAAGGGCTTGTAGCCTATGGCAGCAGGAGGAAAAGATTGTATATTAACATGAAATGCAGATCTGAAATGGTCAGGTTTGAAAAAATGAAGGCAGACTTGTGTATGCATTGTATGGCCGTCATAAAAAATATGCTTCAATAGAAATAAAAATACAAAATACTGTATACAATGAAAAGGTAGTGTTATTACAAAACTAACAATTATAGAGCCCATTGCTTTAATTATCCTATTTGTCTGTCCTAAGTGAATAACTTAATCTTCAAACTTTAAGAACAAATGAAAGATTCTACCTACTAAAATGTGTGAACCTAAATTGGTTTAAAATACAAAATATGGCAAGGTGTTTTCGAACTACTGAAAAAGACAAGGAAAACCTAACCCTAACCCTGTGACTACGAGTCACCGGTACACTGTTTACTGTTTACTATGCTAATGACTGCATTTATGGTACTGCATCTGTGATTCTGAGTGTAGCGATGTTAATTCAATGAAATCTGGTCATCTTTATAATGAGCAGATGATGTGTTGGCCAAATGAACATGTATGTGTGAGAGCAGTGGGTGAGAGCAGTGGGTCAACCCTGACAGTGTAGGTACTACAATACGGTGTCCCTATTGACTATTATCGGCTATTTCACACAGATGCTTAATTCAACTTATATAGTTGAGCTCCAAGATTGGGACAACAATTTTAATAGTGATTATTTTGCAGAATATTGTTATTATTTATTGCAATTAACAGACTATCGATGAAATTCTTATTCAGGGGGGACCTATTTTTCTAATACAAGTCAATATTTTTATTTTTCACAATAAGCTAATTGGAGAGGCCTATCTCATGATTTTGATCACTATGAATTGATTATGGAGCTACAGTTTGAGAATTGAGAATTGATAACGGAGATACAGTTATACAGTGCATCTGTTTACCAGAGTGGCCCTTGATGTGAAAGCGCAGGTAGTTGAGGCCCTTGAAGGAACGGTTGCAATGTGGACATTTGTGCAATTTCGCCAATTTTTGAAACTCTTCTCCTTCAGACATATCCTGAAAAAAAAAAAGAAGCAGGCATTGATTTGGAGGACAGACAACCAACCATGGAGGACAGATGCAGTCCTACACTTGCATGTTTTCAATCCAGCCTAGGGATGTTAAAAATGTGTCGATTCTCAAAGATCGGTTTTCAAAATAACCAATTAAAAATTAGCGTAGCCGAGGCTAAGGGGTTCCACGATCTGATCATATTTCTTGAGCCAGATTACACCGTTCCATGTCGCCAAACTATAAATGTGTGGCTGGAGAAAATGTACAGTGAAGCAGCAGGCTCCCTCCGTGTGATCCTGTCCTTAGCGGAGAAAGTTGCCATCACCACCGATGCTTGACTGATGCTTTAACCGATGTTGACTACCGAGTCGTACGTGACCATGGCCGTTCACTTTTCTACTGACTGGATTGTGCAGAGTGCGATCCTGTAGACCCGCTCAATGCCAGAGAGGCAGACTGCGGAATACATGGCTAACGTCCTGCAAGCTGCCGTTGAAGATTGGGGCATAGCTGACAGAGTGGCAGCCTGCGTGCATGACAACGCATCCAACTAATTAAATGGTTTCATGTCTTAAACAAATTCCGTTGCAAAGAGGAGGCGCGCATCATCAATATCCTGATAAAAAAATACAGACACATTTTGCCTATTGTAAATTAACATGAGACATTGTAAACGTTCACAATCCTGCTCTATGCTCCGTGATATTTTGTGTATCATCATTTCTATTAACTTCATAAAAAATGTATTATTGGTGTGCTCCTGAGCGCAACCTTTGAAATATGACGGGCGGGCCGCTGTCTTAAAGGAAAGCGCAGATCTTTTGAGCTCCGCAAATGCTGCAGGGGCCAAAAAAAAACAAATAAATAATAATAATAGATAGATATGTCGACTCATGACTGACACGTCGACTCACAAAAGACTGAGTCGTTAACATCCCTAATCCAGCTGATACATTTTGTAGACAATAACAAGTATAACAAGTAATAATATGCACACACACACACACAGACACACTCACTTCCACCTCCTCCACCTCCAACTCCATCTCGACACACTCCTCAGTAACATGGATCTGCTCCGAATCGGGGTCTTCAAAGAGCACTTTTTCGATTGTCTCGTGTGACTGTTGGTGTTCCTCCTCCTCTACCTCCTCCTCTTCTACCTCCTCCTGCCCCAAATCCTCCACCACCGCCTCCACCATCGTTGTTGTCGTTTCTGCTGGCATGGTGGTCTCCGTCTCAAGGCCGATGCCAGAGTTGATGATGGCCTGGCAGATGAGGTTGTCCCCCACTGCCCCAGTAGCTACCAGCGTCTCAGCAGGTAGCTGCTCCACTACCACCTGGCCACAGGGGGAACCGGTCATTCTGGTCATTACTTAGATTTAGTTTAGCGTTTTGCACACACTTTTACCCAAAGTGGCAGGTTATTTTCCAAAATAGTGTGAATGAAACTACTGTGTACAGTTTGTGTGTGTGAAATATATTTTTAATTTGTTGGGAAATGCATGCCGGAACTCAAGGATGCGGACATTGGACATCCAACCCTTTGGACAAGGAGTTGAAGTCCTTAGTCCAATATTATCAAAACTCTTGTGGAAAAAAGTATATGCTGGTTGGACCATGATCTCTGAAACAAAGTTTATGACATTGGGAATGACATGTGCACAGGACCTACTTGTTGTTCCTCCACAGTGAAGTGCACTTGTTGTATGACCTCCGGGTCATCCAGGGGGGGACGGGGCTCCATCACCACCATAGTTTCTACCTCACAAGAGAAGATTTATTTGATTACAAATATACTATCAGGTTTATATTTAGTTTGACTGCTATGACTTGTATTTGACATCAAGTCTTAATTAATATTTTGTTTCTAGTATATGGCTAAAGACCACTAACTACAAACTATTTTGCCGGTTTGTCTCACTGTGGATTTTAGTATATAAAGCCTGTGACCGCATATAAAAACCAAATACCGTGGCACCACAGACAAAACCCAAATTTAAACAATTGCAACCTTTCTGAATGCCGTCCTTTCCGACCAGGATCTCACTGAACTGGTGGAAGCGGATCTTCTCCGTGCAGGGTGTGATGGACTTCAGATGCCTGGTGAGGGCGCCAGACTCTCGGAAGGACAAGCCGCAGAGAACACACCGGTATGGACGCTCGTCTAGAGATGGAGTACGGAGCACACGGAAGGAAATAGAATGACCTATTTAACCAGAATAACAGATCAAAACAGGGGGTGTTTTGGGGCCATTATTAAGGCTGAAATCTCCTTCTTTTTTGTGCCACTGCTTCCAATTACATTTAGTTTAACCCCAGTACATACTGCCTTTAATATGATGGTCTCAAAGGATGTATGCACTAGGGATGTCAAAAGAACCGATATTTCAGTACCAAGTCTATGCCACAATTCTAAAAATGTGATGGTACTCGTTTTTCTACAGTACCGTAGGTACCGGGGATGCAATTCCTCGGGACGTAACGTGGGCAGCATATACACCTACAAGACGGACCCGTTTCAATGTTGCGCTTCTAAACACGCATGGTACGACTGCGTGCGGCATCACTCACTTGATGTTGTTTTGATTGAAGCTCGGCAGGTTGTAATGGGTATGGGGTGAATGAATGAACGTGTGTGTGCGTGTGTTGCGAGCGTATGCAATTTCAAAGTAACAAACCAACTCAAAGCCGATGCATGCATCCAAAACTATTTGTTCGAAACCAAATAAACAAATCAAAAACAGTGTTGCTTATTCGCTTGAAATACTTTTTTTCAAATACTCTTTCTTTCTTCTTCTTTTGGGAATTAATACGGCACGGTACCGAGCGGCTGAAAACAATGTTGGCATCTCCTGTGGCTGTCTTGCGCACCTGCGTTATATTACTTAATATTACGTTGGAAGTTATGTTTTAAACCCCGCCATGCACGCAAGTGTAAACGCGAGCAGCATAGCTGCATGACTGCTTTCAGCATGTATTTATTTTTTTATTACTTGAACGCTACATGCCACTGTTCTTTTTTTGTAATGTTAATAGTGGTTTCTTTTTATTCATTACTTGAAGGTTACAGGCCAGTGCCACTGTTTTTTGTAATGTTTAAATGTTTTTAATAAATGAGTATGTAGAAGTACATGGGATTTATTGTTGTTTTTGACTGTGGTATCGAATTGGGTATCAAGAATCGTGGAATTTCACTGGTATTGGTATCGACTACTAAATTTCTGGTATCATGACATCCCTAGTATGCACATAGTGCCACACCAAAGGATTACTAGAACTTTGCTCCTTGCTACGAATCATTGGCGAGCAGTCTGTTTGTGTGTGTGAACTTCAAAATAAATTATAGCTCTTTCACACATGCCAGACATTCCCCGGATTATACCCAGAGGGGCTTCGCAAATGTCTGATTCCGCCCCTCTGGAGTTTACCAGGAGTTTACCTGACCAGGTCCCAATGTTCAATGTTGTGTAAAGTTTTCCCTGTGGTATCGAAAATGGTATTGAATGTAGATATTTTTCAAGGTATTGTACCAAAGTTCGAAAATCCAGTATTTTGACAACACTATATTGTGGAAACGTTTAAATAAATGCAGTAATGATATCACCATTACAGATTTGGAAGCCTCAGCAGAGATCTTTGATGTGTTGTAAACAAAACACTACGACTTATGCTGCCTACTTTTTGCATCACGTCCTGCCTCCTACACATTCTACCCAGGCACCACCCCTCGCCAACAGTATCCGGAGTATCTCCAATATGTGTGAACACGTCTGAATTATCTCCGGTTGCATGTGTGAAAGGGCAGCTCCAGATCATCTCCGGAGCTGATTCTCATGAGATGATCCAGAGTTCATGTGGGAAAGACATATTTTTCAGGGCTTAAATTTCAGCGCGGGATTGCGGGTATTGCGCATATTTTTTTCTAATCCTGCAACTCAGGCCAGCATAATGCGGGACAATCCCGCACAAATTTCACTTTGTGCGAGAGAGAGAGAGAGAGAGAGAGAGAGAGAGAGAGAGAGAGAGAGAGAGAGAGAGAGAGAGAGAGAGAGAGAGAGAGAGAGAGAGAGAGAGAGAGAGAGAGAGAGAGAGAGAGAGAGAGAGAGAGAGAGAGAGAGAGAGACACACACACACACACACACACACACACGACCCATGTGCTGTTCTTGGCAATTATTTCAATCGCTATGAGCTTTCAGTAGGATGCAAAAATGGATCGCTAGCTTAAACATACCTCTACAACTTCAGCACGGGATTGCGGGTAATGTGCAGGGTTAGGGTTAGGGTTATCAGGATACTGATGTACCATGAAGATGTGACTAAAAGAGCAGAGGGAGAAACTAATAGGTCTGTATATAGTTAAGAAAATAAGTCAGCAACTACTGTTTCCATAGTACATATGTACTATGTGCTACATATGTACTATAATGATGAATTAATTGAAAACAAAGTGTTTGATTTCTTCATTTTTCTACTGAGCAAAGATAAAGCAGAAGACAGTACAGTACACAACAGTTAAAATAATAGCACATGAGGACATTTGTATAAGGAATTTAATGAAGAGAATCCCGCTACGGTATTTTGACGTTACCGTGTGACCGGTGTCACTGGTAGACAGTGTTGTTATTATTATAACAACATTATTTTTCGGGTAACACATTACTTCCTTTTTCAATTCAGCGCAATGTTACTTTTCTCAGGGAGAGATTTGACAGTGAAACTGCCTTCTCAGGCAGTCTGCTATTGCAATAGTCACTTCACAAGCTCCGTCGCGTTCTTATCAGACAAAGTGAAATTTGTGCGGGATTGTCCTGCATTATGCTGGCCTGAGTTGCGGGATTAGAAAAAAATATGCGCAATACCTGCAATCCCTCGCTGAAATTTAAGCCCTGAAAAATATATGTCATAGGCCTTTCCCACATGAACTCCGGATCATCTCCTGAGAATCAGCTCCGGAGATGATCTTGAGCTGCCCTTTCACACATGCAACCGGAGATAATTCAGATGTGTTCACACATATTGGAGATACTCTGGATACTGTAGGCTAGGCGAGGGGTGGTGCCTGTGTAGAATGTGTAGGAGGCAGGATGTGATGCAAAAAGTAGGCAGCATAAGTCGCAGTGTTTTCCACACAGTACGTGACAGAGGCTGGTAGCGTGAAGCTGTCTCTGCATCGATCTCAGACAACACTTACGTGGGCATATTCCAAAGCCAGTTCGTTATGACAAAAAAGCCAGCGGTGGAACAAGATAACGAATGCCGTCACTGATTTTAAAGACATGGTCAAAACACTGGATCCTAGGTATGCGTTACCGCGAAATTGAGATGCCAAAGCTATACGGCAAGGTCCGCGGGCAAGTGGAGAAAGAAAGCCTATTATTAAATATTAGTGTTTCTCAGAGATGGAAGTTGAGAAAAAGATTTTGGATTTTTTCTATTGCAGTTTTGCTCAATAAATTTTCTTAAAATACTTCTGTACTATGTGAAATATGTCCTAGTAATACAAAAGTACAGTAATAGCTGCCTAACCAGTATTTTACGCCTTCAGGGGCATTTATATAGAAATTAGAAGATACAATTAACATACCGTGATATAACACCATTACGGTCTATGCCTCAAATCATACTGTGATATAAATTTTTGTCCATACCGTACAGCCCTAGTTGGGGGCCAAATGTACGACTAATTAAGCTTGCAAGTAGTATCCCCCAAACTTTAAAAATCCCCCCTGTGGAGCATTTATGGGGGGAATTCCCCCCCATTTTGAAAAATGAAATTTAAGCCCTGATTTTTATATTGTCAGACATTTTCAAACATTGGATTCAAATGAACATGTCACTTCCTTTACCTGTATGGCGGCGATAGTGGCGAATCAGAGAGCCTTTGGTGCGGAATGCGGAGCCACATAGCTCACAGGCAAAGTTCTTCTGCTCACTGTGGGTGTTCAAATGGGTCCTTAGGATGTTGGTCTGGTGAGAGCAAAGTCAAAGAAGAAACGTTATGGAAGGAGCGAAACTCTGACCGTTTTGTTGGTTTCATTACGGATGCTGCCAATATTTGGCCGAAGAGCTCCAATCTAGGTGAAAGAGGCGTTACACTTTCTTTCGCCTCATATTTGTTTTTTTACTCATGTTGCTGGAGGCAGGATATGTAAAAGCTCAATGTTGGCAAGCAAAAACAACAGCAGTAGTAAACTGTAAAAAAATAAAAGTATATGTAAATATTTTTAAAAAATCCACACAGTGTAGACTGGTCCCTCTAGAAAAAAACTTCTTAAAGCCTCAACCACTCGAGCAAATTTGTTTTCTTCTGTAAAATATATACAAAACAAAAACCTGACGTTACTCTGCCCATAGAATTTGCTTTGACGACCGTGCTCTGTGTTGAAGTGCAGCAGTTCAGCTATTACATAGTAGGACTGCAGGATCCAACATTAGTAAATCATAAATGAACCAGAAAACATAGCAGCAAAGACCAGGCGGTCGTCGCTCAGATGTCCAACTACATTTTCGGAGAGGAATGCCAACAGCAGCATTGGTGATCTGACTCGGGTTATTTGTCCTACAGAAAAAAGATGAACGTGTTTAACCACTTACAGTCTTAAATGTTTTGTCGCACATGTAACAGACGTAGCGTCCCGCCTCATTCACTTCGTATGCTTGCTTGGAGTTGTCCGAGGTGTCAGAGATCTGTGGCTTACTGCTGTGGACGACCCTTTCACACGCCTTCGCCGAAGCAGTCCTCCGCCGCTGTCCTCGGCCCAGCAACACATCTGGCTCACCTGCAAGAAACATAGGACAAGAAACATTAGACAACAGTGGCTCTTTTAATACCCACGTAAAGGTTCTGGGATCCATCAACCCAGTCTAACTGCAGGCATCATTGAGCTAGACACCAAACACCTACCCACTTAGTGTCTGCTACGAGTAAAAATAATGGCAATGCAGACTCACCGGTGGTGTCGGTTTTCTCGGGTTCATCTGAAGATGCCTCTTCAACCAATTTCGTTACTTCGGTGGGGGTTTCAGAGGGTGCCGAAACCTGGAAAAATAGATTCGGCATGTAGATAAGAAACGTGGGAATATAACGGGATAGTCATGTTTGGATTTTTGACTTGTCTCCTTTCTTACCTCTTGGGTAGCATCTCTGGATACCACGACCTGCTCCTGTAGTTCATGCGGCCGTTTGCAGTTCTGGAGCAGCTTGTGTTGAATGAAAGCATCAAGGGTAGAATACTCTGCCTGACACCGACCACATTTGTGCACATCCTCATCTGAAACAATTCATATGAAAGGTGGTTGTTAATGTGCCTTTTAACATTTACACTGAAAAAGAGGAGCATCGAAATGCTCCTTTATCGAAGATGGAACAGCCATATAATAAGACCCAAAACCATGAAAGACGCAAAGTAACAATGCTAGCTAATTGTGGCTAGCTGCTAGCTACACATGACCATGGAAGTAGGCCCCCAAAACAGCAACAGTATTATGGAGTCTACTTTAGTTTAAAAGTAATTAAACCTTCGTCTCCGAGAGTAGTTTGGACAGCAACTGCGTTGCCGTGATCCGTTTGCTCGCTCTCTCTCTTTGCCGTATGATTACTTTCTACATTCATGTCGTTTGGATTCTCCGTCTCTGTCGCAACGCTACCGATGGAAAAACATGGCGGATTTACGACTTCGTAGTCATAACAACAACTGGGCGTGCAAGACTGGTGCAGGAGGATCTTACAGTTATACATACATTTGGTGATATTCTCCCAGTTCTTGTATCATAATTGTTGCATTAATCATTTGTATTATCACTTTTATCACAATACGTATCTGCTTTTGGTATATCAAATGTATAATTTATCAACCGGTTTTGTTTAATGTACTGCCTTTTCAATGGTAAGACTTAGCTGGTCGAGTAACAATAAATATTGACTCATTCACTAAGGCACACATTAGCAGTCAACGTCTGATTAGTCAAGCAACAATACTGCATAAACGTAGATATTGAAATATCATTCAGTAATGTTTAATGCATAAAAAACGCAGCAAGCATACATATTGTGAATACCTCAATATCCTTAACAACAAGAATATATCGGTTAAACAAAAATGTTTATTGAACAACAGAGACCCATCCGTGTTACGCTTCTGTAGCAGTGTGGAACATCCTATTCAAACACTGGCATAAGAATCACGACACTAAACCAAACAACTATCACTTCACTTTGCGGCAGTAGACATGGCTAGTGATGGCCAATATGAAGCGATGCTTTGGAGCACCGAGCAAAAGTGGGGGTTACAAATTAAGCTTGTGTCTAGCCTTGTGTCGTTCCCATAAAAAACACGTGACTAATGACAAACGAAGCCTCGGTTTATGAGTGTGACGTTTGAAGCTTCGTTTAGGACCCACGCGAGTCGACCCTCTCGACTCGGATACGACTGTTTCGGAACACAGTATCACAGTCTGGTTCACGGACCAAAATGTTTCTGTGCTACAAAATCACAACTTAAATTTAGTATGTTTCTAAGAGGTATCTAAAGTGCTTGAAAGTAGCCTAGCTGAGTTTGATAGGGCCTACATCAAAATCGATGGCAGAATCCTTCTATTTTATGGCGCACCGGGTTAAAGCGTGTACCATGTAGGCACAGTCCTGAATGCAGCGACCCGCGTTCGAATCCTACCCGTAGTCATTTGCTGCATGTCCTCCCCTCTGTCTCCCATACCTTCCTCTCTATCTCTTTCTATAAAAAAAAAAGTAAATATATATATATATATATATATATATATAAATTGTTCTATTTTCCATTCTTGATATCTAGATTTATGAATGAAGTACTGCATAATCTTATAGTACATAGTAGGCCTAAAAAATGTAACATGTTTTACCATAGCCTAATGGGTATGACTGCTCACTGGTACTTTAGCTAAGCAGCACTGGGAGAGGTCTGTGTTAGGATGGGAGACCATTCAGTGTCTTCATTGGTTTTGTGTAATCAGACCAAAAGTAGACTACCTAGTGGTTTTTTTTATTGACCACTAGGTGTCCCTAGTGAGCATCCGAAGCCTCGAGAAATGAACCTTTTTTTGAAACATTTCAACACATTTGGCTGGAAGGCTTCAAGGTGTTATGAAGCTTCATCTCGCCATCACTAGACATGGCTTCTCACTTCAGTGGTGTTTTGAAGCTGACAGATCTTGATGATTTCATAACGCCTTCCCAGGTATTGACATCTACTACATGACATCTGATTATATTTAAGTGTTCTTGTAGACGTTTCCTGCTATTGCCATGATATTTTAGTCACCGTAACGTTGGCAGTAGGCTGTCTACACTCAGTACTGCGCCATGCGTTTGGTTGACATGCATCATGCAGTCCAATAGATTGAGAAATATAACGTTAACTTGAGGTTGTAGTATATTTATATCTGTGCTGATATTGTGATATATTGTGTACATCTTCCCACATATAGTTAATGACAATTAGTTTGTAGTACAACCATTTGTTTGCACTGCAGGATTGCTACTCTTGTTACTCTTATTACTCAGCCATGACTCAGCACTAAAGTCATCATGTTGCTTACAGCAAATGAAATATGTATTTTAAGTTGGTTGGCTGCAACCATCTGATACATCATAATGAGGGTGTTTCTGTTTTTAAACGGATTTTCCTGCTGGTATTTTCGGAACTATAATTTTTTGCTCATAACCACGGGATATCAAAACCAGGGGGTACAATATTACCATATTATGTGTGTACATATTGTGCAATAATGTAAATAATATTGGAAGTATTTTGATTTTTTTTAACAGGAATGTGTCAAACCTGTCAAACTAGAAAAGAAGCAAGGGAACTCTGTTGCCAAAATACAAATCGAAGACGATGGCAGCTACTTCCAAATCGATCAGGTAGGGGGAGCTCTCAAGCCACGTAGGGCCCTTTAAACCATTTGACCAACACAACAGTGGCAAACTCTTAACATTAACATATTCAAATTAAACCTTCTCGGTGTCCCTAGGATGGAGGAAAGCAGAAGCTGGAGAAAGCCAAGATCACATTAAACGACTGTCTGGCATGTAGTGGCTGTATCACCTCTGCTGAAAGTGTCCTGATCGCCCAGCAGAGTCAGGAGGAGATCTTCAAGGTGCTCCGCAGGAACAAGGTACATGAGACTGTTTTCTACAGTAAGGTACATGCTAGACAATAAGATAATTGACATTTAAGGTAAGCTAGTAGATATCTATTTTATACTATTGAATTGGAAGATGTACAATCCATATGGCAGATATGAAGTGATGGCAAAATTAGGCTTCATGAACCAATGAGGCTTTCCAGCCCAAAGGTTCACCAAAAGGTTCATTACTCGAAGCCTCATTGAATCGTTCTCTCAAGTGACACCTGCTGTGCAATATGTATGACAGACTAAATTAAGCCTGAGTCAAAGTATCCTGCAATGTCTATAAAATAAACAATTTTTGCCACTGCTACTCAATGAATATAAAGCGTTTGTATGGAAATATCATTTTTTTGAGTGCTGTGACGTTGATCACTCAAAATAAATACATCAATGATGTACACTGACACTGAATGCAATAGTGGTTATAAAACTGGGAGTGCAAAAGTGCTTATGCAACTGGGAGTGCAAAAGTGCTTATGGAACTGGGAGTGCAAAAGTGCTTATGGAACTGGGAGTGAGGAACAAACTGCAACAGAGCAGAATGGGCAAATAAAAGTTATTGGTTTTTATTTTTAAAAAATAAGCTTTTTCACAGTGTTGGGGTTTAGCCGATTTATTTTCTTTGACACAATCTACTAATACTATGCTAATAATATAATATTAATAGATAACGATATAGATATATAGATTATATAGATATGTATAGCCTATAAGCCTATATAATAATAATATATATAATATGTAATACTAACCCTAAACTCAACTAGCCTACTACTAACACTATTCTAGTATCTATCTATCTATCTATCTATTCTAACCTAATATAATATAGTCTAATGCAGTATAATAATAATAATAATAGCTGATATAATCTATGATACAATGACTGAACTTAACCACTAACTCTGACACTTAACCAACGGACACTCTATCTGATCACCAATACCAAACGCCAACTCAAAACCCACAAAGTGCCGCGAGGTTCAAACCCTTTTTATGCTGTAGCGACACTCAAAATGAATCAGTGACGTGTACACTGAATCCGAGGCCTCGTTTGTCATCAGTCACGTGATTTTTACGGAAACGATACAAGCCTCGAATCAAGGTTTCATCTGGAATGCCTTCTTTTGCTCGACACATGCTTCGACGCCTCATTTCAAACGTCACATCACTACAGATATGCACACACGCCTGTCTTTTCTTTGCCCTCCCCAGCTGGCCAGTGCCACAGACCAGGTGGTGGTGGTGGTGTCAGTTTCGCCCCAGTCCAGAGCCTCCCTGGCAGCACGCTTCGGGATGAGTAGCAGTGAGACAGGCCGGAGGCTCACGTCCTTCTTCAAAGGCATTGGTCAGTGGAATCGCAGAGTACCTCCTTAGTATAGCCTTGCTGCCAAAATTTCAATTAAATTCACAATACTAATAATCTAAGGCAGGTGACAAAAATAGGAAGACAACACATAATATCAATTTAATTTAATATTTACATATATACACATTTTACACAATCAAAACATCAGGTTAAAATCTGTCTATTTAAACATCTCGTGTGTGATTTCACTATAGGTGTGAGTTTGGAATGGCTTGTTATGGCTTATCAAAATGTATTGATAGATGGATATCTATCAACATCAACTAAATTCAGCTAACTCTGGTACAGTCAATGACCATTGTCCCTTTTTTAATACATAAATAAATGAAAAGCGTTTGCACAAAGTGACAAGGTGTATAGGTTGTAGAGGTCTGTGCGGTCAGGGTGTAGCCTGGCATTCTAGTAATAACATGGTACTAATGGTGCACGGGTTACATTACAGGGGTCCATCACGTCTTCGACACAGGCTTCAGCCGGACCTTCAGTTTGCTGGAGAGCCAGCTGGAGTTCCTGGAGCGCTTCCAGAGGAGGGAGCAGGACAAGACAGCTCTGCCCATGTTGACATCTGCCTGCCCAGGTATTATTACATTCAGACGACCCAGCCATGACCCAGACACACCTGCTAACCAGAGCTGGCTGATTTAGTGCTCACTATGACACGCAAGGACTTTGTTTACTATTAATGTTGTGATGTAAATCTTCCTATTCCTGCCTTTTTAAGTGTGAAGTTCAGTACTACTTCTGAACCTTTATTAAAGCTGATAATAATAATAAAAAAAATGACATCAGGCTTTATCTGTAAAATGACCAACACCCATGGTGCAGTTAGAAGTGTGTTTGTGTGTTTATATTTATAAGGTTGGATCTGCTATGCAGAGAAGACCCATGGGGAGTTCATCCTTCCGTATATCAGCACCACACGCTCTCCCCAGCAGATGATGGGATCCCTGGTGAAGGACTACTTCGCTGAAGCACAGGTGAGGGAAGAGTTACAGATAATGTCACCTAATCAAAATATCCTGTCGCCTCTCTGTATTGGTGGTTGTCTGTTTATAAGCTTGTGGATAAATGGCAAATATATTGTTCATTTCAGTGGTTGATTGGTTGATAATTGGTTTCTTGGTTCCTCGTGGTTTACTTTTCCCTATGGGGAAGTGCCCAAATTGGCAAAACCACACCTGTACCATTCATTTCATGCAGTTATAAACTGTGATTAACTGAACACTATGATGATGATAGTGTTTTATTTTATGGTCAGGGCTTGAGTCCTCGGCAGATTTTTCACGTAGCGGTGATGCCTTGCTACGATAAGAAACTAGAGGCCTCCCGGCCAGACTTCTACCTCGAAGAAGCAGAGTCCCGGGAGGTGGACCTTGTCATCACCTCTGGCAAGTTGTGTGTGTGTGTGTGTGTGTGTGTGTGTGTGTGTGTGTGTGTGTGTGTGTGTGTGTGTGTGTGTGTGTGTGTGTGTGTGTGTGTGTGTGTGTGTGTGTGTGTGTGTGTGTGTGTGTGTGTGTGTGTGTGACCAGCCATATATTTTTCTTCTTGACCTTTGATGCATTGTCCACTTGATGTCACTGTAGGAGAAGTTCTGAGCATGTTGGAGCAGGAGAAGGTGATTCTGAATGAGGTTGAGGCTTCGCCCCTAGATGAACTGTAAGTGATTGATCTGGTTGAACCAGTGCTTGCTGCAGTTCCACAATAGGTACTGGAGCTATAAAAAGAGTTATGTTATATATTAGTTCTAAAAGATCGTTTTTATTTCTTCCCCCCAACTAAACTCCTATTTATGATTGGATTTTAGTTTTTAATTTGTGGGGTACCTAATCAGTATGTTTGGTGGGGCTATGGTATCCTTGCAAAACATATCAACATATAAACAGGCAAATAGTAAATAAAACACATTAAAAATACATTAAACATTAAAACATTAAATTTAACAAAGAGGTCTGACTGCATTTATTGAACTAAATGAATACATCTGGAAGTGCATTAGATGGTGAGGACGTTTGTTTAACTGTGTGCAGATTCAGCAACGTGAGCGGCGGTGAGTTACTGAGCCATGCGGGTGGTGGGTCCGGGGGTTACCTCCACCACGTGTTCACACACACCGCCAAGAAGCTGTTTGGAGAGGAGGTGAAGGAGCTCACCTACAAGACACTCAAGTAGGTCCTCCAGAATGTTCCACAACAAAAGGCTTGGCTGGTGCAGGGAAGAGACAGACATTCTTTCATGACAAATCAACAAGTCAATTGTCGCTAGCATGTTTTTATTTTATTAATGATTTTATTATTTATTACTTATTTTTGTCTTATGTTTGTAATGGTAATTAAATGCTGTCTTCAACTTGACTAGGGATACTACATCAGTAGCATTTTTTTTTTTTGTATTCCTTTCAGATGGAAACAAAGACAAATGTCTTTCTTTTTACAATTGGGTCTTTCATTTAGCAGATACTTTTATTATTTTAGTGATTTCATGTCCTTAATGAGCAGGTATAGGGGGGTCAGGGCATCTTCATCGATGCAAACAAGTAGGTTGCAGTGCACATTAAGGGATCGAACCCAGTTCCATCCACTGTCCTGCCCTCTTACCATCTCCCCTTCACCCATAGGAACAAGGACTTTCAGGAGGTGACCTTGGAGAAGGATGGCGTGGTGTTGCTGCGCTTCGCAACTTCCTACGGCTTCCGTAACATCCAAAACCTGGTGCAGAAACTCAAGAGGGGAAAGTCCCCGTACCACTTTGTGGAGGTTATGGCCTGTCCCTCAGGTAAGGGGGAGGAGGGGAGGGGAAGCAAAAAAAAGACAATTGGTGGTTTTATACAATATTGAAGCCAATGTTGATGGTAATAGTTCAGATAAATAGGAATGCTGTATTAAGAATAAAAAAAAGTGTATGAAAAAAATGAATTTGAAGCCATTCAAAAAGATAAACTTACAACTACAGCCACAGCCTTTGGCGTATAAATCTATTTTTTTTTTTCATATTTGTGTTTATCAAATCATTGTCAATCATGTCCATTAACACCTACTCAGATGAATTCCCCTGCTCTCATCCACCTCCAAGTAACACATGTTCTCTGTTGTTCTTTCCACCCTGGCCCCCACCACCACCATGCTAAGGCTCTCTGAACGGAGGTGGCCAGCTGAAGCCCCTGCCGGATCAGACCAGCAAGGAGCTCCTGCAGCAGGTGGAGCGGCTCTACAAGGCCGAGACGGCCTCTGTCCCAGAGGAGGACACCCGCGTCTCAGAGCTCTACCACTCCTGGCTTCACAGTGTAGGGGCTGAGCGGGCCAGGCAGCTGCTGCGCACGCAGTACCACGGAGTGGAGAAGATCTCCAACGGACTCATCATCAAGTGGTGAAGATAAGGAGGCGGAGACGGAGAATAGGATATGTTTTTTATTTGGGTTTTTAATAAAGGAAACGCACAGAAATCACGCCCATAGGCCTGAATCGATCTACATGAAAAGAATAGTGTGAGCCATTCTTGGTTATGTATCTCTGAACCGTCCAAGGGAAAACATTGTTATTTCTAATCATTTTTCACACATTCTTTGTTGCACATTTTCACGTTTTGTTTGCAGAGAGACTTCTAGTCTATTGTGTGAAGCCTACTAATATTTTCAAATAATGACTAAATGTATCTTCACTATTTTATCATTCCTGCATTATGAAGATTGTAATTAAATATATATTTTAAATTATCAAGCCTTGTGACTCAAATGGCATGGGATGTTTGTGGTTAAAATAATTACTTTGAGAACATAGATATTAACCCTAAATGGAATGATCTGATCAAGCCCATCATAACATTAGACACACGGCTCTTCCGTTTCCAATACCTTGTTTTAGTTACTGCACAGGAGGTAGTATTACAATCAAAATGTCAGTTAAAGTTGAATACAATAACTTAATTGAACTTAGTTGAATTTAACAAGAACATGCAATTACATGCAATACATTTGTCATACAAGGATGGTGAATGGGTCTTGTTCTGTTGCACACTTTGTTGTCTGACATCTTTGTTAGGAAACCACATCATTCAATGCATTGGGCTTGAGTGAGATGAGACACCTTTGTGGAATTACCTTATGGTTCCCCCAACGTGTTAAGGCCCATTCATACCTCCGGATCCAGACGAAATTCGTCCGTCCGTACTAAACGTTGTCTCCGGTACTACCCTTCATACCTCCGTCCTGTTTCAGCGTTGTTATGGATGTTACGCAATACATCCTCTAGAGGGCAGTGACTGTCGTGTCGCAAATTACCGGCAGCGACAATCGCAAACATGGCATCTGTAGAGGAGATGATTTTGCTTTGTCATTCGAAATCGGCAAAAAAAAAAAAAAGGCGCAAAAAGTGTACGCGGCGGTGCCATGTGACACCCCTCACCAACCCGATTCTCTCCTCAAAATTTAAATTAAAAAAAGCTTTATTGGCATGAGAAATATACATTTGCATTGCCAAAGCAGGTGAACAATAAAATAAAAAGGTCAGGTATATAGTATAATATAAGTATAAAACGTTAAATACAACTGACGACGGACGAATTTCGTCCGGATCCGGCGGTATGAGGCGGCCTTTACGCTTCTGTAGTAGTGTGGAACATCCTATTCAAACACTGGCATATGAATCACGACACTAAACCAAACAACTAATCACTTCACTTTACGGCAGTAGACATGGCTTCTCACTTCAGTGGTGTTTTGAAGCTGACAGATCTTGATGATTTCATAACGCCTTCCCAGGTATTGACATCTACTTCATGAAATCTGATTATATTGAAATGTTCTTGTAGACGTTTCCTGCTATTGCCATGATATTTTAGTCACCGTAACGTTGACAGTAGGCTGTGTACACTGACAGTACTGCTCCATGCGTTTGGTTGACATACCTCATGCAGTCCAATAGATTGAGAAATATAACGTTAACGTAAATATAACGTTAACTTGAGGTTGTAGTATATTTATATTTGTGCTGATATTGTGATATATTGTGTACATCTTCCTACATATAGTTAATGACTATTAGTTCGTAGTACAACCATTTGTTTGCACTGCAGGATTGCTACTCTTGTTACTCTACCATGACTCAGCACTAACGTCATTATGTTGGTTACAGCAAATTAAATATGTATTTCAAGTTGGTTTGCTGCAACCATCTGATACATCATAATGAGGGTGTTTCTGTTTTTAAACGGTTATTTTCCTGCTGGTATTTTCTTAACTATTTTTTTGTTCATAACCACGGGATATCAAAACCATGGGGTACACTATTACGATATTATGTGTGCACATATTGTGCAATAATGGAAATAATATTGGAAGTATTTTGCTTTTTTTAACAGGAATGTGTCAAACCTGTCAAACTAGAAAAGAAGAAAGGGAAATCTGTTGCCAAAATACAAATCGAAGACGATGGCAGCTACTTCCAAATCGATCAGGTAGGGGGAGCTCTCAAGCCACGTAGGGCCCTTTAAACCATTTGACCAACACAACAGTGGCAAACTCTTAACATTAACATATTCAAATTAAACCTTCTCGGTGTCCCTAGGATGGCGGAAAGCAGAAGCTGGAGAAAGCCAAGATCACATTAAACGACTGTCTGGCATGTAGTGGCTGTATCACCTCTGCTGAAAGTGTCCTGATCGCCCAGCAGAGTCAGGAGGAGATCTTCAAGGTGCTCCGCAGTAACAAGGTACATGAGACTGTTTTCTACAGTAAGGTACATGCTAGACAATAAGATAATTGACATTTAAGGTAAGCTAGTAGATATCTACTATTGAGTTGGAATATGTACAATCCATATGGCAGATATGCACACGTCTGTCTTTTCTTTGGCCAACCCAGCTGGCCAGTGCCACAGACCAGGTGGTGGTGGTGGTGTCAGTTTCGCCCCAGTCCAGAGCCTCCCTGGCCGCACGCTTCGGGATGAGTAGCAGCGAGACAGGCCGGAGGCTCACGTCCTTCTTCAAAGGCCTCGGTCAGTGGAATCGCAGAGTACCTCCTTAGTATAGCCTTGCTGCCAAAAATTCAATTAAATTCACAATACTAATAATCTAAGGCAGGTGACAAAAATAGGAAGACAACACATAATATAAATATAATTTCATATTTACATATATACACATTTTACACAATCAAAACATCAGGTTAAAATCTGTCTATTTAAACATCTCGTGTGTGATTTCACTATAGGTGTGAGTTTGGAATGGCTTGTTATGGCTTATCAAAATGTATTGATAGATGGATATCTATCAACATCAACTAAATTCAGCTAACTCTGGTACAGTCAATGACCATTGTCCCTTTTTTAATACATAAATAAATGAAAAGTGTTTGCACAAGGTGTATAGGTTGTAGAGGTCTGTGCAGTCAGGGTGTAGCCTGGCATTCTAGTAATAACATGGTACTAACGATGCTTGGGTTACATTACAGGGGTCCATCACGTCTTCGACACAGGCTTCAGCCGGACCTTCAGTTTGCTGGAGAGCCAGCTGGAGTTCCTGGAGCGCTTCCAGAGGAGGGAGCAGGACAAGACAGCTCTGCCCATGTTGACATCTGCCTGCCCAGGTATTATTACATTCAGATGACCCAGCCATGACCCAGACACACCTGCTAACCAGAGCTGGCTGATTTAGTGCTCACTATGACACGCAAGGACTTTGTTTACTATTAATGTTGTGATGTAAATCTTACTATTCCTGCCTTTTTAAGTGTGAAGTTCAGTACTACTTCTGAACCTTTATTAAAGCTGAAATTAAAAAAAATGACATCAGGCTTTATCTGTAAAATGACCAACACCCATGGTGCAGTTAGAAGTGTGTTTGTGTGTTTATATTTATAAGGTTGGATCTGCTATGCAGAGAAGACCCATGGGGAGTTCATCCTTCCATATATCAGCACCACACGCTCTCCCCAGCAGATGATGGGATCCCTGGTGAAGGACTACTTCGCTGAAGCACAGGTGAGGGAAGAGTTACAGATAATGTCACCTAATCAAAATATCCTGTCGCCTCTCTGTATTGGTGGTTGTCTGTTTATAAGCTTGTGGATAAATGGCAAATATATTGTTCATTTCAGTGGTTGATTGGTTGATAATTGGTTTCTTGGTTCCTCGTGGTTTACTTTTCCCTATGGGGAAGTGCCCAAATTGGCAAAACCACACCTGTACCATTCATTTCATGCAGTTATAAACTGTGATTAACTGAACACTATGATGATGATAGTGTTTTATTTTATGGTCAGGGCTTGAGTCCTCGGCAGATTTTTCACGTAGCGGTGATGCCTTGCTACGATAAGAAACTAGAGGCCTCCCGGCCAGACTTCTACCTCGAAGAAGCAGAGTCCCGGGAGGTGGACCTCGTCATCACCTCTGGCAAGTTGTGCGTGTGCGTGTGCGTGTGTGTGTGTGTGTGTGACACCAGTCATATATTTTTCTTCTTGACCTTTGATGCATTGTCCACTTGATGTCACTGTAGGAGAAGTTCTGAGCATGTTGGAGCAGGAGAAGGTGATTCTGAATGAGGTCGAGGATGCGCCCCTAGATGAACTGTAAGTGATTGATCTGGTCGAACCGGTGCTTGCTGTAGTTCCACAATAGGCACTGGAGCTATAAAAAGAGTTATGTTATATATTAGTTCTAAAAGATTGATTTTTTTCTTCCCCCCCAACTAAACTCCTATTTATGATTGGATTTTAGTTTTTAATTTGTGGGGTACCTAATCAGTATGTTTGGTGGGGCTATGGTGTCCTTGCAAAACATATCAAAATATAAATAGGCAAATAGTAAATAAAACACATTAAAAAGACTTTAAAACATCAAATTTAACAAAGAGGTCTGACTGCATTTATTGAACTAAATTAATACTGGAAGTGCATTAGATGGTGAGGAAGTTTGTTTAACTGTGTGCAGATTCAGCAACGTGAGCGGCGGTGAGTTACTGAGCCATGCGGGTGGTGGGTCCGGGGGTTACCTCCACCACGTGTTCACACACACCGCCAAGAAGCTGTTTGGAGAGGAGGTGAAGGAGCTCACCTACAAGACACTCAAGTAGGTCCTCCAGAATGTTCCACAACAAAAGGCTTGGCTGGTGCAGGGAAGAGACAGACATTCTTTTCATGACAAATCAACCAGTCAGTTGTTGCT
Organism: Micromesistius poutassou; assembly: GCF_964030765.1. Lineage (NCBI taxonomy): Eukaryota > Metazoa > Chordata > Actinopteri > Gadiformes > Gadidae > Micromesistius > Micromesistius poutassou. The sequence continues at coordinate 7,376,087 of NC_140271.1, read as the reverse complement.
AGCATGTTTTTATTTTATTATAATTTTATTAATATATTATTTATTTATTACTTATTTTTGTCTCTTATGTTTGTAATGGTAATTAAATGCTGGAACAGGTAGGCTGCAGTGCACATTAAGGGATCGAACCCAGTTCCATCCACTGTCCTGCCCTCTTACCATCTCCCCTTCACCCATAGGAACAAGGACTTTCAGGAGGTGACCTTGGAGAAGGATGGTGTGGTGTTGCTGCGCTTCGCAACTACCTACGGCTTCCGTAACATCCAAAACCTGGTGCAGAAACTCAAGAGGGGAAAGTCCCCGTACCACTTTGTGGAGGTTATGGCCTGTCCCTCAGGTAAGGGGGAGGAGGGGAGGAGAAGCAAAAAAAAAGACAATTGGTGGTTTTTTACAATATTGAAGCCAATATTTATGGTAATAGTTCAGATAAATAGGAATGCTGTATTAAGAATAAAAAAAAGTATGAAAAAATAAATGTGAAGCCATTCAAAAAGATAAACTTACTACAGCCACAGCCTTTGGAGTATAAATCAATTTGATAAACACAAATACACAATTTTTGTGTATTTGTGTTTATCAAATCATTGTCAATTATGCCCATTTATTATGCCCAACACCTACTCAGATGAATTCCCCTGCTATCATCCACCTCCAAGTAACACATGTTCTCTGTTGTTCTTTCCACCCTGGCCCCCACCACCACCATGCTAAGGCTGTCTGAACGGAGGTGGCCAGCTGAAGCCCCTGCCGGATCAGACCAGCAAGGAGCTCCTGCAGCAGGTGGAGCGGCTCTACAAGGCCGAGACGGCCTCTGTCCCAGAGGAGGACACCCGCGTCTCAGAGCTCTACCACTCCTGGCTTCACAGTGTAGGGGCTGAGCGGGCCAGGCAGCTGCTGCGCACGCAGTACCACGGAGTGGAGAAGATCTCCAACGGACTCATCATCAAGTGGTGAAGATAAGGAGGCGGAGACGGAGAATAGGATATGTAATTTAATTTGGGTTTTTAATAAAGGAAATGCACAGAAATCACGCCCATAGGCCTGAATCGATCTACATGAAAAGAATAGTGTGAGCCATTCTTGGTTATGTATCTCTGAACCGTCCAAGGGAAAACATTATTTCTAATCATTTTTCACACATTCTTTGTTGCACATTTTGATGTTTTGTTTGCAGAAAGACTGCTAGTATATTGTGTGAAGACTACTAATATTTTCATAGAATGACTAAATGTATCCTCACTATTTTATCATTCCTGCATTATGAAGATTGTAATTAAATATCTATTTTTTAATTATCAAGCCTTGTGACTCAAATGGCATGGGATGTTTGTGGTTAAAATAATTACTTTGAGAACATAGATATTAACCCTAAATGGAATTATCTGATCAAGCCCATCATAACATTAGACACACGGCTCTTCCGTTTCCAATACCTTGTTTTAGTTACTGCACAGGAGGTAGTATTACAATTAAAATGTCAGTTAAAGTTGAATACAACTTAATTGAACTTAAACTTAACTTTAACAAGTACAATTACATGCAATACATTTGTCATACAAGGATGGTGAATGGGTCTTGTTCTGTTGCACACTTTGTTGTCTGACATCTTTGTTAGGAAACCACATCATTCAATGCATTGGGCTTGAGTGAGATGAGACACCTTTGTAGAATTACCTTATGGTTCCCCCAAACGAAGAATGTGTCCATGTGGCAACTTGGTTCTTAAGTAAAAGAGTGTTCTTATTACCTTAGAGTGTTCATCTGTGTAAAAGAAGGCCTCTCTCTCTGAGACAGGGCATTTATACTTTATTAAGAGAGGGGAAGTACAGTCCATACATGGGCACTTCCTTGATAGCGCATGAACTCTAAAGAAAGTTCCACATTAACCTTTTCAGCTCGAAGGCACACATTTTAACAGGAAACATTTAGCGTGCTGAACAGGAAATCTTCAATGTGAGTTACTGGAGCCATGTAGATATTATTACACCCAACTGCAGCAGAAGGAAGAGTTATGAATAAGTTAATTCTACTTCTTGATTCTTGTTGACATAGTCATCTGAAGACAAATAATTATTCTGTAACGTCTGCACTTGGTTGTGAGACCAAAAAAAATAAGGCTAGGTTCAACTGGGTGTCCAATTGAACCCAGCAGAAGTAAACTATACAACTGATCTATAAAAGACTCAAAAGACACCACAGACCTTGAAGAGTGGACAAGAATAATATGGTTAATTTAGGAAAAAATCCCTGTATTGATTGACTGGCTCGGTTCAATGTCACACAAGTTCAACAAATGTCAACTCTAAGGCATTTTAATTTATTCAGAAGCGTCCACAACTTTTTAATTACGTTCATGGTGGTAGGTCATTTGAAAAGAAAGGTCAACTGCAGGTGGTTTATAAACTTAACTAATTAAACAGAATCATTCCAACTATTTTTTGACCTTTGATGATTAACTGACAAAAACGGACTACATGATGAACTTCTTGTAAAGTATAATTAATAATTTCCAAATATGTGATTTCTTTAGCTGTATCATCCTTGATAGATGAGTGTTTAACAATAAAGCTTCTACACAACAAAAATGAATACGTAACATATGTAGCCGTAGGCCTAATCAAAAAACTGTCAATGCCATATCAACATCTTGAACAACAGTGTGTGAAAGTGTTATACATTAACAACACACCTTTGCGGAATTAGCCATTACATTAGAGTGGAAATTATTTACAGGTAAAACTTCTCTTCCTCATATAATCTAAAATCAAGCATTATGCCAAATTGGCTCCTGCACCATTTCCCCCAAAATATGTATATGTAAAAAAAGTGAATTATGTTATTTTTTTTAAATAAATATTACATTGGATTCCAGCTTTTTAGCTCAATTTTAGCTCAAGATAAATAAAAAATAAGACTTATTGTGTGTCCAATAGCATGCAGAGATCATATTCACGCAATGAGCTTCACAGCTTGGGGACCTTAAAGCTATCCTTCTCTTTCCGTAGACTTCTCATTGTGTTAATAGCCTCAGTCTGTTTAACATGGTCTTGCACCGACTTCTCCCTAGAAGCAAGCAAAGAAAATAACACATTTATGTTAAGGTAAATATCTTACCCACCACACAAATATGTTCGCACTTAAAGAGCCAGTGAACCCAAAACCAATTGTATTTGTTTTAAAAGTGGTCATTTGTCATATATGATCGTCAACATAGTAATCTATGCCATTTACTGAGATGTCCCGGATTTAGAGAAAAAAGGGGTAAAATCCTATGTTTTTGCCATTTTCCCCAAAACACTTTGAACGTTCCACTTGTACACAAGTGGCGTTCTTTTTGTGACGTCCGAGCACCTTTTCCGAGGCACTCTGACTTCAGGACCCAGGTGGATGTGTGGAGCGCTGTCTGGGCACTGGTTGATTGCGGTGTCCGCAAGAATGTTTAGCTTTTCAGACACTTATTGTATAACGATGATAAAGCTCTGTCTGAGCAGCAATTTATTTAATACCAAAACTCGGAACTCAAAGCAAGTGTTCTCGTTAAGGGGAGAGTAACGGGACGGGGCCTTAGTATACCGCTATGGTGTGTGTGTTAATGGTCCGTCTGAGCAGCGATGCATTTAATGTCCGTGTCCGAGTGAAGGTTAGACTTCCCGGACACCTTAGTATAACGCTATGGTGGGTGCCGCATTTCATATACAACATTGCTTATTAAAACACTAATAACAGTTACACAACAAAGGTACTGAGGAAATATCAGAAAGTTAGCGTGGGTCGGAACCATGAAGCAGTGGGTTCACTGGCGCTTTAAGTAAAAAAAATAGGCTTTTCTCATAATAATAATAGATAGTAGATAACTGGAATTTACATACTTTACTCTCATAAAAGGGTTGTATGTGAATTCATCTGCCACGGTGGATGGAACGGTAGGTTCACCCTTGTCGCATTGTTCCTATAGGATTACGTCGTATGTTATTCTCATAGGCCCAAACAATGACAAGCAATAAGCGTCACTGAAAGGAAATCATGAGATAAGATACCTTGGCCCACTCTAGCTTCTTCAGAATGTCTTCATTGTCTGGTTCCACGTGTCGTGCAAATTTCAGATTGCTGACGGTGTACTCGTGACCGCAGTAAACACGCTGAAAACACAAAGGAAAATATTACCGGGAAATTGATTCTACAAGGCACCTTTGAACCATTTCCCTCTGCTACAAAAAATGACTTAAAGTAAAGGGAAATAAAACATCTATGGTCCCATATTCGCCATGTCATAAGTCATAGGAGTAGAAGTATAATGATGGCTCCTGTCTACTATGCATTTGTTTTGTATATTTTAGTAAATTAGGTTTACATTACAGAATAAGTCTTTGGAAGCAGTAGTTACCGTCTCAGGTGGAAGTTTTCCAAGAGTCTCTATCAGGGCCTTGTACATCTGCTCCGCCGTGCCTTCGAAGAATTTACCACAGCCGGCAACAAAGAGTGTGTCACCTGGAACAAATGAATGGAGCCTACATCATAGGGGAACTCATGTGATCCATGCCATACTTTGTTTTACTGCAAAAAGCATCTTTCTCAAGGATGCCTATAGATGTGGACATGGGGAAATTGTACGATCATTATCGTACACAAAGAGGGCATAGGCCAACCTCAGCGGCGATACCTGTGAACACTGCTGGGGGTTCGGTGCTGTTTTCTTTGGTGACATAGTAACAGATGTGGCCGGTCGTGTGACATGGAGTGAACAGGCATTTCACGGTGAGGGAGCCAACCTTGGAACGCACAGGGAAGTATGGTTCAATGCACTTTAATAAAGAACTGTATTAAACCCAGAATGGACAATTGGGATTCAGAGTACAACATAGTGAAAACAATTAAAAAGAGGAAAAAACTAATATATCTTCAGTATGTAAAAGATATGAATGAAATTGAATGAGGCATGTACAATGCATGAGGCATTTGCGTTACGACCACACCAATTTCTTCCATGTCTCATCATAGCTACTAATACTGTTTTGTAATCAAGCAGTTAAAAATCCGAAAACACTTTGAAACAGATATGGAATACACAACTCAAGTATTGGACAGCCATCTTGCTCAAGAACACCTACAATTTGGATGTGCATTCAGCCATTCACAGAGTGTTACTTTGAATGTGTTGGAGTGAGTGACTTTCTTCGTGAGGGCATCGACTCGGTCATCCCCTCCATACACCTTTAGTCCTGGCATCAACCTCACCATCTTCTCATTCCCACCGGCATGATCCCTGCAGAGCCAACAGGCTTATGTTACCCCCTGCAATGACCATCAGGATGCCAACACTATTTTCAAATTGCATTAGTAGGCAATATTGTTTACCAATGGTGATGGGTTGTCAACACTGTCGTGAGTCGTACTCCATGTTTTCTGACTGCTTCAATAACCTGTAATGGCACAGCCATAGCTGAACGTTAGCTTATTAAACTGATCTCAATGGTGTTGTCATACAGAACTTAGCTGTCCCCAATGCATTATTTTATTCAGTCAAAGTTTGTGGCTCCACCTAAATGGGAAGCTTCTCTTGATTGGCTTTTATGAGCATACACTAGGTGTTAGTGGGGGAACTCCATCCAGAATTTTATTTGGTTTCCATCCATCTTCTCTATGGGCAGTGATCGCTATACCAGGCCTAAGCCCTTGGTACAAGGTACATGTTTCAAGACACCCTGAGTCTGTTCTATGTGATTCATCCTCTGGTTTCACCAAACCATGACCATATAATGTTATGCCCAACAACTACATATTATGGCCTAAAAAAATGGGGTTTTATGGCCTAAATGAGTTTCTAAGTTTGGTTAGGGAATTATGTGGCATTTCAGTGATGACAGATATATTCAAGAATATATTCCAGTGTCTGTACACAAATTAACAGCTAGCGAACAAAACAGGAAAACAGACAACTACTTTACTCATGTTTAATCATGTCCTGTCATGTCCTGCCACTACCTGTTCATTTGTACAGACACACAGTCACATTGAGATAAGGATTTATAGTCGCTGAAGTTAAGAAAGAGTTAGTATACAATGGGAGTACTCAACCTACCTTGATCGGCTCGACGGGGTCGACGATAGCCGCTTCTTTGGAGTCCACGTCGATCATAAGGTACATGTAATTGTCACTGAGCGCTGGAAGTAGTTCAATCTTCATGGTGGATTGTTCGACAACCGATGACTTCCTCACTTGGTCGTGGATGAGAGCAGCAGCCTGGGCTTTCACTTTCACAGGGACTGGATGGATGTATTACAGTTAAAGGTTTACAATGACATTGATATTGACAGAAAGAATAGAATATCAACAACCGAACTACAATTTTGGAAAGCATTACAATTAGCTTCAATACCCTTTAGGCAAATTAAATAGGTCTGGCTTGTGTCAAGTTATGCTGGACACTTCTTGAAAACGTGAAAATAACGGCACGTTCATTAAATAAGCAACGTCGTTCAAACACGTGTTTTTTGATGATTACGACAGCTATACGAGTTCTTAATAATAAGCTGAACGTCAGCGTACAACCAAAACAAAAAGCAGACAGCCTGGCAAGCAGTGAGTCTAAATAAAGATTGCGTTACTGGTTATACAACCAACAAAGTGCACCAAACTCAAGTGTGTGCTTATTAACGAAGAAAATAACAACAAACCAAGGCTGTAAGTCGTTGCAGCTCCGAGAAAACCAAGAGTGCAGGCATTCGTTATCAATGACCTGAATAACATAACAACTTTGGTATCTGTAATCAGGTAAACTGGTTCCTTTGGGTTTGGTTGGCGTGTAGTTGTGCGTCACATATCAACTTTAACCTCCTCGACTCAACCAATCGGGTGAGGGGGGAGTGTTAAGTAGTAGGGTTGCTTGGAACGGTGGCCTACAGTGTGTGATCTATTGATAACATTATTTGATTGCATGTCATAGCATGCACAACAATAGGGATATGGGGATACTATTCAGTATGCATTCGTGACTGTATATACCACTAGGAATCCTGTATCAATGTTTGCTAATTTAGGCCAAAATATTTGTTACATTTGAGGCTCCGTAGATTGACACACCACACGGAAGTGGGAGGGTTTTGCTGTCAAAGGTCGTTTTTACAGGTGCGGACTGCTTCGAAGCGGATGAAAACTTTATTTGAGACACGCAATGACTGCGCGAAATATATCTCGGTTCTGGGAATGGGGCAGGAAAATCATCTGCGTGGGAAGAAATTATGCTGACCATGCAAAGGAATTAAAGAATGCTCTTCCTACAGAGCCTATTTTGTTCTTGAAGCCACCTTCTGCATATGTTACCGAGGGCTCCCCTATTCTGGTCCCCTTGTACTCCAGCAACTTGCACCATGAAGTTGAATTGGGTGTTGTAATTGGCAAGGGCGGCACGGCTATCTCACAGAGTAACGCGATGGACCACGTTGCGGGCTACGCGTTGTGTTTGGACATGACAGCCCGAGACATCCAGGAAGATTGCAAGTCCAAGGGTCTGCCGTGGACACTGGCTAAAGCTTTCAACACCTCCTGCCCCATAAGCGAATTCATTCCCAAAGAACGGATCCCCGACCCGGGAAACGTGACGCTGTGGTTGAAGGTGAATGACCAGTTGCGACAGAACGGCTGCACGGCTCAGATGATTTTCTCCATTCCTTTTCTCATCAGTTACATAAGCGAGATCATCACATTGGAGGAGGGCGACCTTATTTTGACCGGGACGCCGAAAGGGGTCTCCGCCGTACAGGAGCACGACGAGCTCCAGGCGGGTATAGAAGACGTCATCACCATGAACTTCAAAGTACATCAAAAAAATCACCAATAAGAAAATCATGTGTGATTTAACAAATGTATGGATGCAAGTGTAGTTTGGAAATGATTTATTATTAAAAATGGATTTACATGTGATTTAATTTGTTATTAAGGCTACTTAAATTATTTCAATGTTGTGTATTGGCCAGCAGGTGGCGCCACTCTTGCGCCAGTGTTTGCAACAAAAAATATCTAGCGAATACTTATGATTGCTAACTACATATATTTTTAAGCCCATAGTAAATGAAAGATGATTTACAAATATACGTAACGTATATATGTAAATACATAACGTATACTTTTCATTCATTAAATACTGTCCTTTTTTGAAAAATGGAAGAAATCAAATTTATATAGAAATTAATTAAATTGTAACTCGTTTAAAATGCATTTGTATAGATTCTCCTTGCACCAAATTAAATCTCCCTTCCTCTCTTCAATTCATGGTGATATGTTAGTTATCAATTGCATTGCCGCTGCAGCCTCGGGGTCTAATACAGAGGCCATGACAATCTTCTGACTTGCTTAATGTGTAGATTCCTTTAGTTGTCTTCCTTCCTTGGAGACATTCAGTGTATTTTGATCATGCTCCATTTAATCAAGTACTTTGTTGTCAAGAAGTGTCCTAAAATAAATACATTTTCATCAGTAGCCCAGTTTTCTTTGAATAGATAGGACCCTTATGGCGCGTTTCCACCAGTGGGTGCGCTTAGGCCCAGCACGCCTTGGCCCAGTAGTGAAGGTGCGGTTTGCCCCAGCTCAGTTGCGGCTTGCGTTTCCACCGCCGACAGTACCCTTACAGTAGGGCGGGATTTAAGCCGGATGGTGATAGCCGCGGCAGCTATGTAACCATCGTGACATAGCAGCCTGACACAGTGTAGCCTACTAATAAATCCAATGAAAAAGAAGAACGCGACACAATAAACAAAGAGCAACAATGTAGGACATCCAAGAAGGATGGCAAACTTTTGAGTGACATTTTCTTCAATAAATGAAGCTTTCATCGTTGTCCATAAGTACCTTGCGGGTACTGTGTTTGTTTGTTATGGCCCGTTCAGATCGCTGGGAATTATGGGGAAAATATTTTCGCGACGTTGGAAAGTTCTTGTGAACGACACCTCATGACGCTCTGATGATTCTACTCCCTTCGGCAACTGGGGCCAGATTTTGCAAACCGATGCCGCCTTCAACGCTCTGTGTTTCCAGGAGGTTCGGACCTTAAGCTCGGAGGAAAGCTTTGAACACTTTACATGCACAGCTTAACCCGATTAAAGCCATAGTTTGACTATGCTCTGCAATTGGACAACTGCAATTGTCCGGGTATACATGGCGGTGAGTAAATCGATTCATTGGCCGAAGCGTGTCATGCCCCGGTATGATAGGAGGCGCTGTGCCCATTTCAACTAGTGGTAATAGAGCCACCGGTTCACCTCTTTACGTCACCAGCAACAACAAATTCAGGCGGCATTCGAGAAAGATGTTTTTGGTAGACAGCTGTCAGTTCACTTCGGGTCCATATAATTTCTCAGACGCTCCATTATTCCGACCTATCGGTCGTATGCGGACTCCTCCGGCTGCTCTGCCAGCGGAGGAGTCTCCGCTCGACTTTGCTCAGTTTTTAAACTTTGTGTACTGGTAAACCAGCTCTAGATAAGGGCAAGTGTAGCCTTCCATACAGTGGCAATACAATGTGCTTCTCATGAATAAAAGCAAAAGGACAGTAGGTGATAGGCTACAAACACGGAACCTATGTTCCACGTCCCACATATGGTGGCGGTATCCTGTTGGTGTGATATATAGGCCTACCACATTTAGATTCCGAACGCAGTGCACATGAACGATCGCTGTCGAGTGTGAGCGTTAGTGATGGTTCGCGAACAAATCAGTTCTCTTCTCAGACTCTTTAACATGGAAGAACCGACCTGATTCCCCATTTCAGTTCGTATCGTTCGTTCTCTGAGACTCGACTCCCAGCTCCACCCACTAGTCGCTGAGTCGCCATTCGTTTACTGACTGTGTTTAGCGGTGAAGACTCAAGGACTGAGAAGTCACGACAGCCAGACGGGCAACAATATCCGATTCCGAACATGAAGCGCTCTTTAGCTAAAAGGAACTTAGTTAATGTTGTGTTGATTGATGACCGTTTGCACCATTGCACGATCGTGATTCGTTTGAGAATGAGAACAAGGGAGGAGCTGAGTCTGACCGACTCAGCTGAGAACTATGCATTCGTGATTTGTTTGAATGAGAACGAGGAAGGAGCTGAGTCTGACCGACTCAGTGACTGAGAACCATGATTCACCGCTACCGGAAACGCGACTGAACGAACAAACAAACGATTCGAACGACTCTTCTTGGCGAACTGACTGACGCAAACTGATTCATTCAAACAAATCATGAAATCCACCACTAGTGAGCGTAGTCACTGACGAGGAGTCTCGTTATTACCAGGACACATGAATGGCACATTAGGCGTGTTTCAGATCATATGCATTTGAGCGCATGCATGCATGAGACTTGAGAACAAGTTCCCACCACGTCAAGTCGGACACAGGTGCACTTCTCGTAGTTTGAACAAGCATAGTTTGGGAGAGGGCACGCCTCTCCAAGTTTCCCAATGTGAAGGAAGAATGCTCAATGGCTGCCCTTTTAAGGACGCCACGTGATACAATGCCGACAAGCACTGTTCCAATGTTGAGAACACTCGGAAATTTTCCCCCTTTGAGCGTCCTTTGTTTTTGAGAATTCTGAGATTTTTCAAGGATGCATCGCTGGTTCCTCAACGAGCCAAAATCCACACAATCCGTTGCACGGGGTACTTAAAAATTGCGGATGGAAAGCAATACACTTTGCTTTACACAAGTGAAGTTATTTGAACATTTTCAGAAATATTTTGTGCCGTATTGCTTTTTATAGATTAATCATGTAAATGCAAAAAATTAAGCTTAAAGACCTGTGCGATTTTTTTCTAACATTTTTGCAACGTATTGACAGGCTATATTTTGCATGGATTGATTTGTTTTAATATGTACGTAGCTGGTGTTTAAACCAACTACTGTCGCCAATAACAATATTATAATATAAATACAATATTATAATATTTACCACTGGAGCAGTATTAAAAAGCGGAAGCGCTTCCACACTAGCAAGTCGTTCCAAACTCTGAACACTACAAACGCTAGGCAGCACTCTAGCCAGCACTCTAGCCTCATCTCCATAGGACGCGACTCGCAAGGAAGCGTTATAGCAAGGCTGCATATTGGGAAACAGCCCATATGCACAGAAAAGCAGACGGAGGGACATACCCTGGAGCTCCCGCAAGTTTTTAAAGCCATGTGACATGTCTCCTAGGGAAGTTATCACCAGCATTTCTGACGTTTTTATCCCAGAATGCATTATGTTGTGCGAGGCAACGCAACGCATGCTTGATCTGAAACTCGCCTAATATATCCCCCTGTCGCACAGAAGTGACGATTCTGTTGACCAATCAACGGACGACATGTGTGACTCAAACTTGTTGGCACCCTTTCAGACATCTTGGTACCCCAACGGAGGAGTATTGAGAGATAAGTATGGCTAATCACGGCTAAGTCCGGACTCCACCCACTTTTGGCGGTGGAAACGTGAACCGTGCCGCACCTATTCATACCAAGCCGAACCGCAGCCACCGGTGGAAACGCGCCATTAGCCCTATTCATCTATAAAGCAGAACGTCTGGTTGAGATGACACTGGCCTAGGCTTGAAACCAGGTTAAACCTTGTTTCCTGTTTCCTGTTTCCTACCAAGGAATAGTAATGCGTAACATAAAATAATAATATAAATTTATTTTTTTCAGAAGGGGATATTGAACATTGTACTTCTTCTACATTGGCTGGTATGCACACGGTGTTCATTTTAAACCTTTACAGATTTTTTTTTTTGTATGTCTGCTGGCCGAGTTTATGTTTGGCAATTATTCCACTACAGATCCCAGACTCTAGCAAAATGATTAGTCTACAATTAAACCAACATGTAGCGATATAAAGTGAAATAACCCGGTCACCAGATTTGAACTTGTCTGCCATTAGACTTTAGATATTAATATAAAGTCTGATTACATTACTGATTACATGATGACATTAATCCTAATTCAGGAGTCTGTATTCAGTTGTATGTCCTTGAGTGTAATTTCTAATCAGTTCACCTTTAAGAATGGGTCTTCAGTCTACTACTGTTTTGTCCTGATTTTACCTTTTGTCAAAACCAACAAATATCAGCACCATTAATGCTTTCAACATTTATCTTATTCTATGCTGACATGTGCTTGTAAACTGCATATTTTAAGGATCCCAAACTTACCATTTGATGTAACAAATAGGGAAAAAAAATGTTCAACTTCACACCATTCCTGTCAATTCCAGTGACATAATATTGAATATCACATTTCCTCAAATGTGTTTGAGCACGGGCGTGTGAAGTTGAAGAAGACTACCTGCATGGGAATGACCACATTCTTCCAGCGCTGTCAAACATCTGTTCCCGGTTCAGTTACACCTCCCTCTTTCCCACAGGCCTCTCTGTTTTCAGGATCAATCAGGGCGCTTCACCCCCCCCCCCTCCCCCTCATGCCCTAGCCCCAGCGGCCTGTCCTGGGCCTGTCTACCGTAACCCGAGTCCTCGTACATCTATCTCCCATCACTCTGGGACATCGTATCACCCAAGCCTAAGCATTGGCCCTCAAGGGCCCCTGGGGGCCGGTGTGTCCATCAATGGGGAGCCAGGTATGACAGATTCAATAAGGCTTTCCTCAGTTTGGGGGAGGGATATGGCTCAAAGCCACCACAAAGCACTTTTCATGCTTGTGCTAGAATAGATCTAGAGAAGAGGTAATGGGTCGTGTGTGTTTTTCTTTATTTTAAATCCCATGGTTCATTGGCCCCTTGGGAACGACGGTAGCTTCAACGGTAGCTTCAAAGACCCATAAGCACAGTTCTGGATCAGGCATTTAGCAGCCTCTGAAGTGGTGTTTGGTCATTGATGAGAAGAACAATGCAACCCCGCCCGCCTGTTATTGTGTGTAGCTAGATGGACTAACAACTAAGATATACTAATTACTGGATACAGAAAGAGTGTCGATAGATTAACTAACAACTAAAATATACAATATGACTTGATATAGAAAGTGTAGATAGACCAGCTAGTGGAATATATTACAAACTAGATAGAGAAAAAGTGTAGATAGACTATCTAGGAGGATATACTAACCAGATAGACTAACTAGTGGAATAAACTACTAAATAGATAGAGAAATAAAGTAGTCTGACTAACCACTAGGATATACTTACTATATAGAAAAAGTATGTAAATAGACTGGTAGTATATATATACAGTACTACTAACTAGACAGAGAAAGAGTGTAGATAGACTTACTACTTACTAGAAAGTGTGTATCTGTGTGTGTGTGTGTGTGTGTGTGTGTGTGTGTGTGTGTGTGTGTGTGTGTGTGTGTGTGTGTGTGTGTGTGTGTGTCAGAAGTTATTAGCAAGTAGGGCATTGACATCGTGCTTCAGAATGCTTTGTTCAGCTTCAGACATTGGGGATCTAACCCAGTACCTTTCAGCTGGTTGTTCTACACTGCTCACCACCAGACGATGTTTCGTGAGAAGGTCTTGCATGCGAACAGTTTTAGAACTGGTCTGTGTCTGTGTCTAGGGGAATGACCGTTGGTGACAGCCTGCTATGTGTGCTGTGTAGCATGTCACGAGACCTGGCTGTGGTGTCGTCATTCTTAGCCTAAAACCACCGGCATAACCAACAGAAGGAACGACTTAGTATGTATACACATATACACATTTGTCCTCATCACTAATCCGCACATTCCTAGGAAAGTAGAAAGCTTGATTACGTATATGAACAAATTTACTTTCTCTCGCTCTTTCTCTTTCTCTCTGTATGTGTGGGTATGTGTGCATGTCTGCTGCATGTCTATGAAGTCCTGCATGTCATTTTTTCCCAGTTAAATTTAAACCTTGTTTTTCAAGGTTTCCTGTCAGCCTGCGAACTTTGAAGACTTAGGGATCTCTTCATGTGCAGAAGAAATAAAGTGAAAATGGGATGCTGGGTTTTGATTAAAACCCAGCCTATATAGTGACAACAAAGGCAGAAATGAAAGGGCCCAATTAGGACCTCTTTAGCCTATACTGTAGACCTGGCAGAGTTACAGTAGGAGGATGAAAACCACTCAGAGGGAACTGTAAACTGAAGTCCAATGAAACAGAGCTGTGTTCAAAATGTCGATACCAGGTACACACTCGTTTTCAACCAAGGGTAGGAGGTCGGCCAACTTTACTTAAAAAAAAAGATCTAAGTTAAGACGGATGTGTAAGGGGGAAATAAGTTAAGGGCGCTGTCTATAATATTCTATTTTGGCTCTATTTTAGCACAAGTTTTGTCCTAGCTATAAGAGTTAAGTGTAAACATAAACAAGTCTGGAAAACAATCAAATAAATACCATTGTAATACTTTCATCCATAGCCCAATAAAGACCTTTTTCCAAAATGTACTTTTAATAACATTCCAATCCTAATTACGCTCTCAACAATTAAAGCACGGAGCCAGGCTTTAACGAGAAACCTTGGACCCTTCACCACAGGGAAGAGAGAATTTCCCCCGGCATTTCTTTCCAGGGTTGAAGGAGACTGCGGTGAGGGTGGAAAATGTGTGGATTCCAGTTCCAGTTACGGAGCGTCTTCATTTGCCTCTCCTCAATTTGGAAACCGCTTTTTGACGCTGTAATCCCTCTTTTTTTATCCGCTTCTCGCAAATCAGCTCTCTTCCCTCAACACAATCCATAAAGTCCCCGCCCCTCTATGTCTCACTTCTGATTTGTCTACCATGTGCCCACTTGCAATACGGAGTCACAGCACAAATACACCGACCATCGTGCCAATAGTCAGCGGTGCGTAACCCAGTCCACAATGTGGGGATTTTCATTCAAACAAAAAATTGCATCGACAATGATAGGAATTGATGGCATGCATCAAATTGTGGCTTTCAAACCCCCAGAAGTCGCATACCGGGCAGAGCCAAACAAATTGCATGAGAATCGGAGACAGAGATCATCTAGCGTTCTCATTGTTGTGAGAAAAGCTGACTTTTTCGTGTGGCTGTTTTATTTATTACAGATTTTATAAATGAGGAATTGCCCTCCATAGAGAACCCAGAGTACCAGTCGATCATTAATCGTGGCTAGGTCTCTGATGATGAAAAATACATGTGCAAAATTCTCTGCATTATATCTTTAAAAAGTTATATCACTCATTAGTAGCATTTTGCATAGGACTATCATTGTGCTTTCTCAAATATATAGGCCTACACAAAGATGTAGAAATGTTTTTATACTTTCCTTTTTATTCCTTCAAAGTGCTTAGTACTGACTATGAGTGTACTTCTTCTTTAGTCAATTAAGACAACATTTAAGCTGTCAAAAAAAAGCCTATAAAGGTTGATAGATGATACGTCTTCCGATGAGTCACAATCTTTTTCCTACAATTTGATTGCTACTTACTTGAGCTTGATTTTTCTCTAATTACTGAAATTACTTTTACCTTACTGCCACAGTTGTTGAGAATGCGATGGGCCATGCCAAAACTCAAACTGATTCATCATCCTTAACCGTAACTGTGGCTTCACAGTGAACAGTTAAGTGTGATGATGCAATTAACTCTTCACTTATTGATGTGAAATCTGGCTCTGGATGGCGTATAGAATATTTAGGCCTAATATCATTTTCAGGCATTAAAACAAACTGTGAAATATATTTAGTCTAATAAGTCTAATTGAGTATTGTATTGTATGTATTCAGTGTAAAATGCTTTGGAAAACATCTGCTAAAGGACTAATGGTAAGTCTTTACATGTTTGAGTTTGACACCTTTAGGCCTAATACCTCCTTAACGCATATCCACTGTCTGCCTGCTAACATATTTAGGCCTGCTCACATCCTTATGACCTATATCCCTTTCTAGGCCTACTAAAATCTTTAGGCCTGATATCATTTTAAGGCCTAATCGTTTATTTAGGCACACATATTTAGGCCTTATCACATCATTAGGCCTAATCCCATCGTTAGGCCTAATAACATGTGTAGGCCTCCTTACATCCTTAGGCCTAATCCCATTTTAGGCCGAATAGCCAGCTATCAGTTTGGAACATTTGTTGTGTCGCAGGTTGATCGCTGGACTGGCACACAATAGAAGTGGGTTAGAAGTAGTAAAGCATTTTAAACAGAGCAGGGGTATTTCAGTGGTGGTAACGACCTTTAATACACTGTGGCAAGACTAATGAGAGAGATAAATGCAAAGAGAGAGAGAGAGAGAGAGAGAGAGAGAGAGAGAGGGAGAGGCGGAAGAGATTGAGTGTGTGTGTGTGTGTGTGTGTGTGTGTGTGTGTGTGTGTGTGTGTGTGTGTGTGTGTGTGTGTGTATTTGTATACGTGTGTTTGTGTTTGTGTGTTCAAGAAAAAGACATCCTGGGCAAATAGTTTACTGGAACAGGAGTGGAATGCATATGCCCTTAAACAGTTCCTCCTGTGTGCAGTTTTTCTCCTTGTTACTGATGTAACTGGCATTCTAATAAAACCAGGAGTGGCCAACCATGGGCATCCTGATCCTCATGATACTTAAAGGAAGACAAGAAAGAAAGAAGGGAGACAACATGAGAGACAGAGAGAGAGAGAGAGAGAGAGAGAGAGAGAGAGAGAGAGAGAGAGAGAGAGAGAGTAGTAACAAGGCAATCACAGTCTTATCTGTCAGTTTAAAGCTTGTTTATTACATTTCTTGAGGAATTTGAATTCAAGTAATTTATTTTAAGAATGTAATAAATTTATTTTATAGGGTTTAACAGATAATTATAATGCAACATTATAGACTACCTCATATGAATGTCATGTCAAATACAACTTGACTTATTGCGACAAAATACACAGTAAGATTAAGCATACTGCTTTGAAAATAAATATTACTACACATTGCATACTCCACATAAAGGGATCTAAATTGTCCAATAATAATAGTGTCTTGATAACTGTTTAAGAACAAAATGTAAACAAACACTGTTTGTATGGTCCATTTGATTAATGGGATAGTGAAGGATATGATAAGCCAATTTTCTTTAATGAGATTGTGAGTTAATTTTAGATAAAATTGCCTGAAACCCTTATAATAAAACATGGTCAATGTATCAATATATACAAGGTTTCCTTTGTAATGTCCTATACATGTATAACACACATGTCTAGGTGTTGTAATTCTGAACATGAATACCATCACAGTAACATGCTTCAAACTTTAAATGTATAAAAATAGGTACAAAAAAATAGTGGTTCATCAAAGACATTTTCTCTAATGTCACGTCAATATCAAACAAGAGACTTTTCAAAGCCTTTTCATGGATTTTTCGTTGTTATGTAATAAATACATCACCTCTATAAAGAACTCTCAGCTCATTTGTTGTACTGTAAATCAACATAACTCATAAATATTAGCTTATATCCTTAAAAAACAAATAATAAAATGCTATCAGCTATCAACCATACATGATATCCTTTCACAGCTCCCTTTATTTCATAGTTTCTCCTATTTCGTTCCTTTTGATTGCTGTCCTCTTTTGGACAGCAAGCATGTGCTAAATATAAATAAACACAACTTTACTTGAGTCACTGTTACTGTCCATCCAAGAGTATCTGGATGCATCCAAGGTAACTTGTGCATATTGTCCCTCTGCTGGACATCAAGTTTAAGTATCTTCAGTACTGAGTCACACGCTATGTATGCTGTGTATGGACTTAATACAGCCAGGCAAGTCTCTGTAAATATGAGTCCAGTTCAAATGGTTAAAGCCCCCGGTCGGGAGGAACAGTGAATCTGCCCCCGCCATACAGACACACTAAGCCTTCGGGATTATGTCCTAAAAGCTCCCCTTACTCCCAGCCAAAGTCCTGTCCACTCATCTGGTAGAACTTGTGGTTGAAGGGCCGGTAGAAGTCCCTGAGTCTCTGCAGGACCTCTGAGGGGATCTGGGGATGGGGCCTGCCCTTGGACTTCCCCAGACACCGTGGTCTGCTGCTCCCCTCTGGCTTTTTCAGGCACGGGAAGCCCTTGGTCTGGTTGAAGTAGAAGTGCTTGTCCGACACCACCCTCTTCAGCCCCAGGAAGTCCTGTACGCGTCCCATCTCCCCCGCCGGGTCGGACACCAGACGCTCGCCGCTGACAAACAGGAGGTGGGACAAGGGGAAATGCTGCAGCCAGTTCTCAAGGTGCCTGGCGTAGAGGCCGATGCGCACGGCGCTCCAGGTGGTGTCGATCAGGCCCGTGGTGGCATTCTTCAGGGCCAGGCTCTGGAAGCTGGGAAGGCCTGGGTTCTTGGACAGGGTCTGGGTGTAGTCGGATATGGCGCGGGTCACAGGGTCCCGGACCACCACGATGAGCTTGGTGTCACAGTTCATGTTGCAGACGCGGGCCGGCGCCTCCTTGGTCACAAAGTAGCTGGGGGTCTTCTCCATGGTGATCTGGCCGTCCAGGGTTCGGGGCATCAAGCTCCTGGAAGAGATGAGAGGGAATACACACAAAACGTTGGCCATCGTCTGAATGTCCCAGCAAACCCTGTCGCTAATTGTCCTTTGTTTGATAAGCTTGAACTTCTAGGCTGGTAACTTAAAGATTACAGCAGTAGGCTGAAAATTACATCCACCGATGACATAAACATATTTAAGTGTGTACTGTATGTTGTCCATTAAAACAACCAATATGTGATAAATCTGCACTCATCATGTTTACACACACACACATACACACACAGGCTGACAGACCTGCTCCAGTCAGCCCATCCCGGCCTCACTGTAAATGGTTGTGAATAGAAAAGGGCCTTCCACTCAATACAGCTCCTGATGATTCCAAGCCTCAAAGCCACAAGAACCACTTAACAGCAATTTCCCCTAAGACTCCCTCCCTCTCTGCCAGAGGTCTTCCCTTCAGGGCCAAAACATTCCTCCTATGGGCTCCATCTTGGATCTATCTAGATCAGGCCAGACACAGATGGCTGCTTGATATACTTAACTAGCCAATGGGAAATGTCAATCGTTGCTTTGTAGTAACACTGTTGAATAAAGAGCAGATCAGATTGCAGCGTGCTGCAGAGTGGTTTGCTTTTTGGTTATTCAGTAAAAAAGCATTGAATTATACTATGGATAATAAAGGAGCCTTTTGTTCTATAGTAATATGCTGTATTCCCATGTAATTATATCATGGGAAACATAACCGAACACACAACATGTTGTTGTGTGTTTATGTAGTGTGCACCTGTTCTATATCAGATGTTGAAAAACATTGAGAAAAAAAAAGAAAAATTCAGGTGAGCGCTTTTATTTTCTTTCTGTGTGTGGGCCATTGCTCCGTCTTCCTCAGATTTCCTTGCAGGATTCTGGCAGGAGCCAGGCCCTCCTTGGGAGCTGTGTGCGTACCTTGTTGGTTACGAGTTAACCGAGCAGCAGCTCCGATGTCTCATCCTGACATTCACGGACGCTAGCAGTCTATCACTCACACACTGAATGTAAACTCCACACACATTGCTTGGACGAAAAAAAAGGGGATGACAATGGGAACGCTCACTCTCTCCACGGGCAGGACAATAATCCGTCCCGGTGGCGTGTTTATCGACCATATCTTACAACAAATATGCCTGGAAATGGGTTGGAGGGGGCGGGGGACCACAGCAATCTCTAGCTGTACCATTAGATCAACAAGTAGGGTCGTGTTGCATCGTGTGTTTTGTTTGTGCCTTTTAAAAGCCGGCGTGGAATCCAGCATGTTAATGAAAGGAGCCTTCTTCAAAGGGTTTGGAACAACGAGGGTGCCTGTCATGTTGCGGCCGTGCAAGACAAGCATATCATTCATAAATACAGACCATAGCTATATCTCGACCAGACACCACTTTGAAATTATGTCATCCTGCCAGTTATTTACTTTTTCTTCTCATTGTTCACTCAATGGACTTTGATGATTGTTTTGAGAAGTCAGTTGGATAAAAACTTTGTTAGTTCGTTCTTTTTGTTTCCATGCCAACAACGTGGTAAAATAGCACACATGAGTAGGATGAGCCTTGGGATAAAAATAAAACAAAGGAAGCTGATGCCAAAGGATAGAGGTGCATTAAAATAACATGCACTGTGTGTGTGTGTGTATGTGTGTGTGTGTGTGTGTGTGTGTGTGTGTGTGTGTGTGTGTGTGTGTGTGTGTTCATGTGTCTGCATGTACACACACGTGTGTACTGTGTTTAGGAATGATCAGAGAGAAAAATGCCTTAAGAATCGCATTGAACCCTGAGCTCAGAGATCAAATGAATCTTCAAACCCGGAGTACAGCAGCACATCTTTTGGCTAATTCTTTTAATCCTGCGTACTGTAGCCCAGAGAGCTTTAGTGTGTGGGAGAAACAACCCTCACCCTATAATAGCCTGAAGCTAAGCACCAGTTCATTGTAGTTCAAAGCTTTCCGCATCCTAAGCACTGGCTCTCTCATGACTACAACCCTGCACTGTAGACAGTAGAGTAGTAAGGTAAATAGAGGGGGAGAGATATTGCTGGTAGTGCTGTTACAACTTTGAACAATCTTCCTCCCTGTAATCATGAGAAAAACAAGCATAAAGTGTCAACGATGAGTGAAGGAAAGTTTCAGGTTTCTTCCTTTACTTAAAGTTTCAAGTAGGCCATCCATTCATTGATCTCCATCATAAAAGAGCATTCATTGATTGTTATTCAACGACTGCAAACGTCCCGTCCCCAGTTCGCCTCAACCTAATCAATATGTCTGTCTCGGCATGTTGAATATTCTGATCACGTTTGTGTGTGTGTGTGTGTGTGTGTGTGTGTGTGTGTGTGTGTGTGTGTGTGTGTGTGTGCGTGTGTGTGTGTGAGGTGTGTGTTTTTGTGTGTGTGTGTGTGTGTGTGTGTGTGTGTGTGTGTGTGGTGTGTTTGTGTGTGTGCATGCATATGTGTACGTGTGTGCAATGAGTATTCATGTGCAGGCAGGAGTGTCTGTGAAAGACGGAAAGAGGGACAGAGCTATATGAGAGAGAGAGAGAGAGAGAGAGAGAGAGAGAGAGAGAGAGAGAGAGAGAGAGAGAGAGAGAGAGAGAGAGAGAGAAAGACAGACAAAGAGATACAAAAAGAGATGGAGAGATAGGGAGATAACATAGATGAATGATAGTACCTAACTGTGATGGGCCTCCTGTCCTCTATATTCTCCTTCAGGAGCGTGTGTCCTTCACTAAGTGAAGTTTGGCACTTGGATAATTGACTGTCTCTTCATTCTTATGAATAGTTAATGGTGTGTGGTGCCTCCATTCCCTCTCGGGAGGGAATTCACACTCCTTTGAACACTATTTTCATTAACGTTTATAAACTTTATTTTATAATGCAATCATTTGGATGATCAATCTAAGTATTGAACAATGTTATCAATGGAGATTCACCATTGTCATTTTAAAGAATAATTATTCAGACTTATTTATATATATATTAGATATACTTGTTATTGGTTATAGTAATTATGTTCGAATAGTTATACAGTTGTTATACAGCTGTTCAATTTAAGTTAAATTATCCAACGAATTGCAATTTATTTATTTACTCTCATATAATCTTTTATCAAGGGCAACTGAAAATAACAACATCATTTTTAAAACCCTCCCAGATTGCTAACATGGTGCAAATCATAATTAGGGAATACCCAATAATAATAGCGTAACAACACACAAACAACAACAACAACCGGTCCCCTGGCATGTGAACTATATGCAGTGGTGCAACTGGGTGGAGGCATGTTTTCAATTTACTGGGCTGTGTGAAGGCCCTGCTGTTCGGAGGATGTGGTCCTTAGCTCCCTGAAGTGATACAGCACTGATTATACCACTGATACGTACATGGCAGGCTGGATTAGAAGACTAACTACTAAACCCCCTCCCCCCCCCCAAGAAGACAAGAAGGATGTGGCCAGGAGATTTCCTGCCCTCCTTAAGTGTCTGGCTTTCTGCATTGCCGTTTTAAAGGGTACCCTGGACTGACTTGAAAAAACTAGATGAAACGATGTCCTAACCCATCTAGGAAACACATTGAGTGGCTTTTAATTTGGTACCTTCTTGACCAAGAAAAGGCAGACAGTGACTTTTTGGCGCTTGGGGATTGAAGACGACAACTCCCACAATGCCAATCAGCATTCACTCCCTGCAGTCCAGTCGTTTATTCATAATATTATCTAGGCGCACACAGCTTTTGGCCGTGATATTATATATTATATTATAGATGTTTATACATTTTATTATATTATTTAGATATAGAGCTCCAGATCTCCCAGAGCTCCCGGAGTGTTCTAGAATATCTCTATCTAGAATATCTACATCATTGCTTCTTTAGCGCTTGTGTGATCTACCGGTCAACGCAAATCAACGCAGTCTCACTTTGAGTTCGTCAAAAATCGATGCTTGGTCTGGGGCTTTTGCCGTTAACTGCTGACGCAAAGGGTGTCCTTGTGTATCTTCATTCGACGCAGGGGGTTTTCAACTCATACAATGTAATCCCTCCACGGCGAACAGTGATAAGTGCGTAACCCTTACCCTAACCCTAACCACTACTACCCTAACCCTCACCCTAACCACTACTACCCTAACCCTAACCACTACTACCCTAACCCTCACCCTAACCACTACTACCCTAACCCTAACCACTACTACCCTAACCCTAACCACTACTACCCTAACCCTAACCCTAACCACTACTACCCTAACCCTAACCACTACTACCCTAACCCTCACCCTAACCACTACTACCCTAACCCTAACCACTACTACCGTAACCCTAACCACTACTACCCTAACCCTCACCCTAACCACTACTACCCTAACCCTAAAAGGCGGTACTTGACCCTACCATCCTATGAAAAAAAGATTTGCGGGCGCGCTTTCCCTGGGCTTCAGATATCACCGTGGAGAGATTACAAACCCCCGTGTCGAATGAAGACGAACTCAGAGTGAGAATGTGTTGTCAAAATCCATACCGTAGCGCAAATTCACACCGGTGTACTCTCTATACACCTTTTGACCATACACCCCTAAGTCCCACCCACTGGCACTGATCTGTAATAGGTCTGTAGCATCAGTGGGTCCCACCCAGGCCCCCAGGAGCAGTGCCTACTTCCGCAATCCACCAGTGCTCAGTGGCCAAGCCTGGTATTGCAGTTTTTTGGTTCATGGGGCCCAGAAGTAGATATCGCTGTTTACTCCAATACAAGTGGGGAACAGGAATGTGTCTCCGCAATTTTTCTCTGGATATCAATCAAAGGCTCATAATTATCTTTAGACCATTTACTATTAAAATGTAAGTTTTCTCTTTTCAAAACACCACCTCAAGCGTTTTATTAGCCAGAGAAGGAGGGGTGGGCAGCTGAAAGGAGTCGTAGTGAAACAAATGTTGTTTCGGCCGGGCCTCCGAGATGGCTCAGTGCACAGCTCCGTTAACTTCTCGTGTCCGAGGTTTTTCCTTTTACTTAACATGAATGACGTTGATGGTTTTTAGGCAATGTGGTGACTTTTTATCACTTAAAGTCTCAGATGGATTTGTAGACTGGTTCAGCTGTTGGACGCATGCACTCAATAACTCTGACGTTCCTCTGCTTGCGGTCATTGCGATTCGCCATTTATTGATCCATTTATTCAAAAGATCCAAAGACAAAGAACGGGGGCATTATGGTATATGACACTTAACAATATTGGTGTATTACAATTCATTATGTGAGTAGGCTACTCCAACTTCGTTGCTGGTCGATATGTAACCATTTATTTTTATATAAATTATTGATTGCATTTTTCGTAAACAGTTAGTTGGAAGGAATCTGTTTCTTAAGCAATAACAGTGAACTGTATTTTTTCTAGGCCTACTTATATTTACTATGTTCTTGGTGTTATCTGTTATATGGAGCATTCTTGCATATTTATGAAGTTTCCAGATCAATAAAGTTCTATCTCTTTTTATTTGAACAGTGTGTACCTATATCACATATAGAGAATCATCGGGGGGTTAGTAACTTATACTTCCATTGTCGGTAAACAATGTGATTGTGCTCGCTCAGACCTCTCGCTTACAATGCTAGAGAACAAAAATATTTCTACATCCAGAATGTAATGAAACACTCCGCATCATGTACTAGGGCGTGGCTAAGCTCCCATGATGCGGAAGAAATTCTATCCTTGATGTTGCCCTGCGCCAATGAGCAATTTTCATAGGAATGAATTGGCACCATGTTTTAATCCGCTGTCCTTTTCTTTATAGGTCCATGGTCCCACCCCCTAGCGCGTTTGAAAATGAGGAACTAGTGCTTGTAGTTTTTTAGAGCCCCCCTTCCCCCTCTTACACTTCCTGCTTTAAATGATGCAAAAATTGTAATTTTGCGTCATTTAAAGCAGGAAGTGTTAGAGGTAGATACAGATCTGCAATGGAATGATGCACGACCATTCAAAAATATGACTGGGTTTCTAATGATACAAAGCTTAATACAAATGGGTGAAGTGTCCCTATAAGAGACATGATTAAGAGACAGACAGTACGTTTACATGCACAGCTTAATCCGATTAAAGCCATAGTTCGACTATGCTCCGCAATTGGACAACTGCAATTGTCCGGTTATACATGGCGGTGAGTAAATTGATTCATTGGCCGAAGCATGTCATACCTAGTACAATAGGTGGCGCTGTACCCATTTAAACTGGTGGTAATAGAGCCACCGGCTGACCTCTTTACGTCACCAGCAACAACAAACTCAGGCGGCATTAGAGAAAGATGTTTTCAGTAGACAGCTGTCAGTTCACTTCGGGTCCATATCATTTGTTTGACGCTCCATTGTTCCGACCTCTCGGTCGTATGCGTACTCCTCCTCTGGCAGAGCCAGCTCCTCCAGCTGGACTCCTCCGGCTGGACTCCTCCGGCTGGACGCATACGACCGAGTGGTCGGAACAATGGAGCATCGGGAGAAACGTCAGGAGAAAAAACCATTTGTTTTGACAGATGTGTCCGAAGTTACTACTTTACAACCTTATTGATGACACACATTTAGAAAAACATGTTTCTTTCTCGAATGCCGCCTGAGTTTGTTGTTGCTGGTGACGTAAAGAGGTCAGCCGATGGCTCTATTACCACCAGTTGAAATGGGTACAGCGCCACCTATCATACCAGGTATGACATGCTTCAGCCAATGAATCGATTTACTCACCGCCATGTATAACCAGACAATTGCAGTTGTCAAATTGCGGAGCACAGTCAAACTATGGCTTTAATCGGCTTAAGCTGTGCATGTAAACGTACTGACTGAGAGAGAGAGAGAGAGAGAGAGAGAGAGAGTAAGTAAGTTTGCCCTCTATTTTGCACACAGGTAGAAGCAGCTATGAAGCAACTGTCTGCTAAATGTAACACAATTTGGTGTGCAGATCTTTCTACCAGAAAGTTGTGGATATTTAAGTTCACCATGACCTTGCCGCTCGACAGTCATGGTGTTACAATGGGCACAAGAAAGCATTTGTCATCGATATTATCTTATTAGCTAGACAGCCCATTCTGCCGGCGATTTCAATTCGCCCTGCAGAAGGGTCTGGAGAAGAGCAATATATTTCTTTCTGCTTCCGATACATTTTTGCGGGAGCCAATCACCAAGCTGGCTTCTCCCCCTGGCGCACTATTGGCTGGTTTAACACAATGACGACAGGGAAGTGACGGCAAGCAGCCAATTGCATACAGAGTCAGTAGAACTAGGCCCGTTGATCACGCCTCTTGTGCTGAAGAAAATTACAGCAGCCGTCCCAGACCAACATGCAATCTACGATTGAGCTTGGTCTGGCAATAGCCATGCACTTATTAGCTACAGAAGAGCCTGTCGTGGGTTTGTATAAACCTTGGTTTAACAGTTGCTAACTCGGTAGCTAAGATGGCTTCGGTAGTGAGATTTTCTTTCCCTCTGCGCCCCTCAGCTCTCTGCTCTGCATGGAAAGTGCCAATAAAACATGAACATGTGTGATTCACAGAGAAAGAGAGAGATAGTGAGAGACAGAGAGAGAGAGTGAATTGGCAACAAAGCCAAAGATAGGGGTGGATGTGAAAGAGAAAGAAAGAATGAAAGAAAGAATGAAAGAGAAGAGTAATATTCTGTGTCAAAAACATCCCTTAAGTAATACTGGCTCCTACTGAATGTTACTATTGGAAATAATCTGTACCTGAGCATATCAAGATAAGAAATAGACGACTTGCATCACTCAAGCTCTATGTCAAATATCGAATGACCGGACAGAAAAAGTAGTTGTGTATTTGCATGTCAAACTAATTGGCTTTAAATTTCCTTGGGGAAAATGTCCCCAATATATAAGAGTATTGTTTTTTCCCTATGCATAGTATTTCCTCGGATATCGTGCCAGTGCAACCATGTGAGAATAGTATGCGTGTGAAATGTCTCAAGAGAGTTTATTTCTTCTCACGTTGTTTATTGTTAGCTTTGACACCGAGCTGAAATGACTTATATAAAAATTCTTCCCCCAAAAAAGGAAAATGGACCACATGTGGGTATATGAGATTAGGCCCTTTTCAAACCACAGCCAAAATTCAACACTAGCCTCTAAACCATACAGATCACCATTAAAACTGTTAAACTCAACACTGTACACTATAGAAACCCACTTCCTGCTGACCAATCGGGCGCAGTTGAACCTACACATCATTTAAAGCCACTGTGCTGAAAGAGGTGCACGGAAAATCCTCTGTCTGCATACACTTAGATTAACCTGAACAGCAATAGAACACGAGTCTCATATCATCCAATATTATACAATCTACTACAGAAAACATTGCATTGTCAAAGAAAAGCTTGAAGAGAACAGAAAGAAAAACATGTTTTTCCCCTTGTCATCACATTCATTTTCTTATTTACATAAATCCATATCCTTTATGAAGTCCAATCCATTCTTCAGTGCTGCTGACATTTCCCCCTGCCACTGAGAGGAGGTGTGCTGTGTTAATCGCAATCCTATTGGAGAAGACCTTCTGTGTCATGAGTATAGGTCAGGCAATCCATAAACGGTCATAATATCGACGAATGGCCTCCCAGAGTATTTCCTCGGATAGTAATTCCTTTATTTTCTTTGTGCGGATCACAATGCACCATGCAATGCTATAAAGTAAAGCTTAGTGTGACATACCATAGCATTCACATTTCTGTTATAATACTGGTAATAGAACATCTTATCATTGTAACATGACCCAGCTTCATGTTGTAAAAAAATAACACCTAACAAACACCAAGCTATTTACTTGGGGCCTTTTCATGTAAGATGAAACCATAGCAATTAGAAGTAAGTGCAGCATGTAAAGCAAGGGCCCACATTTTCTTCTTCTTCTTCTTCTTCTTCTTCTTCTTCTTCTTCTTCTTCTTCTTCTTCTTCTTCTTCTTCTTCTTCTTCTTCATCGTCTTCTTCTTCTTCTTCTTCTTCTGTGGTGGTTCTTCTTTCACATATGCAAGCTGTTACTGCAACATTTCCTCGAAGCCATCAGACAACTCGGAATTTCACATAATTGTTTCTTGGGTCCTCGTGCCATGTTTGCGGTTTTCCACTTGAACTAATGGGGCCATATTTTGTTCCCATGATCCCAACGAGGACTACATAGATAGAAAGTGATAGAAGGAGGAGGCGAAGGATGAATTGCAAACATAGAAGAGAGAAGCGCGGGAAACATTTAAGACAGATAGAAAGAAATTGTCAAAAAATAGTCTAGGCAGGGAAGGGTATGGCTCTGGGTTCCACCCCAATGAAGACAGTCCACCTGTAGGCATCTATAATGCAAGATGCCCGACTCATTAAAAGAGATAGAAAGAGAGGATGAGGGAGAAAGAGTAAGGGGGGGTAGATAGTGAGGAAAGAGCGAGAAAAGGAGGGAGAAAGAGAAGAGAGAGATTGAGAGAGAAAGAGGGTAAGAGAAATCTTCTATAGTCCCTGTTAGTCGCTTTGGATAAAAACATCTGCTAAATTACTAAATAGAAAATAGAATACAAACAGGGGCCCAAGAAACCTTTTGTTTTTGTCATACACATGATAATTGCATGCATGACGTGTCTAAGAATATGTGTACAGAGATGTGACAGTCAGCTAACCAAGGCTCCATAGTCAGTCAGCATCAAGGCATCACTTCTCTTCCCTCTCATGGAGCGACCCTACAGTCCAACTCTGAGGTGAAGCGTCCAGATCATGGTTCTGCATGGATTTTCCCTGTCATTCACCACTCTCGTGGCTTGCTGCACATTAATGCTAAGATATTCTCTCTCTTCTATTATAAAATAAACTCTCTGACATTGGTGGTGACATTAGCCTCTACAGATTCCGAGGACAGAATCCGCTTTCAATGATCTCAACCAGGAAGCCATGAAAAGAAGATCATGTTGCCCTCACGTGTTGTCTTGTTAATCCTGACGCTGACGCCGCCTGTGTGCTTCTGTCTGCTCAGTTTCACCTTCACGGTCAGGCGTGTCAAAGATAGACGCGACTGACACCTGCATTGAGGCGTCGTATGAGTCAACAGGTATCGTATGTATGAAGGCGTGGATCTGAATCACAGCGAGTGCAACAACAACACAGGTCTGTTTCTGATAGTCACTGTGAAGCCTGAGGGACAAAATGACATACATAGAAGTGCGCTGGAGTTCAAAACGATCATACTGACACTGTGTGCTTGTGGCCATGTTCCCCTGATGGTTCTTCTCAAGAAAAAAAGTCAGAAGAATTCTGTTGCTGGGCAGAGTACATGATCTGTGTTAAATGCGCTGGCGGGCTGTTTTAATGCAACTTTTTCATTGAAATGCCACTCAGGGGACTGAGGAGTAGGAAAATGGCATTAAAAGTGTTATCCGCCATGAAATGTGTCTCATTCCTCTACCCTCCGTGGACTTCTGAAGGCCACAGTCTCTATGTGGAGCTGGAGACCACAGGTCCACAAGACTAATCTGACACCGCTGCGAGAGCCCTGCTGGGACTCGTTCAAAAGCTTGTAGGCCATCTGGAGATGATCACAACCACCTCCGTTCCGGCCCGTCTTGCTACGGCTGCCCCCCTAAATCATAGCCTTTGACAGCCAGGTTGACCCGAATCATCATCATCTTATATATCTCCTCGATATGGAGATGAAAATATAACGCACATATCCACATTTTTTATAACCTCAAACAAGTCTCAATGTGTAGTTGTATTGTCCCTTGATTGGAGCATAGTACAATGCATTTACAAAACATTGAAGTTACAGCGAGTCCTTTAAAGCCCACACCAAAGGGATTTGCTTCCCACATCTGGTTCCTCAGCTCTCTCTCGTCTGTGTATAGACCCACAAATCAAAGACACGCGGCCAAAGTCAATAAAGCATTTGATCTTTGAAGGGTATAAACGCTTTTTTGAATGAATGTCAGGATGATCTAGTGTTCCCCGGAGACCCCTAGATCAACTTTATCTGCATCATACAGTAAGCTATTGGCTTACTGGCTGTGGCTGTCTGAATATATCAGCCAGGCAGTGTGAGACTATGATGGCTATTGACAGGAAACATCAGCAGTTCTCTACAGGTGAGTGACTCTCCCCAGGGACTGTCATGTCACCTCTTTAGCCTTCAACCTTTAGGAAATACTCCTACTCAGCTCTACCCCTCTGGGTCCTAAAACCCCTGACAAAAGAAATATGAAGATTGTTGTCAATTAAGCAGTTTAATATTTCGGGATTTCTTTTGGGGGTTAGCATGTACAAAACACAGCATATTTTCAGTAAACATGGGATGTATATATTTTTTGCTAAAATACTAATGCTTATGTATGTAGTCAAAGTAAATATCTAACTAAAATGCTATAAGTTAGGATTGCCAAACTAAAGAATACAGCCGGACCACTAGTGGACAATAGAAGATTGAAATCTTAAAGGACAATTCCGGTATTTTGAACATTCAGCCCCCTTTCTGGTTTGTCTAGGATGAAATAGAGTGGTTGACACCGAAATTTTGACTATTGGTCCTGTCTCGGGTATTTGGCTCATTTCAAATCGCCCCTGCCTGCTTCAGAATGGCTGGCTACAGGCATTAACAAACCTGTCCTTAAAACAACCCTTGGTTCTCCTTCTCAACAGTAGGGCTAGAACCGAGCGAAAAGACTACAACCAAACGTAAACAGCCCCCTTAAAACATGACAGAAACTGTATTTCGCTACGATAAAAACAAACGTTTAGGGTTGTTTGAAGGACAGGTTTCGTTTGTGAATGCCCATAGCCAGCCATTCTGAAGCAGGCTGGGGCGATTCTAAATACCGGAATTGTCCTTTAAGGCCCATTGACTTTGGCTTTAGGCTGTCCATGGCAGCATGGATAATAAATGATTGACTGTATTAAGGAATCACATTCAAACATTTGTACCACATTTATTCCATAATATGACATGTGTGTATTGTTTACTCAGTCTCCTGCCTGTACATGGCCTGTACTGGCCTATTTATGTGATCTGGGAAGAATCGTTTCGAGAGGAAACAAAGTGTTCACACCAATCTCAGAGTGGGAACTGCTACTGGGTCATATAGAAACAATAATTAGATGTTAGCTAAATCTTTAATCGATTCAATATTTAGGTGATTGTTTTATTTGGCCAAATTTAACATATTGGTCACATCAAAGTATATCATTTAATTACCTATGTTGACTACCCTGGATTAAGCTGGAGGACTCATCTGCCTATAGTTTTCAATTATACGTTTCACAGCCACAATGACCCAAAGAGTGAGCTTTTTTTGAGTCAAATGCTAAGGCTAGCTATCAAGACAATTTTGGTTAAGTTTGGCGACCAGGGATATGTATATATGTAAGCTATATATATTTCTTACATGTGGTTAACTAATCAGTCTTTAATTTTTCCTTAATGTCCTTAATGTTTATCTTGGCGATTCATTAAGATAAATAGCCTATTGAGTGCCTCTAAATCACAACAGAATATTGCACACATTTTTAATATATAACTATTTTCAATTTCATAAAAATAAACAATGTGTGTGCCTGCTTTTCACGTAGGCCTACATAATGGAATCGCTACGGGTTATTTTTGACATTCCAAAAGAAATAGGCTATATAGGCCTAAAGGTAAAGTCCACGTGCTCTGTATGAGATTAAGCATCACAAAAGTAACACATCTTAAACAATAAGGGAATATAATTTCTCCATACCTGTACCACTCAAGACCCTTGTCATAAAAGCGGTCGAAGAAGTGCGGCTCTGCCCCCACCGCTCTCACGTCCGGGTGGATGCGGAGAAACTCAAGCAGCGCGCGCGTTCCACCTTTCTTGACGCCGATTATGATCGCTTGGGGGATTTTCTTGGTCCCGAATGTATTCGACACAGGGATGCCGTTACCCCCGTCCTCTGTGGTCCCGTCATAAATCTGTCTGGGACTGGGTAGTTGTTGGCCAGGTGCCTCTACTGCCCCGCGCTGTTCCGCGTCGCCGAGCGCACTCCCCGTGCCGTTCCACCGGGACTCCAGCTCTTCCGCAAGGTGCGAGCGAAGAAGCGCTTGGGATCGCGGGTTGTCAAGTCCGCGGCTTTTATCGTCATAGTCCCCGTCTGGCGATTGATGGCTGTATAAAGTTCTTGGCACTGAATCACAAAGACCGGAAAGGCAGTAAAATAAGTATGTGAAGACGAGGAGCATGGTAAAGAACACGGACACTTTGGGCAACACTGCTTTGCCCAAGTTGAACCTGACTCTGCATCCGCTACATCCCATGAGTTGATCTCCTGGTCAGCAACAAGAGGCAAAACGTTGACACCATACTTCTTCTTTCGGACATTAACTCAGGAACAGTCCATTCAAGTCGAAACCAAAACAAATACCTGTTGCATATGACTAAAGATTAAAATGCACTTGGTTGGTGAAAAGTAAACCCAAACAATTGACAGAAAATATCTTCATAATAGTTTTCTTTTAATTTGTAATTATCATTCGAGCAAGGCATTCAGACGTGCAGTTGATGTCTTTTCAGTGGAGGGAAAAGGATAGTCATCTACTTTTGGACGTTAATTACCAGCCAGCCATTCAGTTACCTCCTCTGCAGTGCGTGAGTAAGCTCGTAGCCTCATTGAACATTTCTGCTGTCCTACCTCTCCCTTTACGCCCCACCCCCACCCTTTTTCGTCTCCCAATAAGTCTCCTCACTTGCTCCTTCTCAACCTATAAGACCAGTAAGCCAATTACACAGACACAACAAAGTTTTTACATTTACAATAATACATTTTCAACAACTTTATTAATTTATTTACTTTCATCGACCTGGGCATCTCTTCCTTTGTTTGAACAAATCATTTCAAAGGGATTTCAACAAATCGCCAGATCAACCTCAACTGCCCCCAAGCCTTTAAACCATCCTAACTGACCCCCGCCCAAGTTCATCATATTCGGTAAAACGTAAACCGATCCACCAAGCACAAGCCCTCGTCGTTTGTCCCTTTGAACCTCCCCCCCCTCCCCCTGGTGATAGAGAAGCTTGGACAGACCTGTGAATGGGACGGAGGGCCCCTAGGAGGTCCATTTGAACCAGTTGTACTCTACATGCACCCTGGGACTCTCCTACTGTACAGCCGAAAACTGTGGTAGTCTCTGTCCTCTTTCCAGACCAGCGTGTCTCCAACCATGGGCAAAGGATCCAAAATGGGTCGCCATTCAGTGGGAGGTGGAGGTGGATCAACATGCCTGACAACACATGACAGAAAACTCTGAGCGCACCGGTACTGGTGATCACCAATTCCAGTGCACTCATGCACTTCACACTTCACATTTTCACATTTAGAGTTTTCCTGAATGTGCTGTTGGTTGGGATGCACAGTACGGACACACTGACATGATCTTGAGGGTTCCCTGTAGATGACTACAGTTGAAGAGCCCAGGCTGACAATCTGTCTAAAGTATAGAGCGATCATACAGGGTCTGGTCTCAAACACTTATCGGGGGGGGGGGGGGTGTCACCTTAGGGTGCTATATTGGTGGGGGAGGGACCTCTGGAT
>NC_140271.1:7278135-7338135 GCF_964030765.1 Micromesistius poutassou | reverse complement strand
TGTCAGTGCATCTGTGTGTATCCGATAAGAGTGTATCTGTATATACATGTCTGTGTTTGTGTGTGCATGCCTACAAGAATGTTTCCTTTTTCCATCGTCAATTTACCTCCATTTAAGACAGCGACGGCAGGTCATACCTGTACACCCTGGATAATTAAAAAACACAGACAGCCGCGGAGTGGAGTTAAACCTGTCTACTGTAATTACTGTAAAAAAACACATTATCTGTCTGGAAATTCCCCCCACTCATATCTCTTTAACAAATTCCTCATCTTGGATAACTTGCAAGACATTAAAAAAAAAAAAAAATTCAGTAAAAGCTTTCACGTTAAAGTGTTCTTCTTCTTCTGGACTGGGGAAATGAGCTAAGCATTGTATCAAGTGGAGTGTTTTTGAGCCACACTCCTGTAGGGCATTGTGCGAGGCAAACAGAAACTGGATCTGAATCCCCCTCAGCCCAGCTCCGCCCTATGGGCCCAACCTGGGGTTCACAAGAATCCAGACTCATGCGTCGCTTAGACAGGCGCATGATTAGCGAAAGATTTAATAGTTGTTTTGGCCGAGGGGGACAGGAGTGTACTAAATATGTTTGCATGCCATGACCAGGGGAAGAGGTGGAGGAGGAGGAGGAGGAGGTGCTGGTAGTGGTGGAGGAGTAGTAGGTGGAGGAGGAGAAGAGGCGGAGGAGAAGGAGAAGGAGAGAGAGAGTGTGAGAGACTGGGTCTGTTGTGTTGTTGTGAGACACACAAACAGGAAGAGACAGGGTATGTTGCAAAGTTATGAGACACACACATAGTAAGAGACTGGGTCTGTCGTGATGTTTTGAGACACTGTGAAGGATCAAGAGAACCTCAACTCCCCCAAAGGGCCGAGGAGGGAGAGCACAGGATGGAAGGTAAAGTTGTAGTTGGGAAGGTTATTGACAATTAGTATTGTGAGTGGCAGCCGCTGCGGTCCTGGAAGTAGCAACCAACTCCCGGCCTACTTAAGCCTGCAGGTGGCTACCGAAGGGGAGGGTGTGGGAGCTTTTAGTACACTAAGCACGGCAGGCAGCCTCTGGCCGAGCATTGATGAAGAAGATCCCTGTGGATTACATGAAGTCTGGTTGTGTTTGAAAGTCTTGTTAAAGAGAAGAGGAGCTAAGGAGGCTAGCCGCCGCTAACCCCTTTTTAGACACACACACACACAGACTGTCGTCATTGACCCTTCCTTCATACATCAACACAAGTTATGTCTTTTGAATGTCAATGTAAAATAACCTCCACCCCGTCACCCCATCACCTCCACGACGTCCACTCCCATCCCCCCAAGCCTCCAGTTGTAGAGGAGCTGGAAATAATTTCTGTGTTTGGGGGCAGGTTTACCTGTGACCTTTGACCCCAAGGGGATAAGCCTCCTCCCAATCCCATCACCTGAGATTCTGTTCGGCCAACACACATGCACACACACGCACACACACACACACACACACACACACACACACACACACACACACACACACACACACACACACACACACACACACACACACACACACACACACATATGATGATTGGCAGTTATGCAGCCATTTTTGCATCATAACTGCCAATTGCGTAACAACTTCACCCTCAGTACATTCCTACAGCGTTTGTATGACGGACTTACAGTGAAATTACATTCCAGGCTTCAGTGAGGGTATCAGGTTTATGAGACAGTGATGACCGTGCTGAAATAAACTGCTGGTGTCTTAGTGTCTTAGTTTTGGCCCTGGTGTTGTATATACAGTCTCTATGAAAGCAGATGTGCGGTACTTCGTCTGATCATCCTGGCATTGACGCTAACGGCACATTCATTATGGATTCAATTTTATGCTCGTTCCCATAATGGAGAGTAATGAATGATGAACTGACGACCACATTGATTGATGGTTTTGTTATTGAATACCTGAAGAGACTGCTGTCCAACGGGTGTACGTGTAAGTCTGTGTGTGTGTGTGTGTGGGGGGGGGGGGGGGGTTGTTGTTGTACAGGAGGAGCTCAGGGCCATAAAGTTGAGGAGGTACTGGGAATTTCCCATATTCACGAATCAAGCATGATCCAGATGTTCTCACATACACACACACACACACACACATACACACACGCACACACACAGAAATACCTTGATAATGACACACATTGGATACTATTATTATCATCAGTTTAAGACATCCACAGAGGTAAAAATGGGGGTGAAAGCTCCTGTGAAATTAACACACACAACGGCACCAACCTCTACGATCACAACATTTCTATTATCAACGTGGACAGAAGTTAGTGTACCACCCAGCCACCCAGGCTCCCACAGTCCCCAGAGCATGGAGATGATAAACATGTTCTGTAGTCACTGAAGAGCTGTCGTGATGGAGAGATAAGAGGGGGTCCTGGGAAACACCACCACCAGCACACCACCGGACACATGTCTACAGACCACACCCACCCCTCTCCCCCTCTAACCACCTCAACATGCACCAGAGCCCTGGATCACAAGGTCAGCCACAGAGGTCTAGGGGGAAGCGGGAGAAGAAAGCCCTTTTGGGGATCAGACTCCTCGGGATTCTCCCTCCACACAAGTTAGCAATCAGTGCCACCAAAAAGGAGCAATTTTAGCTAATAGGGACCACCGATCTGGGGCAGTGCTGGCATGGTGATGTATGTGCATATGTGTGTGTGTATGTGTGTGTGTGTGTGTATGTGTGTGTCTGTATGTGTGTATGCAATATTACGTGTGTGCTTAAGTGGCTTAGTATAAGGGGGAGGGGGGCTGGTTGTAAAAGTTGATCTGCAAAGGCTTACATATTTGCATGCAATGTATACCGAAAGACGAAGAAGAGGTGTTGAAAGGACACACACACACACACACACACACACACACACACACACACACACACTGGATCTCTGGAACTCACAAGCGCATGCTGGAAACCTCACCTTAAGATGAGAGGATGAGCAGCCACAAATTGCAGGGAAGGGTTGGGGGCGGGTGTTGGTGGTGGGGTAGACTGTGGCACCGTACCCAGGACAGGACCGGGGTAATTGCTGTTTTCTTCCTCCTCCTCCTTTGGCAGTATGGTTTTGGTTATGCTGGTACAGAAAGACAGGATGTATTCAGGGGATGGGATGGGACCTTGAAGCACTGATGATGAAGATGAGAAGTCTGTGTGGAACATCAATCCCTGCTGGTCTTTGAATATAGAAGAGTATTGTAATTCCATTGATTAAGTCCATGAAAAAAATGCATTAACATTGTAGATGATGATAAACCGCTCCAGGGTTTGCCGTTATTTGAAAATAATAATAATAATAATAATAATAACTTCAGAGATGGTAGGCCTCACCATCCCTGTCAAACATTATTTTCCAATAAAGGGACACCCCGTAGCAGTTTATTGCTCACTTATTATTTGTCGTCTTTGTATTTAACTTTCTTTTTTCACACTTTCAATTAAATATTTTAAGATTTTTTTTTTAACCAATACTCCAGTGCTACGAGTGACACCAATAAAAGAAAATTAAAAGAACATTTAATACAACAGAAAATAAATAGAATGAACAGAATATTAATATGACACCTTCAATTCATCATTCATCATTATTCACTGATGAACAATCTCTCTCTGTCCTCTTCTGACTCCAGACCAGCGTCTTGGAGCCCGGCGTGGAGCAGAGGGATGAAAGCCAGGCTGAACAGGAACAACAATCGTCAGTCATTCATGTTCTCCTCTGTTCAGACGGGTTCATCCCCTCCCATCTGGTGGAGACACATGTTGGGCCTGATCCTGAATAACAGCCCACACATAGCCCACACGTATCTGGTCCTTTCTGGCCCTTTGAAGACTAGACTACACTGCTCTTTCTCTCTCTTTTCTTTCTTTCCCTGCTCTTTATTTTTTCCTCTCCCCATCTTTTTCAGTCTATCTTTCTCTATCTCTCTCTCTCTCTGGTGTCATCTCTCTCCACCTATCAATTCAATTCAATAATGCTTTATTGGAATGACAATAAAATGAAAAATACATGTATCTCTCTCTTCCTCTCCCTTTATTGTCCCTCTCCCGCTCTCTCTCTGTTCCAAACTCTCTTCCTCCAGAGACATATACAGTATACATATGCTCAGCCCTCCTCTCCCTATCTCCTTCGCCTTCTCTACACTGTTGTCTTCAGAAGGCCAGCAATGATCCAGAGAGAGGAGCAGACGACCCTGAGTGTGTGATCAGGATCGTGCAGAAGAAGCAACAAAGGAGGACTGCTCAGTGATACCTAAGAAAACATGGAAAAATGGTGTGTTGTGTATTATCTCACTCAGACCCCTCATGTTTTGGCTTACAGAACAATACACTCTTGATGCCTTGATTTCCCAGTCAGTGTTCACCAAAACAAGTCTTCACACAGCCAAACTCTTATTTAGAAAAAATAAAAGATAATCTTGATTCACTTCAAGCAGGCGAGGATAGTCTTGTTTTTGCCGCCACTGTTTCCCTTCTATATTTCTAGTGTTATGACGTGTCCGGTTAGCAGCCACACATACTGTATATGTATTTGTCAAGTCAGTAAACACCGGCCTGTTGTTGTGGTTCATCTGTGTGGCCTCGCTATAGTTTACATAATTCCTTTACCGGTATTCATAAAATCTTTTCAAACGGCTGTTGTCTGGAGAACAATAGACCTACCTGAACCCAGACACGTCGTTCTGTTTGCTGTTCCGGAAGCTTCCTTCAACCAGACTAGGGGGAATGGTAATTTCATTACACTGTGTTCGCAAATGTATTGTTTGCCCTTTTTGTTCATTATACAGCAAAATAGAGAAAGAGAGAGAAAGAGAGGAAGAGAGGAAGAGAGAGAGAGAGAGAAGAGAGAGAGAGAGAGAGAGAGAGAGAGAGAGAGAGGGGGGGGGGGGGGGGAGATGTATTTCCGAGAGGCTGGTGGTGGAAACACTGAGGCGTGTCCTCTAAAACACATGGAGACCAGTCCTGTTCCATACCGCAAGACCCTGTAGCAATGACATGTGTGTACGGGGGCTGATTACACACAACAGATACTCTGCTACGCTGAGAGAGGATTATCCTCTAATACTGTTTCCACGTCTTGATCTCAGTCAATGCATCTAATGACTAGACCACCGGTGCGTTAGATGTATTTGGGAATTGGTTTGAGACATGGTCTTCTTCACATTCTTTGAGACCTGTAAAGTGGGCAAAGATGTGTAGTTTGGGTCACCAGAATATAGCTAGCCAAGAGACATGGGTTCAGCGTTTATAACCCATAAAAATGTATTAAGGATTAGAAATGAAAAAATCCCTTGGCGTTTGGATTCCATTGGTTAAATTGTTGGTAATCTGATTGGATCTGCTTCAAGGTCAGTGTCAAGCTAGTCAAAGCTAAAATAGTTAGAACACAGTCCAGGTGGGGAATCCACTTACGTCGTAGGGATTCAACGCTCAACTCCCTAAGATTATATTGGCTACACCGACCCTGAAAGCTAAAAACAATTAACAATTAACAATTAACAGTTAACAATTAAGGCCCTAACTGACATAATGGGCCTCTACGAAGACACCATTTTATGAACTAGCTTGACTTGATGGCTTAGCCTTTTAGCAATAGGGATTTCTTATAACAATCAGTCCCAGGAAACTTTAGTTGTGCTTCACAATCGTGGACAGTCTGAATTGAAACATTGTCGTCCCTCCTCCCCCTCCCTGCCCTAAGCATGTAGGCTCCAAAAGCAGACACAGGTGTGTGGGGGCCCCTGGAGAGCTGAGTAGGACCCAGGATTTCCAAATGGTTTCCATCAGATACAATTAAACCAAGATGTGAGCCAAATGAGTCCGGGGCTGTCGACTCTGGAGCTCAGAGCCCGGCGTTTAGGCAACGCCATCGGGTGAGGAGGGGAGTAGAGTACGGGGGGACATGTGGTAGCGGTGGTGGTGGTTTAATGTGATTAAGGGCCCCTCCTGCTCCCCAGCAGGCTGAGACTCTGGGAACCCAGGGGGGTGGGGGTCCAGCGGAAGAAAACAATGCTATCCTCCAAAAAAAAAACAGTCTCATGATTCTATCAGAGGATTACCACTTCCTCCTTCCTGTTGAGTGTGTTTCCTGTTGTACACATGTTAACGATAAAAAAAAAAAATAGGGTTGTTTTTCACATGTTTTATGTCCATGGGGCCTTGTTGGTTTGTACCTTCTTTTAAAGTAATTTGTCTGGAATTACCCATTACCTTTTCCTCATCCGTCCTAAGTGTCTGTCTGTGGCTCGTGCAAAGACAGACAAGGAGACTGACATGTTTCAAGGATGCCTTGCTGTAAGGTTGTGAGTCGGCTAGGAGTCCCTACACCCACAACTCACTCCACTATCCTGTCCCTTATTCCTCCTACTCTCACTGTGTCTCTTTTCTTTTTCTATGTTAACTCATTTTCACACCACAACTATATTCTCATGGGTAATGTTGTGTATTGTGTGATTTCCTCAGTATGTGAGTTATGTTTGTTGCCTAGCCATCATGCTGAGAGACATCTACTTCCTGGGACCCCCTGGTGAACCCAGGAGGGCAAGGGGAACATTTCCATGGTAACATAAGCCTTTGAAAATGTAATTGTATTGTACAGTGTGCATGTAAACACCTGTACTGAGCATGTGCAGAACTGCAAGGCATCCGTGTCATAATAGGGCTTTATAAAGAAACCTCCCCTAGCTTGATGTGATAGTGTAGCCTTTAACTACTATTACTACAGGGTACAGGGTCTAACCTCCAAGACTCTTTAACTATATCCACTACATTTGTTACATTAAATACTGATAAATATAATTTTCATATATCAGGTTTATCATAACTATCAACATTGTTAACTAGGAATATTTGATTATCAATAGCCGCTGGTTGCCCCCAGGCATGGCATCATCACACAAAACTATCAAAATATAACTGCTCATCTTTTCATCAGAAAGAGCCGTTAAACTAGAAAGGAGAAGAAGAGAAAACAGAAAAGAAAACAGAACAATATTTTTGCATTCCCGTCTTAATCCTCTTCCAGGCACGGAAGCTTTCAACTCCTCCTCTGATCTCCTGGCCTTTGAAATGAGGGACTCCACACCTGCCTCTAAACTCCCCACCTCGCTCAAACACTTCCCCATCACCCCACACCCAGATCACTGATTTGTTTGGAATTCCACCACCGCTGGCTCTAAGGGTGGTGTTTAGACATATCTGAACAGTGAAGAGTCAGGACTCCAGCACCACAGGCAAAATGCTTGGCTGGGATTAGCTACCGTAATGAGAAATAATACTACTACTAATAATAATAATAATCTTTCAATTAGAGGATTACATATTACTACCCCTGGACTCAAATGTAGGGAGGACATACATACATATTAGAGTATACAGTAACATCACATTTTTTTGGTTTTGGCCTAATAAATGAATGAATGGTCATAGAAATGTATTTATATGTTTATATCTTGGTGGTTTCATTTGTTTGTTTCTTCCTTGAGGCCTGGTGAAGTGAGTTTAAAGTAGTTGTTGGTATGAATTCATTGTACAAGTATTTAATCTAACTTTAGAAATTGGCAACAGAATAAATCTGATAAATCTGAGGTTCTGAATTGAAGAGGTGGACAGTTTGAGAATACCACCCCATTGCCCTTCTAATTCACAAGAATAATGTAAAATATTATACAAGGAACACAGTGGAATTATCAAGGCAATTTGGCGTCTTTGTATATAATCAATGTTTAGATGAAAAGACAAAATAACAAGAAAAATAGGCTAAACAAAGGCTATTGTTGATACAGGTATGGTTTTATGGAAAACAGCACCATCTATCATTGAGATCACGTTACTGCAGATGAAAGGATTTATACGCTTGGCTGACGCCTGGGGCACACCAGAGAATGTCTAATATGAAGAGAACTGGCACTCTCTGGTGACTTCCGGTTTCTGAACTGGTTGCGGTAACCAGGCCTGTATTAACACAATGTGGTGTTAATAACTATGCGTCAACTATACTATACGTTTTTTGACCCTTTTGGTCTCCTCCTCATATAGGCGAGTAACTCCTTCAATATCTCAAACAGCGTTTTTTCGTACTCACACTGATCCCTCTGCAATGCCACATAAGAACACTGTGACTCCAAAAAACGTTCTGCATTGTCTAAAGTTATGTCATACGTTTGCAAATTCTCAGTATTTACCTTGAACCTGGTTACTATGCTATCCATAGGCGATAGTGAGAGTAATTAGTGGAATAATTGTGGTGGGTAGTGCATGAGTTTTGGTCAGAATGCCTGATGTAGATTGGCTGGATGCGTGTTGTGAATTGAGAACAGCCAGCTCATGATGTGATACAACGCTCAGCTGTGCAACAAATATTTTTTGCTTTTTCAATCTTTTTTGACATTTGTAGTGCTGTGTGTAGCCACACGTTTGCCCCTTCACAACTTAAACACATAGTTAATTTGCTTTCCTAGCTCCTCTTTGTTTGTGTTGGTAGCTTAGTCATGTCATGTCACGTTGTCAACATTGGGTACATGGAGCACAACATAGTGGCCGTCATAGCCTATGTCCAATGCTTTTTGGAAACGCCTTCTTCATAAAACATGTCAGTTTTTTGTATACCTTTTATTCATTAGTAAGCTACATGGGTATGTCGTCTTTAAGAACCTTTCAATACCTACATTAAAGAGAAAAAAAAGATTGCATCCTCATTGTACCCAGCACTTCTGAAAATGCACTTTCGAATGTGTCTCTGTCCCCAGCACATTTCAAACCAAACTGACGCCCATGATGCTATCCCAAACATTTGTCATAATCGCGGTCTCCTATTTATCAAATTGAGCGTGGACCAACCCAATTCTGACAGATTGGGGAGGGGGAGTGATAGTGG
The DNA here is from genome assembly GCF_964030765.1 of Micromesistius poutassou. NCBI lineage: Eukaryota > Metazoa > Chordata > Actinopteri > Gadiformes > Gadidae > Micromesistius > Micromesistius poutassou. The sequence continues at coordinate 7,329,235 of NC_140271.1, read as the reverse complement.
TCATCTTGGTGTATTTATTATTATTATTATTGTCATTTTTGCGAAATTAATATACATAAACAAGTAATGTATGGTCTTTAAACAATTTAAAGTGAATATTACAAATTAAAAAAAACACCACGTTTCATGGGGTGCCCCCCCCCCCACTGGTTGTCAATGGTTGGTGCCCCTGGGAACGGGCCCAAGTGCCCTTATGGATAATCCGGCCCTGGCGGTAACACATCTCTGTCCATGCGAGGGCGTTCGCCGGTGAGTGCAGAATGAATGGGAGTCGACAGGGTTTCACTCTCAAATTCCACTTTTAGAGTAATTTTTTGTCTTTTTTTTTTCAAGTAATTTGAAAGTCACATTCAAAAGGGGGGGCTAAGATAATACACTCAGCTGAATAGTGATTTTTTTAAGTTCACTTATCTGTTCTAAATATCTGTTCAAAAAGATGATGACGTTACTGCCAGAGGTCCCAGCAGTTCTGAGTCACTTTGGCACTTCCGTATACATAATATATATATTATATATATTATATATATACATATAATATATAACAATTAACTTTGACGGAAAGTCCTCCTTAAGATAATGTTTCTGATTCTGCTTCAGCTTCAGATGCCATCAAGAGGGGTCTCTGGTCGTAATCAGTCCAAGTCCGTCCCTGATCAATCAGCATTCATTAGCAGTATGCTAGCGTGTACGGCCAACAATGGCCCAAACTGTAAGAAATCAAACTCGAGAAATCGAAATCGAGGACATATGTACTCATTCAACTTTTGAACTATAATCTATATTGAACTTGCGGAATCTACGATAAAATCTGTGATATTTCAACGAAAAGCAGGTGAAAGAGATACATTTAGCCGTCTAGCCCCATAGACCCCCATTCAATCCGCACTCATGCGATCACCCCCAGTGGAATTCTAATGGAACTGCAACCAAGTTCGATACAATGGGGCTCAATACAGAGTGCCAAGGCTCTCCGTAGACGGGCTCTGGGCACACTACCTCCGTCCGTCGACGGATCTCATGGTGTGTTCCAGATGCCTCGGACACCAGCCTTCCGAGTTGCACTTGTGATGTAATTTCCTGTCTTGTAGCACTTATAGCGTTCCCGTTTGTCTTTCTGATCATGTCATGTCATTGGCTAGTCATTGTTATTGTTAGCTACATTAGTCTCTTTAGCAAACCAGCTCAAAAACAAACAACACAACTTTACATTGTATTGCACGCACAGCAAGACAATGCATAATGCATAAATTGGTGACTGGAATAAAGAAGAAATGTAATCAAGTGTGTAAGAGCATTTAAAATCATTTAAAATTAAAATGTCCAACATGGTACAAATACAGAAAATAAATCTCTTCACGGGCACAGCCATTTTTGTTGAGAGCGTCATCACTGAGCTCGGTCTACTCTCAGAATTCTGAGGGGGCAGACCAAAAGGGGGCGTGCCTCAGAGAAATGCCGCAAGAAAGCTGGGAGATTTCCCCACTTGGAACTCGGAACTCGGAGGCATCTGGAACACACCATCATTTAGGCGTGTTTCAGATCGTCTGCATTTGAGCGCATGCATGCACGAGACTTGAGAACATCCACCGGAACTAGTCAGAAACACGTCAAGTTCCCACACGTCAAGCCAGACACAGGTGCACTTCTCGTAGTTTGAACAAGCATAGTTTGGGAGAGGGCATGCCTCTTTGAACGGAGTTATGTAATTTCTGACGTGGGAAATTCCACATGGTAATTCCAACCAACCATGGCAACGTTTTGATATGTTGAGGGGAGCGTCTTATGCAACACATGCTTGATCTGAAACTCACCTATTATTTATTATATATTAGGCATGTTTCAGATCAAGCATGCATTGCGTTGCCTTGCATAACATAATGCATTCTGGAATAAAAACGTCAGAAATGCTGGTGATAATGCTGCCTTCAAACCGGTTTCCGGAAATTTCGGAGGTTCGGACCTTAAGCTCGGAGGAAAGTGCAGAAGTAAAGTCCTCCAAGTTCACGTCACAACAATGGATGCCCATTTCGCTGTCATTACATTGATAGACTAAAGTGAACTTGCAGCAAGCATTAAGAGGCGAACTTAACATGTTCAACCATCGCAAGCAGTTCTAATGTAAAAAAAAAAGCGCAAAGAGGCCCCTGCGGGCATCCATACTTGTTATGAAGTCTAATCTCAAGAATGATTTTATGATGCACTTCTGAGCAGCGTTTCCTGAACGCTCTTATTTCAGAAAAAGGGAGGTTTATGTATAGACACGTAAGAGCTTCCAAACCTCCGCGCTGTTTTGAAGGCGGCATAACTTCCCTATGCGACAAAAACTTGGGGGAACTCCCTCCGTCTGCTTTTCTGTGCACAGGGGCTGTTTCCCAATGTGCATGCTCAACAGCCATCCTTTTATGGATGCTATGTCATAGAATGCCGACAAGCACTGTTCCAATGTTGAGAATACTCGGAAATTCACGCCCTTTTTGTGTCCTTTGTTTTTGAGAATTACGCGATTTTTCAAGGATGCATCGCTGGATACACATTGCTTTACAAGTTATTTGAACGTTTTCAGAAATATTTTATTTATATAAGTATTGCTTTTTATAGATTAATCATGTAAATGCAAAAAATTAAGCTTAAAGACCTGTTAGAGGCTATCATTATAGGCTATATTTTGCATGGATTGATTTGTTTTAACATGTACGTAGCTGGTGTTTAAACAAACTACTTTCGCCATTAACAATTTCACCAATTAAAATATTACAATATTTACTACTGCAGCAGTATTAAAAAGCGGAAGCGGAAGCGCTTCCACACTAGCAAGTCGTTCCAAACTCTGAACGCTACAAACGCTAGGCAGCTATCTATCCAGCACTCTTGCCTCATCTCCATAGGACGCGACTCGCAAGGAAGCGTTATAGCAAGGCAGCAGCCTTCACATTGGGAAACAGCCAGGGTCTCAAATAAATGCGGACATAAGACACTCCCCTGAACATATCAAAATGTTGCCATGGTTGGTTGGAATTACCATGTGGAATTTCCCACGGGAGAAATTACATAACTCTTTCAAAGAGGCGTGCCCTCTCCCAAACTATGCCTGTTAAAGCATAGTTGAACAAACTACGAGATGTGCACCTGTGTCCCATAGACATTATAAAGAGTAGACACTGCATTGGCTGCTTGGACGCAAGAAATGCGACCGCCATCTTGGACCGGTCATACTCTGAGTTGCGTAGCAGCAGAAGACACAAGATGCCAGAGCACTGCAGCATATTACTGCTCAAATCGACAGACCATCGCAAACAGGGCCTGGGGGATTACTTTTCAGGAGGAGACATGGTTTGGCATCGACAACCAGACTTGTTGTCATTGGTTGTGTCTGTTTCACAAGTTAAGGCTGCACCACATTGCCAAACTCGCCTCTCTTGAACTGCAGAAAGGGAGCACGAGTAAGAAGCTCTGCAAAACAGTCCTCTTTCAGGGGTTTTAGCTCATACAAAAACTTTTATGTATATATATATCTATATATATATATAGATATATATATTGTCAAGTTATCTGGGTTTTGTTGTAATTTGTGCTTGCCCAACTTGAAATGGCATAGATAGACAGAGGATGCAGGACAGCTCAAATCCTTTTCCTTGTTTTTATTGAACATTCATTGTGCAACAAGCATTCCAGATTATTAGGTTGAAAACCTATTGATAAAGAGAAATTAAATCAAGTTAGTTCTCCAAATAAATCTAAATGCGTAATCAAACATTTAAATCAAATCCAAATAAATCTGTTAGATATTATCATAAACAAAATTATAATTACAATATCACTATGTTATCTAATATCACTGTGTTATCTAATAAGCAATGGTCATCCATACAAACATTTCTACCACGTGCGCCTCCACCAAACGTGCCCAAGAGGTCACTAAGGATGTCTGTGCCGTCCCATGTCACATGGAAGACATGAAACGGTGAAAAAAAATAAACCTGCGCAATGTGCAAACTACACCTTGGTTCAAAAAATAAATTACCTACCAATGCGTGCTCTCGCGTTCTCCTGTGCACAAACCGCGGACCTTTATTGCCTCACCCATGCTCACTCACCTCACGTGCCACAATCATGCAAGTGCCGCCCGGTGTGATTACAAATCAAACTGGCCTAATACATAGCGAAACCCCACCGCTGATATGTGTTCTAAAGAACCAAGTAAAATCTAAATGTGACCTCTGTCTTCACACCTCCCACTTGACATCCTGGTTGCTCAACCCAAGGAGGTCTCACTATCTATTTCAGTCTTTAGTTGCTAAGAAGAAGGATGACCAGTCGTCTCACATCCCTACAGAGAATGGACACAGGGATCCTCTTCAAGAGTTTCCTGGCTCCTTGTCTGCTTGTGTCCCCTCCTGTGCTTGGCCTCATGACTGGAACAGGGTAGCTTGGAAAGGTCCTCACATTTACATCTCTGACGATTCCTCTTCAGTCAGCATTCACACTGACTACCCTGGCCAATTTGTATTGACTCCTCAAGGCATTTTGGTCAGCCAGCCAGACCACATCTCCCACTGCAACGTTCCGCTCTCTTGTGTGCCACTTGCTCCTTATGAACAGGTTAGGACCAGCCAGCTGGCACCACTTCTTCCAGAATTTGCTGACCTCTGCTTGTATGGTTTGGAGTCTCTTGTATGGGTAACCTTCAAACTTGAAATCTCCCGGGTCTCCATTTGGGCTGGCTCGTCCCAGTATGAGGGAATTGGGACTGATGTATTCCACACAGTCCTCTCGGCTTTGAATCCTGGCATCATTTGCCAGGTTGGCTGCCATGAATAGGAATGTTTGGAATTCCCCCCATGTGAGAACTCACCACATCACCACTAAGGTTGTTCAGGGCCCACTTCACTATCTTGACAGCTGCCTCTGCTGCTCCATTTCTGTGGGGAGAGTCTGCAGGGTGAATCTTCCATGACCACTCTGTTCCATGCTTGGCAGCTTCCTCTTCAATCTGAGACCTGTTCAGTTGGCTCAGAAATCTGTAAAGCTCCTCAAGAGTAGGTCTGGCCCCTACAAAGTTTGTGCCAGGATCTGTCCACAATTTCCTTGGGTGTACCCTCAGTGCAGAGAATCTTTGGTAGGCCAGCAGAAATCCCTCAGAAGACTGGTCACTCACAACATCAGTGTGTAGGGCTCTTGAAGCCATGCAGCAAACACACAACCCCCCAGACTTTGAGTTTGACTCTTTTTCTTACTTCATCTTTTACCTCATAAGGTCCGAACAGGTCCATGGTTGTAAACTCAAATGGCAATGCTGGGCCTGTTCGCTCTGGTGGCAAATCACTCATGATCTGTTGGCACTGTTTTGCCCTGTTTTTTCTGAATACCACACAGCTGTCTACTACTTGTTTTGCAGGTCTTCAACCTTTGATTACCCAGGCTTTTTTCCTCATCCTGAGCAAGGTTCCTGCTATTCCCTCATGGTTTGCCTTGTGGGCTTCCTGTGCCAGCAATGTAGACACCCATGCCTCATATGGTAAGACGGGCACTGCAGTTTTGTCTTCATCAAACATCTGAATCCTGCTTCCACAAACCAAGAGCTCCGAGTCCACATCTCTGTATACTGCCAGTCTGCTTAGGGTAGTGCCAGGAAAAGCTACACCTTCCTGAGCTGCACCAAAGACATCCCTGAGGGCATCTTCACGCTCTCTCACTGTAAGCACAGTTTGCTTGGCTTTTTCCTTTAGTGATGACACTTTGCTCTGTCTCCGGTTGTTTTTAATCCAGGAAAGGCCGCCGAGACAGGATCGCTTTTAACTTACTTTATTTGGTAAAAGTTTTGGTCTATTGTCTATTGTCTATGAAACAAAAGGAGAGGAATAGTATATAACACGCATGGAGCATCTCTAAGCTTTATATCTACGATACGCCGCCCAAGAGATTCTGTCTTCTAAAAGTTCAAGTCGTGCTTATATAGAGAGGTAAAGGTAGGCTTCTTCTACAACGTTTAAACCTGCTCACTTCATATGTGTGCTCGGTGATGCCCCCTTGTGACTATGTGAGAATATTACCTCTTAACTATTGTATGTGCTCAGTGCTGCTCCCTGTGGCTATGTGAGAATATTACCTCTTAACTATTGTATGTGATCGGTGCTGCTCCCTGTGGCTATGTGAGAATATTACCTCTTAACTATTGTATGTGCTCGGTGTTTCTCCCTTTGGCTATGTGAGAATATTACGGCTGAAATATATTACAGCGCTTAGCTTCTTGACTGGCTTTTCATCTCTATCCACTTTTTGGCAGCTCGCCATATCCAGGCGATGATCCTGACCAGCTTGGACAAGGAGCTGTAATTCTTCACTTCCAGTAGGTTCTTTATATTCCATCTTCTGGGTGCTTCTCCATGCTTCTCAACATACTTCCTGAGCCTGGCTGCAAAGACTGCACCGCAGATTTCAGCCTTCACAGCCTCTGCTTTCTGATCCAGTGGAGTCAGCTTGGCTTTTGACTCTACAAACCGGAGTGAAGAGGAGCAGAGAGATAGCCATGTCTGTACCAGAGTTCCAAGTGCGGGTGGTGACATATATCATTTGCGTCGAGAGCAGCAAAGAGCTGTAGTTCACAAAGCGGCCTCACACAAAACCTAACATTATCAAACTTCTTCGCGATAAATTTTTCATGCAAACTTTTCTTTGCATGAAAAATTATCATTTAAATCCACAAACAACATATGTGTAATCCGGGGCATATAAAAGCTGCTTTCACATATGGACGTGCAGCCGTCTATTCTCCATAGATTCTACGGACGTGCCGTATATGTGAATGACATATCCTGACGTTGGACCTCCTGAAAAAATACTACCCCCAAGGTAGTATGTTCTCCAGAGGAAATGCTAATTACCTTATATGTGAATGAGCAGTAGAATGTCGGCATTTCGCACTTCTCGTTAGTGGGCGTGTTGGTGACGCTACGGCGGGAACACGCCCTATGGCAAAAAAAACAAACACGCCAGGAGCAGGCGGCATATATAGGAGAGGCAAGGAGACATACGACTCAAAACGAGAATGGCCTGGAAAGACGAAGAGGTTTTTCAGCTGCTTACTTTGAGGGCCGACAGTGCAGTGATCGCACATATGAAGGGCACTGCGAAAGACGCAGTAATGTACGACGGTATGGTGAAGAAGCTTGCTGAAATGGAAATTGTGAAGGGTAGGACACAACTCATCACGAAATTAAAATCCCTCAAAAAGCAGTTGGTCCACCGTGGTAGACCACAACAAAAAAAGTGGGAACGACCGCAAAACCTGCCAGTACCAGGATTTGTGTGAGACAATCTGGGGGGACTGGCACTCCACAAGGCCGCTACGAGCGACTGGCAGCATGCAAGTGGCAGCCCTCTCAGATTCCCAGTCGAGAGCATGGAGACCGTCATGCCATCACCGTCCAGCTCAGAGACATCTTCTGTCCCGGACACTCTCACGCCGAACCCGGTGATAAGAAATAACGTGACGAATTGCCAGTTCAGAAGCAGCTGTTTAAAATATAGGCTACTATACGGGACGTAAACCGACTCATTTCACAGATTCCTGTACGACCAGGTTGCCTTAAACATCTGTCGCATATGTCAGGTGATAACTAAATTTCAAGGGAAAGAGGCGGTGGTTGAAAAAAGTATTTTGATCGCTTATCGTTCACTCGTTGCTTATAATGGTTTATTCGTTTCCCAGTATCATTTCCTTAATTTAGAAGACAGTTTTGTTCATTTTTGAATTATAAAATAAAAAAAATAATTGTTTGAAGTTGCAAGTTTTTTTTAATCATTGGAAGCGAGTCGAGCTGACCTTGCCTGCTGTACCCACGGCCCAAAATAAAGAACAGCCGAGACAATATCCTCAATTCAAACATGCACCATTATATTGTGAATAGATCGTTTTTGCTCCTGTAGAAGACACAAGTTAAACGGGGCAACATCTATCTTTTTAGAAAAAACATGTTTTATTCGCGATGTCATTGAAACCACTACTACACTACCCATAAATCCTGAAGTGTGACACAAAGTCTTTGATTGGTGGAGCTCGCTGTTACCAGGAAACGTTTACTGCACCCGTGAAAGTGAATGTCTGTTACTGCTACCAGAGAATGTTGATTAGAGCTGTAGAGGAAATGAGCTGGCCATGTAGAAAAATATGTTGATATAGAATATATGATAAAAAATAAAAGTAGGCCTACAAATATATGATGCATCACTAGCAGTGCTTTTTAGTAAGTTCCAGCATTTACTTTGGCAGTACTTTTATTTGTGATATAAGCTGGATAATGCACTGGGAGCAGGTGAGTTATGGAAAAGAACCGCACTTCAGGAGGGTAGACGTTGCATCTCCATGGTCTCCTTGGTGCGGTGATTTTCTCATAATTGACTTGCTCCCAGTTATGCCATATTGTTCACCCTATAACGTAGCCAACAACGAACAATTGCCATAAAAAGTGAACATTAACTTGATTATGTCATTATTATTATTATGTATGGGGTACACGTACCCATGGGGGTACTTTGGAGTACTGCAAGGGATACTCTAAATAATAATGGGATAATTTAAAAAATAATAAAAAAGGTAACTATACAATTTTTTCACCCTGAGCAAGTTTAAATTCTGAAAGCTAGACAATAGAAAGTCGAGAAAATGGACAGGTGGTTGAAACTTAAATCTGAAAACAAGGAGAAAGGAGAATCTGTGAAAAAGAAAGCACGTCCAGAATCACCAAAATGTCATCGGTTTCAGGAAGAATATATTTGAATGGGATTAACCTCTACATGCTCTGAGAGAAATTAGCCAACAGTTGCATGAACCACAGGCCCATGTTTCTCACTAAAATCACCCTTCAGTCGAATGCTAATGTTTAGTTGTGTTTAATGTTTAATTGTGTTTAATGTTTAATGTTTAGTTTAATCCTGTGTCCTCACAAGACCTGAGTATGGTCTGTGATGCAATACCTGCTTTGGAGTAGGTGGTGATGAGCAGGTCAGAGGGGTGGGCCTTGAAGGCAGAGATGCTGTCCCAGTTGTTCGCGATGTGGTTCATGAGGGGGACCCCCTGGACTGGGATCAGGGGGAACCGGCTCATGGACCCCCCTGCCTCCTGGATGGAGTCAGAGCAGGAGAGGACCCTCTTCTCTGACATGGCTGCTCTGAAAGGTGAAGCACGGCGGCTCAGAGTCTAGAGCTCTGTACAGACCGCCCGGGTCGGCTCTCTCCTTCTGCTGTAGATCTCAGTCTTCCTCCACAATGTCTCCTTCTAGTTCGTCCTATCCCTACAGCTATCAGTGTTTCTCAGGCTCTTACTTGACCAGAGTTGTTCCTCTAGGTTGCAGGCCAACCCAAAATCTTTCGGCTGGGAATCAGCCTCACAACGAGACTTGACTATCCTAGCCCCATATTGTAACATATATAGTCTGACAGACCTTTCCTCATGAAGGGGGAGATGGACTGGTCGAACACGGGCAGGGGCATGAAGGTGTAGTTAACCACGGGGTTCTCCTTCATCGCCGAGAAGGACGTCAGCTCCACGATGCGGCTGATGACATCATCAGGGAGGGACTTGTCTAGGAAGCGCACGATGCGCTGCACCTCACGCCGCGGGTTCTGACGAAGAACACGACCACACACACTTGAACAGAAGGAGGAGAGGGGATTCATGATGGTTGTGCAAATAGGAAAGGCAGTGCAAGGATAAAGGATAAAATCCAGAGACCAACATTAAATTAAATATGGACAATATAATAACTACATAGACATTGTAATAATAGAAAAACTATACTACTGTAGCAGTATAAGGAGCAGGTAGGGGTTAGACAGTGCAAGGACAAGTCTTTAAGGAGCATGTAGGGGTGAGATAGTGAATACAGAGAGGTCAATAAGTTGCAGGTAGGGGTTAGACAGTTGATACAGAGACAGGTCATAAAGGTAGAGGTAGGGGTTAGGCAGTGGAAACAGACCTGTTATTAAGGAGCAGTTAGGGGTCTGTCCGCGGATTCTCACATTTTCCCTCCATGAACTTGGGGATGTAGGAGTCCCAGGGACCAGGCTCAGGCTGGGTCAGGTTCATGCGGTCAAAGTGGAAGTAGCTGACCAGGTTGTCCTTGGCGTTGCGAGCCACGTAGATGGCCTGGGGTCGGAGGAGCCAGAGAAGAGGAGCAGGTGAGGAACATCTCCCCTCCACAGGGAAGATCTCCAAAAGGTCCATTCACAACCGTCCAACAGCACACGGCGACAAAAAAACTTGCCTTTACCTTACCTTGCATTTGTTCCTCAAGAAGCCCTGAGGGACCAGCTGGAAGGGAAGGTGGGTCTTAATGACCCTTGGGGGGGGGGCATCCCCTTCAGGAGGTCCAGACCTAAACTACACCATCATCATCATCCTCTTCATCATCAGCTCTCTTCATTATGTCAGTACACACAGGAACAGACATGTAGTTGTACAGACAGACGGACAGTCAGCCATGAATGAAGGCAGATAGGAGCTCTCAGACCAGAGACTAGGTAGACAGACAGGTAGATGTGGAGATGTGGAGACAGACAGGTACAGACCCGAGGGGACAGGAGGAGAGACGATCTCCAGGAAGGGCATCCTGACGACGATGGCCGCGCGGCGGCAGACCTCCTGGTCTCTGTCATTGAGCAGCAGGTCCACGATCGCCTGGGTCCACGTGGTTCCTACACACATACACACACACACACACACATTTATACTAAACAACCCAACACACATATTATACCAAACACACACACACAAATATATAAATACCTTAATTGTGTTTAATTATACATACATATATATATATACAATTTTGTATTTATGTATAGTGTCCTTTTTGTTTAAGTATCTTTATGATTACATTTGGTTAGTAAACCACTACAGTTATGCAAAACACTAGCATATATTAACGTATGGATTATAATCCAACTGCTGAGGAGGGGTGGAGCTGAATCCGAATATGGTATTTAGCAAAGCACAAATGGTGGGTTTTTACGAGTATTATTTCATACAAATTTACTGCAGACAGGGTGAACATGTCAAGCTTAGGCAGAGCAAGTAGACAAGGGGCGGATGCCCCAATGGTTAATGGTTATGAATGTTTATGCCTGGCTTTATGAAAACTATATACCAGTAATATATTTAAGAGTAGGATAGGCGGTACCTGGCAATGATTTTACAAAACATTGCCTTTCCTACCTTTAAGTGTTAGTAATTATTATCATTGTTGATTGAAGAACACTTAAATTAACACTTTAATATCCTAGAATAAGAAAAATAAACAAAAAGGAATATTTCTCCTTATTTAAGCCTATTTCCACTTTTATTTGAATACAAACACAAATGGTATTGCAGCCTAATCAAATTCAGATACAAATACAAATACACATCTCTACTGCCTAGTCAGTGTATATTCATAAACTACGAATATTGTGCAAATTATTCACAGGTTGCATAATAATGTTGTCTCCAGTGTGTTTCTGTAATGTGAGTTGATGCTGGTCATGCTCTCTGGCCAGGATCCTATCTATTCACACTGCAATATATAATATATAATATTCAGTATTACATATCAGTACACAAACGTTAATGTTTTATTACTAGGGCTGGGAGTGAGCAGACAGCATGTAGAAAGAGTCAGGTCACGCAGTTAATTGAGATACCACTCCATGCATAGCTGCAGCTGTGGTCACCTCAGTGTTATTATGTTGGCTGAGGGAGAGTTAATATGTCCCTGGCCTTGTCCTTTGCCCTCTCACACCTGCCTTCTGCCAAGCCTTTAAAAGTCTCTTAGCTGGGCCAACTAGTGGCTTGGTGGAGGCAGACAGGGCCCTAGGCCTCTCAGCTGGGCCAACTAGTGGCTTGGTGGAGGCAGACGGGGCCCTAGGCCTCTCAGCTAGGCCAGGTAGTGGCTTGGTGGAGGCAGACGGGGGCCCTAGGCCTCTCAGCTGGGCCGTGCGGAGGCTGGAGCCTTGAGGCCGTTTTGGAGTAACTTAGAGGCAAAATCTTCTTTCTGCATCTACCTCTTCTGAAAGGCGACCTAAGCAGCCGCTTAGGTCTCTTATGCCTCGGGCCGGCCCTGTGTTTGTGTGTGTGTGTGTGTGTGTGTGTGTGTGTGCGTGTGTGCGTGTGCGTGTGTGAAATATACACGCACATACACACACACACACACACACACACACAGACAAACTCACGGCCACGGTCGAGAGGTCATCTCTCTTATGACGTCACAATGAGCAGCATAAAGTTATTTTTTCTAATGTTTGAGTGACAGCTGTCAGCTCTCATATTGAAGACGCTGATTATTGTTAGCTTCTTTAGTCTCGTGTTGTTTCCAAGAAACGAACAGTCTTTCCAGTACATTGACATCAAACTTTGAATGAAAGATGTCATTATAATTAATATTCCACTTTGATTTCCCAATAATTGCAACACCAAGGGTAATCCTATAAATAAACATCGTGCTTGTCAATTATTTACTGGCCTGACTGATACTAAGTAGTTGTTTGTTTGCTGTATAAATGTATAGAATAGAATTTCTATAGAATTATTGTAGAATTTCTCCTACGGGGGATTAATAAAGTTGTATCGTATCGTAGCAGCCTTTTAAACGTTTCTCCAGCCCTGATTTTACTGAAATAAATTATATTTAATCAAACAACGTAGCAATGTCCTTTTATTGTTTGTTGGTGCTTACTGTATTCAAATGTAAAGTTGTGTGTAGGCCTATAGATAAATAAATAGTCATATAAATAAATAAATATATATATATATTGTGTGTGTGTGTGTGTGTGTGTGTGTGTGTGTGTGTGTGTGTGTGTGTGTGTGTGTGTGTGTGTGTGTGTGTGTGTGTGTGTGTGAAATATACACACACACACACACACAGACAAACTCACGGCCACGGTCGAGAGGCCATCTCTCTTATGACATCACAATGAGCAGCATAAAGTTATTTTTTCTGATGTTTGAGTGACAATATCAATATGATGGTTGCTCTCATATTGAAGACGCTTCTGATCTGAAGAGACATTGCTTGACGATTTCCCTCTGATTATTGTTAGCTTCTTTAGTCTCTGTGTTGTTTCTGCAAGAAACGAACAGTCCAGTTGACAGTTTGATCCAGTGCACAACAGAGGTACGTTTCCGTGGCTGAGAAAAGTTTGATTTTTTTCAGCACAAACCAATGAAAAAAATCGAATGATTTACTCAGGATTTGGCAGATAAATAGGATTACTTTGTTTGGGAGTTCATTTGATGCATCGTTTCTCCGTAATAAGAAGGCCTCCCACGATGCGGACCTCCTTCACATAATTAATTACTTAATTCATCTAATTAACTCTTGTATGAGTGCTACGTGACGTAGGCCTTGTTGATTTAACTTTTGTGATCAATCTACCTTCTCAAGTCTTTTCTCTATTGGTACACTGAGCGAAAGTAGGGCCTCCACCTGCAGCAGTCCCCGCGCCGCGCCTGGTGCTGCCGTGACGGAAGCCTGCCAGGAGCGCTACACAGCAAGGCCCTGCGTAGTACACCCTCTCAAAGCCGTCATGACGGTAAGTCCCTTTGGGTGTCGTTAATTTGCAGCCATGCATTTCCTTCATACTCATTCATTATTCCCTGATCAAATTTAAAATAATGTTTTGATTGCTAGCTTGAATACCTTATGTGAAATGAGTGGAGAAATGTGCACAGAATTTAGGCTAAAATCCAAACATTGGAATGATCCGCAGCATTAGCTCCACTAGAGGTAATTGTAGAACTGCTTTTAAATTACCGTTGTCTTAAGCCCAGTTCAGACCAAAGATTCGCGACGCAACGACTTGCAACGAGACGGTTTTAGAACGTCGCAGGGGAAAAGTTGCAGCAGTGTGAACTGGTCGTCGCAAGGCGTCGCAAGGCATTGCAAGGAGTCGCCAAAGATTGAACATGTCAAATCGCCAGGTCCAGTTTTAGAACGCAACGATGTGGCTATTTCTCTTCAGCCAATCAGGACACAGCACAGAACAATTTAGGCTTATTAAATAGGCCTACAAGTTGTAGATCCTTATCTTTGGTTCCAGAACAACGATTGTAGATAACGTTAGGCTTGAGCTGATTCATTGACATTATTTTAACGGGACCACCGTTACCGTTACACGTTAGCCGTTGTTATGGTTACATGCTGCCAGTCCGACATGTTCCCATTACTACAGTCCTGTGCGCGTATGCAAATTAGCCATGTGCGCCAAACAGAAGAAGGGCCCTATCTTGCGCCCGGCGCGATTTACTTTCTACACCGACGCATGTGTCGTTGCTAGTTTGCACCCGGCGCAAAGCTGATTTTCCCCCGCAGCAACCAGGCACCACTACACTTGCATGTTAAATATTATGATGTCAAAGATTATGCATACGTGTGAAACTGCATAGAAATAGCGTGTGGATTGTGGAAACATTTTTTTTCCATAGGGCTGCATGAATGAACATGAATGAAGTATAGTAAGCTATGCCATGCGTTAAAATAATAATAATAATAATAATAATAATAATAATAATAATACATTCGAGAAAGTATATTCCAGGCTTCCAAAACAAAATCTAGTTTTAGGGTAAATGATTGGTTAAATGATTTGGGAAAGAACAGCTGATACAGCGGTAAATTGTAGGCCTACTTTTAAATCAATGCATCTGCAAACACCGTACAGCAAACACATATGTTCTTGACAAAGACATCGTGTACAAGCCCATTACTTTTAGGATTGATGAGTATTTGATCGTGAGAAAACATAGTTTTACCGCGAGTGAGTGTTTAAAATAATGAATGAATGCGGGTGATGCTTGGTGCGCGTGTGTGTGCACGCCCATCTGTCTAAACACACGCAAATTAAACACGTGTATGAGAAGGAAATCGAGTCAGTCAATCTGACCATTTAACTTTCGGGGAATTTTAGGGGAAGCCGAGCTTCCCTTGCAGTCGAGAAGTCGCCACTACGAAAGAATGCAATGTATCCAACTAGCGTGATCTAAACAAACTAAGCTCCAGCGAATTACTACAATGCATAAGTAGTGGAGAATGGCGAAACACAGCAACTCTAGCCTACTCTCAACCAAAATAAAACTAATCGCAAACCTAAGTTAGGTTACTTTTTAGCAGGATGGAAGTGATGCTGATGCGGCTCTCAGCTGTGCCAGAGCGTTCACAGTTGCTAGGGAGACCACCTGCCGTCGCCGCCCGGTGCAGCAGAACTGCCCCGTTTTTAGAACGTCTCAGCACGTCTCGCCGCAAGGAGTCGCAAGGAGTTGCGAGTTGCAAGCAGTTGCTATTATTAAATAATAATTGGGTATAATTATATATATATATACCGCAAGCCTTTCATTTATGTATTTAAAAAAGCAGAATAAGCCGCACCCATATTATTATTATATATATATATATATATATATATATATATATATAGAAATTACGGTAGGCCCCGACAGGGCGAACCGGACCCCGACTTGAAGCGGCGGTGTCTTCTCCCTTAAGGGGCTTATTTTAGATAATAACCGGCGACGTTCTATAGGTTACATTATTACACGGCTACTTGCCGAAACGAAAAAATAACTTCACACGGTGTGTGAAGTTGTGTGAACCACGTGACTCCTCATTCTCAATTTGAGAATGAGGAGTCACGTGGTTTTTGGGGAGGGGAGGGGTTTGAGCCCATCCGCCATGCTGGTAGCACGGTTGCCAGGAGAAACGTTGTCAGAGCGGCATACAGACAGATGAGGAAACATAGACGCAGGAGAAATTACGATATAAATAAATGGAGAAGAATAAGGCGAAGGAAAAGGGTCCTTACAGGAACAAACACTACCAGCGCCAAGCAGAGGTATGAGGAGAAGCTGTCAGACTTAAACAACGTCGACCCATACGAGCTACCTGCAGCAGAATGGGACAGAGACCTGGACCTTTAACCACCTTGCACATATATGGACATAGTGAACTACTTGGTTTTTGGCATCCGTCAATATACGATGCAAGAATTTAAAAGCCATAAATTGCTAAAAAGCTATGAGACATTCTGCTGTGGTTGGGTGCAAGACCTGGCCATCTACAAGCCTCCAAACGCTCAAAACACTGTTGTACTGGCAAAGGTAAGTTGCTTCATCTTTTGAGTTTTATGCTAATACTAATGTGTTGTGAATACATTGCGTTGACCAAAGTGACAAAGTAATTTACCGCGATTGTTTCGTAAACACTAGATTGTAACGAGGTGTTCCATGCACACAAACGTTAGATTAACTTCCCACATGTTTTGCAGCTTGTTATGCTAATTTGATTTTAGCCCAATGAAACATACTAGGCATTGTGTGTTGGGGGCTTCGAAGTAGACAAACCAGTTCTGGTTAGGCTAGGGTAGTTAATGGTCTGGTTAGACTAAGGCCAAGTCCACACGTACCAAAACGATCTTTTTTTTTTCTCCGTTTTCCCTGGCATCGTTTCAAGAACATTTGCGTCCACACGGATCCATCTCAATACGACTCAACACGCTACTTCATGTTCCAGGCGTGTAGGTGGCGCTGTTTTTTTTAGAAATTCACCGGAAACTGAGAGGAAGAGGCGGGAGCATGCACAAAAAGCTTGAGCGCTGTATACAAATAAACAGTAGCAGAAAACAATCTGAATGAGAAGTTGACGATGGCGCCTGTAGAGAAGAAAGAGTCTTTTGTGTGGACCGACTGTGAAGTAGAATTGCTACTGCGACTCTCACTCGATTACAAGGTAAATAAATTGCTAGAGAATGTTGACTAGGAGTCGTGCCAGTCAAAATATTTGGATTTAGCGAACGCGTTTCGGGCACAGTGTCCTACGGAGGCAACAGAGGACTTTCCTCACGTAGCCACGGCCGTCTCAAAACTCCAGGTGGCCACGAAGCTAAAAAGTATTCGTGGCAAATACAGACGGGCCGTGGACACAGGACGGCGAAGTGGCCAAGGACGGGTGGTTATGCTCTTTTATGAGCTTTGCCAGGAGATCTGGGGTGGGTCGCCTGCTACGCGCTCCATCGAGTCTAGCATCGAGACAGCTGACCTGGAGGATTCGTCGTCCCAGCCCTCAATATCGACAGACGATATGCCTGCATCCCCACATTCGACGGACTCCATTGACTGTCTTCCTCCTGCAGTTGTGAAGCAGCGCAGGGATTTGCTCCAGGTAGGCTCATCATTTCAAGCTTAGCTAGTGCTACAGTGCCGTGTTGTTGTGGGCATTAGGACGGATGCATGTTTATGTACGTGTGTTGCTTCACAACGTAGTTTTGACTTTAACTTGCCCAATAGTAATGTTCTGCTTAATTCTAGGCCAAGCTGACCAGCCACAGAGAGGACCGACTGAGGAGGAAAGCTCGGGCTGACCCAGCAGAGGAGGAGTTAAAAATCAAGAGGAGGACGTTGGAGTTGGCTGAGGAGTCGGCACGAAGCCACACTGAGCACATGACTCAGATCAACACCAACATTGCGAACATTACGAGCACCATACAGGATGGGTTTGCCCTGATGAGGGAATTGCTGCTCAGACCCCAGTTTGTACCCCCCCAAAGCAGCAGTGGACAATTCCATGGGTACCCACAATCATATGTCCATATGACACCACAACCCACTACACCAGCCTTTCGGCACACACCTGCACCCAATCCATCCGCATACCCACCTACAGCAACACCCAGCCGAGCGACTGAAAGGTTTTCATACCGAAGAGCACTGATGCAAGATGATGTGGAGTGATTTGCACATTATACATTTTTTTACTTTTGCACAAAAAATCTTTACTTTTGCACTAAAAATGTTTGCTTTTGAATAAAAGAAAGACTTCTGAAAGCGACTGCATTTATTTGTTTATTTTCACTCCACACATTATTTACAACATTTTCAAAATTACAATCAGTGAACTATTCAGTCTTGGGCCCGTCTTTTGTTATGGGTCAAGGTACTTTGTGAGTACTCTTCTCACTCTCTTTCCCTCTGTCTCGTTACAGTCAGTGATATAGTTGTTGCATTGTATTGGTGGCTGCAAGTCATTATCACATTGTATTGCTCCTGATACAGAGTGATCAGCCACAGTCTCCTTACTGTCCTCACAAAAGTTGTGGAGAACAAAGCAAGCATAAATTACATGGGGCAGGTCCTGCAAATTGACGTCCATAGGCCTTTTCAATGCAGCAAATCTGGCTTTAAGGCGACCAAAAGCACACTCTATGACCATGCGTGCCCTACACAAACATAGCCCAAAGTACTGTTCTTGAGGTGTGGAGCCACCACTGGAATATTCCTTCATCAAGTAAGGCATCAGAGGGTAGGCTGGGTCACCAAGAAGGAAAATGGGTATGGCCTCCTCATCGTCCACAATCTGCTTTTTCAGAGCAGGGATCTTGCCAGTCTTGAAGTTTGAGTTGATGGCTGAATTAGCAAAAACTCGTGCATCGTGTACACTCCCAGGCCACTTTATCACGACGTCCATGAATTTGAATTTGTAGTCACAGACAGCCTGTACATTAAGGGAATGCTTGCCTTTCCTGTTGATGTAGTCCATGGAGTTGGTAGATGGCTGCTTTATTTCGATGTGGGTGCCGTCGACCGCTCCCAAACACTGTGGCATGCCATGAGCACGATGGAAGCCCAAAACCAGATCCTCGGGCTCGGTAAAAGGCATCTTTATGTATTTGGGACCAAGATGGATAGCGATAGCTTCGCATGTCTGCCTGACGACGACGGATACAGCCTGTCGCGACACGCCAAAGGCGTTAGCAGTCTTTCGTAGCCGTCCTTCGTCACTTAAGTAATAAAGCGTTAACGCAACCCTTTTTACCGTCTCAATTGGCGCACACATGGCTGTTGTTTGCCTTTGGATGTATGGACGGAGTTCTTCGCTCAGGGCGAAGAGAGATGTTTTGGACATGCGAAAGTTTTCCCTCCATTCTTCGTCCAGAACAACGCCATTGACGAAGTTGTCCCACCAACTGCTGGTTCTACCTGGTCGAACCCAAAATCTTCTCCTAGTTGCCCTCCTGGTAGCCCTTCGCGGTGGATGTAAAATGTGGCTTATGTTGTTGTCCATCAGTCTTTTTTGCTCAGCGTGGTGGCACAGGAGCATAATATTTTGTGATAGTAACCCTAATAGGCACAATATCTTCTCCAGCAGGAACACAAGCATGTAGTCGGCCATAGTTGTTGTTATGAGACGTCGTCACAGGTTACAAGAGGTTACGCTCGAGGGGTGTGGCGATGACATCATCGAAACGTATGCGTTTTGGCCGTCCAGACGAACACTCAAGGGGTGCGTTTGTGAATTTATTCACCCTGGGACCTGGTTTCAGAAAACTCAGTTTTCATGCGATGCGTTTACAGGATTCATGTGGACGATTGGCCAAAACGATGCAAAACATCTGCGTTTTAACCAAAAAACGGCTCCGTGTGGACGGGCCCTAAAGCAAGCCATTAATGAATGAAAGGTCTGTGAGATTCAGGGCCCGTCCACACGGAGCCGATTTTTGGTTAAAACGCAGATGTTTTGCATCGTTTTGGCCGATCGTCCAAACGAATCCTGTAAACGCATCGCATGCAAACAGACTTTTCTGAAACCAGGTCCCAGGGTGAATAAATTCACAAACGCAGCCCTTGAGTGTTCGTCTGGACGGCCAAAACGCATACTTGCGTTTCGATGATGTCATCGCCACACTCCTCGAGCGTAACCTCTTGTAACCTGATTAATCTTGGAATTAATCTAGATTAATCTATATTAAAATGGCTCATTTGAATTCTGCCGAAGGCATTCATAATATGTGTGTGCTACCTAAATAATGACTAAAAGTAAGTCTTTGAGAACGGGTTTCTCAAGCCAGGTGGCGCATTAGACCAGGGGCTCATCTCCTGTTTCCAAAATGCATCACAAACTCTAGTATAACTTACTACACGCTTACTATCACAAACTCAAACGCGGGAAAATATAACGGCACCGGGACGTGCTCTCGCTACAGGTCCACGGCACGCTCGTCTCCGGTGCGCGTCGCGGCAGCCGGGGCGGCGGCGTTGACGGCAGACGGCTGGTACGCGTCCGCCTACCGCCGTACCAAGGCGGGTAGCTCGGAGCAAGATTTGGATTATTACAACAACAACAACAACACCAACTATTTCGACGCTCTGATGTCACGATCAACCCAAAACGTGTCATCGCTCACCCAAGTTGTTTCTATTATCATTGCTACATTGTCTCCAGCATATGGCGCGATTATGGACAGTATATTTTATTAAACACTCAGCTTCTGGTTAGTTCAACTTTGAGAATAGATTAACGGCGATATTTTTTTTATCGCCCGATAAGAGTCTCGCGTTAACGCAGCACGTTAACGCCGATAACGGCCCACCACTACGCAAAATATTATGCTCCTGTGCCACCACGCTGAGAAAAAAAGACTGATGGACAACCACATAAGCCACATTTTACAAACAAACAACAGCCATCCGGTGAATTTCTAAAACTAAAACAGCGCCACCTATACGCCTGGAACATGAAGTAGCGTGTTGAGTCGTATTGAGATGGATCCGTGTGGACGCAAATGTTCTTGATACGATGCCAGGGAAAACTGAGAAAAAAAAGATTGTTTTGGTACGTGTGGACTTGGCCTCAGGCTGCAGACAAATGTAAATCTGGAAAGCTGCATACAAATGGAAATGGGGGTCTAGACTAGGCTGTAACTTGAAATAAAATGTGTCCCTTGTCTTCAAGGCTTTTTACTGTTTCTCTAATTTATTTACCTCTTGTATCTAACAGGTCATGCATTCACGACGGCTCTGCGAGCCTCCACTCACCCCATGGGTCATCCTCACACCATCGGGGCAAGTGTGTTCGGCCCACTGTACATGCATGGCTGGTGTAGCGGAGTCGTGCACCCATGTCGGAGCCCTGCTGTTTATGGTCGATGCCTGTGTACGGTTAAAGGAGAAGGCCACAGTCACAGACGAACCGGCCTACTGGAAGCTGCCAAGCAGCATCTGCCAGAGGTTGGCCAACGCATCAATTTCATATCTGCTGCAGCTACACGGAGGTCTCTAAACAGACGAATAGACGGTGAGACCCAAAATAGTCCTGCGCTGAGAACACGTCCAGCCAAAACAGCCAATGACACACCGACACCAACACCGGAAGAGCTAGCAGTATTCTACCGGGAAATCAGCACGACAGGGACAAGATCAGCAATTTTGAGTGTGCTACCCGAATACTGCGATGAGTTCAGAGACCCTATTCGGCCCATCCGCAGCTTACAGTCTCTGGCTAATGGAAGCGGCCTTGATAGGAGTGACTTGCCTGCGCTGCAGAAGCACTGCCAGACCATAGGGAGCATTGCTGATGTGTCTGAGGAACAGGCAGTGCAGATAGAGAGAAGGACGCGGGGACAGCACAACTCATCACTTTGGTTTGCTGCACGGGCTGGAAGAATCACAGCCTCCTCAATGCATTGTGTTTATGCAACAGACATTAGTTCACCAGCACCCTCCACCATAAAGAGGGTTTGTTATCCTACACGTGGGCCAGGAACAGCAGCCACCAGTTGGGGCATCAAACATGAGGAGACAGCGAGGCAGGCATACACTGCCCAAACAAAGGATCAGCACACCGATCAACAAGTGGAAACATGTGGGTTTTTTGTCAACCCGGCCTTCCCACAGGTAGGAGCATCGCCAGATGCCATTGTTACTTGCACTTGTTGTGGGAAAGGCTGCATAGAAGTGAAATGCCCCGCGAAGTACAAGGACAGCACAATCCTTGGTGCGTACTCATCAGATGACCGCAACTTCTGTCTGCATGCTGTTGATGGTCAGGTGCACCTCAAGAAGAACCACCAGTACTACACCCAGGTCCAGACCCAACTGTTTGTAACAGAGAGTGCCTACTGTGACTTTGTAGTGTGGACATTGAAGGACTGTGTGATTCTGCACATAGCTCCAGACAAAACATTTTGGAATGCACGGCTTCAGAAGGCACAGGACTTCTTTGTGAAGGTGGCTCTCCCTGAACTTGCGGTGCAATATTTCTCGATACCACCTACCTCCCAAGCATCACCTGGCCCCAGTGTGCTTCGTGAACTACAGCCACAGACCGTGGTGAAGAGGCCAAGGAAGCAGTCTGCCCAAAAAGCACCAAAGCGAACAAACGCAGTGTGGTGTCTCTGTGCTGGACCAGAGGAAGGTCAAATGGTGGCCTGTGACAACCAGAACTGTACAATTCAGTGGTATCACTTCCATTGCTTGGGGCTTGTGGACACCCCTTCTGCTGACACTGCATGGTTTTGCCCTTCTTGTGCTGAATAGTGTTGATTGAGTGAAATTGTACATCCATGCACATTTCTTTTTGATTTCTTTATTGCTATTTTTAAATGCACATTGTTCTTTTGCACTGTTTACTGTTTCAACCTTTTGAAATGTTGCACTGTCAATTTCTATTTATTCAATTTATAGTTCTATTTCTATTCTAACAGTTCTCAATAAATAATGTTACGCCATATCATGTTGTTTCAAGAATTTATTTCAACACGAAACAGTAAGGAGGCACTCAAACAACACTTTTACACATATTTGTTAAGGCACAGCAAACAGTGACAATCTTATCCAACGGCATTAGGTTTTCACCCTCACATTTGATGAGCATGTTCACAGGTACAGTGGAGTGTAAGAATTTAAATTTGTTGCGCACAACACCAATCACCCTCTCAACATGAATCCTGAGATGTGCTATGGCCCTAGTCTCCTCCACATCTTTCGCATCCAGCTGTGCACGACCCCTTGTGAACGTAGGTACCTTAACTTCAGCACACATCATACCCACACTTTCCCTGATATTAAAGCCCCTATCTGCCAGCACAATGTCACCTGGCAACAGTTTGTTGAGGAAACCACTTTGCTCTGTTATACGCTTGTCACTAGTGCGCCCTTGGGATATGAAAGAAATTACACCCTTTAGGTGTAAGGGTGTAATTAGGTACTTCATGGTGTATGCATGTTTATACTGAGAGAAAGTCTGTGCCCTTGCCAGTACATTTGAGGGTTTTTCAATAAACACCTCGAAACAATCCACAATGGCGGCTACATTTTTCCCGAACGATTCCACGAACTGGTGTGGCATACTCGTCAATAAACAGTCTCTGCTTGGCCAGTACACTAATGGACACAGCCGTGCATACATCACTCCAAGGGTATGGTGAAAGGCATCACTGACTGTTGTCCTGTGTACCCGAAACAGATGGCTGATGTGCTTTACTGGCAGGTCTAGTCTGAGGCGCATTAGAGTCAACAGGACAAGCTGGAAGGGTGAGTTTCTTCATCCTACCTTGAGGCAGATATGGGGTGAGACTGAAGTGTCTGAAACATTACATAGCTTGCAAGTCCTGTGTAATACTTCACTATGTTATCATCATCACCACTCAGAAAGTTCTCATTCATCCGGTACTCATCAAGCTCCTCCTTCAGCTTTCTGTTTTCCTCCAAAAGACTGTTGATTACATCTCCTCTAGATATGCAGAGTCCACATTCCAGGTCCTGTGCTGGGGATGGCGGTCGCTGGTCCTCTATCGGGGATGGAGGCCGCTGCTCCTCTGTCGGGGATGGAGGCCGCTGCTCCTCTGTCGGGGATGGAGGCCGCTGCTCCTTTGCTGGGGATGGAGGCCACTGCTCCTCTGTCGGGGATGGAGGCCGCTGCTCCTCTGTCGGGGATGGAGGCCGCTGCTCCTCTGTTGGGGGTGGAGGCCGCTGCTCCTGTGCTGGGGATGGAGGCCGCTGCTCATCTGTCGGGGGTGGAGGCTGCTGCTCCTCTGTCGGGGATGGAGGCCCCTGCTCCTCTGTCGGGGATGGAGGCCGCTGCTCCTCTGTCGGGGATGGAGGCTGCTGCTCCTGATGCTCTGCCAGCGGTGGCACTTGCTCCTGGCACTGGGTCCTGCTGCGCATTACATGCCGCTGATATCTCGCTCCATCTGTTGGCTTGACATCACTGTGGCCTAACCGCAAAGATGGTGTCCAGTCAGGGTGGTTTTTTTTTGGTTTTGTTTAAAACAACATTAATGGTTGGGCCATCGAGCATTTTCTAAGAAGCAACCGTTTGTTAGGTAGGTAGCTAGCTAGCTGCTAGAAAACAACTTCAGATGCACTTCAGGGTTCGCACCAACATAAGGTACACTTCGTGGCTTTAAGAGACGACAACATAAACAAATTTAAAGACATTTTTAGAGAACGTACCTGAGTGAAAATGCAGAGAACACACTCTTTATCGACTGGGGAATGTTATCGAAAGTAAGGTCCTTTCTTCTGATTGCAGCCACCCAAGAAATCCGACGTCTCCTCGTGATGTCGGATACTTGCTCTCCTAAGTGCGTTCTCCATTTAGGGAACCTAAACAACTGTAGCCCACTGTTCTTACGGTTTCCTCGGCGATCGTGTGAGGCATTGGAGCAGTTTTTAACGCAGCAGTTGCTTCCAGGCATTGTTAAAACAGTAAAGAATTTCAACAACCTCCTCTGCTAGCAGCTACCGTGTCAACAATAACGCAAAGCTCAGCTGCACTCGGAGGGGCGTACCTACCAACATGGCGGAAAGGGGGGGGGGGCTTACACGGCTTACTGTGCCGTGACGTCAACTCCTCATTCCTAAATGAGAACACAATTCGGTGTTTAGCTAGGCTAGTTGCACACGTCTTTTTTATGTAGACTAGCTTAGTCAAGGCCTGCGGTTCGATGAATACTTTTTTATTAGATGTAGGTACCCAATGTGTTCGCGTTATCCATACAGCATGGCCTTTTCATGCATTTTAATTGCCCATAGATAGGCTACACCAGCGGTCCCCAACCACCGGGCCATTCAGCTCTTAGCAGATCTTAGCTAGATTCCTGACCGGGCCTATGGCCGGCGGCGGAACCCCGACCGCGGAGCCCCCCGGCGGCGGAGCTAAAATCGGAATATTAGCCCCAGCTTGATGATTCGGATCTTAGATTATGGTAGGTGAAAAGTTTGGACCCCTGGGCTACACTATCCATTGGAAATTGACACAGTTTCTCGTCGGTGAGTTCGCCTTAGCACTACAGGCATCATGCACGTGATCAGACCACCAGAGTTGTTGGTCGTAGCACATTGAGACTAGTGCCGCGGTCAGTCGACCGCCTATTTATTTTTGTTCTCCCGTCAAACGGCTCACTGTAAGTTCACCTCCGCACAAGTCTGTGCGCTGTGCGCGCCCTGCTGGTTGATCTGCTATCCTCTTTCTTCCCCCTCCCCCCGCCTTGACTGCTTTGATATGAAAAATGGCTGAGGCAGGTGAGTCCTCCGAATCAAGTCGAGTATTTCAGGCCAACTGGTAAAGGAGTGTCACGGCTTTCAAACACACAAACCATAAAGCCTATGGACGCCTCAGAACGGACTAGTCAACGCGCTGCGGCATCACTCGGGCAGGTTGGTGTGTGTGTGTGTGTGTGTGTGTGTGTGTGTGTGTGTGTGTGTGTGTGTGTGTGTGTGTGTGTGTGTGTGTGTGTGTGTGATTTCAAAGTAACATTCAAAGCCGATGCATGCGTCCAAAACTATTCGTTCAAAACCAAATAAACAACAAAAACAGCGTCCCTTATTCGCTTTAAATACTTTATTTACCGCGCCGTATTAATTCCCAAGTTTTGAAAAGAAAAGAACGTATTTGAAGCGAATAAGCGACGACACACACGCACGAACACACGTGCACGCACGTTAATTCACGCAAGCAGGCACCCACTACAACCTGGAGAGGCTGTAAATGCTTTTAAAAATGATAATGGCTATAGACAATTTTTGACAGGTTACAAATTCTCCCAATTGACTTACTATTCCTCTGTACATATTTGTTTTTTCCTGCATTTTACAGATTTGTGAGGAGTTTTTCTGTATTACAAACAAAGATCTACTCGGAACATTCAGAGCTGCTGTAGAAAAATATGCCCCCCTAATATGCGAGTTTGTACCGCGCCCGAAAAACTGAGTTTGGCAAGGATCTGAAGGAGATACTGAAAAAGCTTGATGATGAGGTGTGTGCACAGTACAGTACCAAACAATACTTTTGCCCAGATGAAATTCAATCTGTTGAATTACAATTAGTCTTGCTATTATTAGAGCTATCTTTCTGTTTTTTCTTTTTTTCTTTGAGACCACCAACATCGTCAGACACGGCAAGGAAGCAGCCATGAAAGGACTTCCTGTGTTCCTACGTGAAGATCCTAATCTACTTTTCAAGCAGTGTCTTGTAAGTATTAATGGTCATTAATATAAATTTTACAAGCATAGAGATACAATTGTAAAATGAAGATACTGTAATTGAAAATACTAGAAAATCTGAAAGTTTATTTCTGTTTCGCCCTCGGACTGCTTGAGAGAGGGAAGGGAAGTTAATTGCCTGTCTTATATAAAAGCTTATTGGTTGTGAAGTGAGTCCCTCTAGCACATTTGACAGGAGTTTCAGATTATACCATGAGGAAGATGCTGCTTTGATATACAGGTTGTTGTCGGCAGATGTTAGACCGAGGCTACCTGCTTTGGCTAGAACTAGGGGGCTAGATCATAGCCATATCACTCACCACCTGTCAGGTCATTCTTTTGATACTAGTGATTAGGTCTAGGCCTCTACAGGCTACAAGCTATTATTTTTCTTACAGTCCGAGTCAAATGTTCTGGGCCACATAACTACAAGGGTGATATGCTCTTCTACATTGGGTTGGAACCATTTCCTTGGTTTTGTGGACATTGCAGGTTATGCTGGTGAGCTGGCACACATCTCACAGGGGTGAATTATACCATAGATTATAGATAGATAGATTATACCATGAGGGAAGATGCTTTTATTGAGCTGGCTCCTCTTTGCTCTTCTATCTGTTTAATTGTGCGCTATGCATGATGGTGGAAGTTCAGTTTGTATTATTTGTTTAAATTTCTTGGTTGATGCTTTTTCCCAACAGAACGTAGAGTAGGTTTAAAGTTTAGGATCACTTTGAATGTTCTTGTTTTCAATGGAAACACACATGAGTTATCCTGCATAGGAAATATAGGAGACCAAATCCTGTCTTTATTCATTTTTTCCAGATTCATATGGCGGTCTTATCATGGTAAACTAGCTCATTGTCAGGTGTTTAACAGCGACACACACTCGGAGACAGTAAAGAAAGACGGGTCCTAGCTGCTACGCGTGTTTGATGTGCTCTCACCGTTCTCATGCACACAATTGTTTTTTTAATACATAAATTAAAGGCTTGCGGTTTGTCCACGATGCGGCCTATATGCGGGAAATTACGGTAGTGTAGTTTACATAGTTTTCATAGTTATCAGCCTACGTGCTGCTGAGAAGACCAGAGTTTTTTTACAACACCCTCAGGGGTCGCATAGCTATTGGATCATGAGGAGATATTAGCTGAATGCTAGGAAATGTTATTTGTTTAAAGGTCCCATGGCATGCTATTTTATGGATGCTTTAATAAAGGTGTTAGTGGGCCCCTAATACAGTACTTGAAGACGTTTAAGAAATTCAGCCTTGGTGCAGAGTTACAGCCACTACGAGCCAGTCCCACAATGAGCTCTCCACAAACGTGCCATTTTTAGAGGAGGGTCAAGGTGGAGGGTGGGAGTGTGGCCCTGAGCAGCTTGCAGCCACGGTACCATGCGCTAGTGTTTACAGTGGAACACTGAACACTCCGGGTGCTCCGGCGGGAGTCCTGGAGCTCTATATCTAAATAATATCATATTATATTTAGATATCTATATAATATATATATTATCATGGTCAAAAGCTGTTTGCGCCTCCGTATGATATTATGAATCTCAAACGACTGCGACGGGTTCTCAGACGCCTCTGGTTCTTCCACTTCCACGTCAATATTAAGTAGGCTACAGACTCAACGGAGAAATGAAATGGAGGAGAAGGGGATTGTTGCCCACGATTGTTGCCCGGGGTTGTCTGCGTCGGGTTGGTTGAGAAGCAATTGGGAACCGCGACATGGAGGAGAAAAGGATTGTTGCCCACGATTGTCCGTCGGAGCCCCGCGGAACGCTGGCCGCCCCCGGGGCTGCCCGCCCAGCCCTGCTGCCACGGCAGCGGTCCGTCTGAGCCCCGCTGCCCGCTGGCCACCCCCGGGGCTACCTGCTGAACGCTGGCCAACCCCGGGGCTGCCCGCCCAGCCCCACTGCCCGCTACAGCGGGGCTCCGACGGACAATCCTAGGAAACAATCCTTTTTTCCTCCATGTCGCGGTTCCCAATTCCTTCTCAACCAACCCGACGCAGTCTAGTCTTTTCACCAAATGGGCATAAAAAATATACATTTGCATTGCCAAAGCAGGTGTACAATAAAATTATAAGGTCAAGTATATAGTATAATATAAGTATAAAACGTTAAATACAAAATATATATACATATCAGTTATTATAGGCCTACTACTCTCGTGGTTGGGACTTCTGCCTCTACTGCCGCCTCGATCTCCGGTGGTAGTGCTCCGGTTTGTCCGGAGCACTCCGGATTCGTAAGCTCAGAGGCGACGGACCCACTGACGGACGACCTCCGGGACCAGACAAAAGCGTCCGTATCCGTATTTACCGTAGGGTGTGAATGGGCCTTTACACCAACAGCGGAACGGTTATCCAAATAACAAAGAACACTTGCGTTACAGTGTGTATTCACACACACACACGTGGCGCTCGCACGGTCCTAGCTCATTGTCTCATTGGCGGGCCAAATTCTCTGGGCGGGCCAAGCAGAGAAAGGGGAGGTAACATGGCCCCATATGACGTCATATGGGGCCGGAAGCCAAATCGAATCGTTCAGCGATCCTTTTTTCAAAGACGGCGCAAGATAGCTACTTCTCGGTTTACACCTAACGCAATTTTTAGCTACTGGGGGACCATAGGGAGGCTAGGGGAACTGGACTTAATGTTAGAAAACCTCAAAGTGAAAATGTCATGCTATGGGGCCTTTTTAAATGGCTTATTAATTCATAGGGCTCCTTTTTAGGTATAGGCCCATTTGATTGTTGTTTCTGCTGATCAGGTGCACCAACCCATTGCAGCAGCAAATTTGATGATGGAGGTGTGATTGCTGCTCTGCAGCGGGTGCATCACATAGCCCTGGGCAGAGCCGTATATAGAGAGAGTTCTGCCAACTGAAATCATGGGTGCCATCTTGTAGACCCAAGTCAGCTCACTGTACAACGTCTGCCAATGGAACAAAGATGGGATGTTGCAACAAATCGCTCATTATCATCATAAACTGTTTGTGAATGTTAAAAGGTTTCTCATACTTTGCTAAAATATAAACGCTTTTACAAATATATCACGTTGAACGTCTCGAGAAGACAGACAATTATGCCTACATCACCTACAGGGCTCCAGACTAACTTTTTGACAGGTAGCACTGGTGCCACCTAGCTTTTCATTTAGTAGCACCAAAACAAATTAGGTAGCACCATATTTTTCTTTGTAAAGCGTGTTATTAATACATGACCTTATGTTTATGAAAGATTGACAAATAAATAGATAAAGAATAAAAATAAAGATAAATAAACGCCTTAAATTAAGCACATAACATGGAATATTTATATTCTCTCACACACACACACACACACACACACACACACACACACACACACACACACACACACACACACACACACACACACACACACACACAATTCTGTGTGTTTTTATAAGATACCTGGGCATGATGGCATTAAATAAAAATTTAATTCTAACGGAAATTATAATTAACCTATAGAGCATTTTTCCATATAGTTATTATCATTTGGCTATATGAGACACACTCCTTACCTTCTGCATGGCCATGTTCAACCACAATATGGCCAATAAGAATATTGGTTTTCCATCTTCAACGATACGGGCATATATAATCTCGCACTCTTTGGTGGATTTGTCAGTGGAACCGTCAAGCATGAACGAGAGGTAGGGGGCGGATGCGACTTTGTCAGCGGTCTTTCCCTTGAGTGTGTCTGCTATAACTCCCACAAATTGTGCACACGCAGTGTCGTTGGAATATGTGGGGTTGACGTTCAGTCCGTTATTCTTCATCATTTTGTGAACGGGAGTTCCTCTTTAGCGATGTTGTAGGCGGTGTTAAACTTGATGATCATTTGTTCATTCTCCGCCGAGCGATTGGTCTCATCTATCCGATTAAATGAGGTGGGGAGAGACTGAGAGCTTCATGTGATGCAGCGGTCCCTGCACGTCTTGTGCTTTTGGCTTTCATTGTGTAATTTTAATGACTGAACTTTGAATTGTGTAGACCCATTTACAAAATGTGTTTTGCCTGCAACGGACAGGCCACATGTCCTGCAGTACACACACCATGGTTTGTCCCTCATAACGCAACCACGGGAACTGCGCCAGCCATTTTTGTTGAAAACAATACTTTTTTTTTCTCTCCCCACTGCCCCCCGCCTCTTTCACCAACCTGTCACTGTCCTCTTCAGAATAAGAATCTGAGATTCTTTTTGCTTCCTCTGCTAACCCTTCTCCAGCACCAACAACAGCCTCATTTGTTTCCTCCTCCGAGACATTTTTCTTCTTAAAATAATCTACTATCGACCGCTTCATATCTGCTCGTCCTCCTGCAAGTAGCACCGGAGCAACCTCATTAAATTTTAACTCACACCTTAAGAAATTAGGTCGCATATGCAACCTAATAGGTCGCACTCTGGAGCCCTGATCGCCTATCAGTGGAGCCGCGTTCACCTTCTCCGATAGCCGTCGCCGTGTAGCCTACGATTACTTATTGAGACATTGGCTAAAAATTACAACTTCTTGGTTATTTATTTTAATCTAGACTATAAATATTTCCCTTAAACATCAAATTAACCCTTCTCGTAGCCTACTTAGGTGTCATGATCAGACTGTGTCTATTGTTAAAAGTCTGACTGATGACTAATGCCCAAGGGAAAAAAGACCATACACGTATGATTTTGTTTATCAATTAAAGAGTTTTCTCTTTCATAAAAAATGAATCAGACGTTAGCAATATAAAAATAACTTTGGTTACTTCTTCTACATTCTGAATGTTTGCATTCAAATCCTAGCAGTACGCAATAATTTGTACAACATTTAAACAACAGACTCTCAGGAAGATCCTCCAACAGGAAAATTCATATTCAATATTCATATTAAAATATCAACAGTGAAATCAGGGAAGAGCCATTAAAACATCTCAAATATTACGGTAAAAGTATACATTTTGTATTAGACAATCTTTAATATCTTTACTTCTTACACTATATAGCGTATAATACATTCTGAATAAATTCTGAATGTTTGCATTCAGAGATGGTTCATCTTCAGTCCGTTTCGTTTGGTGGGTCTGCTGGGCGGTGTCGGTGGGGTAAAGACGAACAGTGTTGGGATGGAATTTGGCTTGAGCTTCCTAACACCATCAGCTCTGTGACTCTAACTGTGTCTCATCGAAGTGGTCCTACAAACGGAGTCAGACATTTTAATGCAATTTCAAAGAGAAAGTAAATGATGGTAATGGATTTTCACAGAATGGCATCTAACCAATGCATAGTTATTGCATGGATTACATAAGCGCTTTGGCACCATGCTGTTTGCACTAGACTCTAGACAAGAGTAACATAAATCTCTCCAGCAAACATGAACTGACCATGTATTATCTGTAACTCGAGAAATAGCTGACCAAGCAATGCTGCAAAAGGGCATTTGTTTGCAATATATCCACATGATTTCCGTGCAAAGTTAATCACAATCTTTCTGACATGCATGAACATAAACAAAGACAATGCAGCCGGTGTTTTGAAAGAATGCAGGGTAAAATGCAGCAGTGCAGAAAGATAGCACGTCAAGTAGGCTAGCCTTGCAATGATGTAGTATTAATAGTTGTCATTATTCTAAAAATTGCATAGATTTTCACAGAATGGCATCTAACCAGTGCATACTTATGCATAAAAGAGCCTGGTGGAAAAATACAGACGGCAGATGCAGGTTGTTTGTCCCGGAGTTCAGTGCTAGCATTAGCATAAAAAAGGCGCAAAGAGCTAGCGAGCATCGTGTAGCTTAACACTACTAGGCTAAGTTCAAATCAAATTCACTTTGGTTAGTACTTTTTTCGAAGCATGCCATGAATTGATGGGGTACAATAATATTTTCCAAATGTGTTTTCTTTACAAAGTCCATGATAGAAATGTTCTTACCTCACACAACAAGGAAAAATTATTCGGCTTCCAGTTCATCCTTCTGACCCTCTGCTCCCACAATTTCCTCTTAGTAGGGTCCTGAGGGAAATGATGCAGACGTTTACCAAGTCCGGGCCTTAGAGAGCAACCATAGGCTACACAACACGACATTTTCTTTCGAAAAGTAATGATATTACAGATATATATTCCTCTCTTGTACGTTGTCGCACTTGCCTTGATAGCATGGTAATGACGATTGATTAATGTTTGGTCTGTAAGATGGCGTACACAAAACACGTGACTACCTTTGAACCAATCCACGACAGAATTGTCCTGAATGTTCTAAACAGAGTTGGCGGAACTCTCTCTATATACGGCTCTGGCCCTGGGAAGAACTTGTGCTGAGGGATAGTGGATGTCACATATTCTACTCTGGCCACCTGTGATCGGTTCTTTTAAGCAATCTTACACAAGATGGCGTCCTTGAATGTCATTGGTACGCAAAGCACAGCTGTAGGAACGAGGCGCTTGCGCCGAGTTCCCAAGTCCTGTGCTTCAAGTACCAATAATGACATTCAAGAACACCATCGAGTGTAAGATTGCAAATCAATAACACAAACCATCTTCATTATCAACAATATTGTAAAATGTTTTCATATTGTGGGTTAATTTGCCCTCAAATTCAAGCTTTCTGCCAGAGTTCATCTCTATCAGAAAATAGTTCCTATAGTAAAAGCGCCTCGTTCCTACTGCGCAAGTGAAACAATGTAACAGTTGAACGTTGTTATGGAAACTAGGCTCATGAAAGTAGTTTCCGCTAGTTAGCGTAGCGATACTTTCTGTAATTAGGCACATTATTTTTGTCCGTTCTTTCACCAGGCATTTAAACACACTCTAGAATGAGAATTGACCAATCGGAGTGCTTGCTTAAACTTGTGTGTTATTGAATACCACATGTATATACCACAAGTCAGCTTTACAAATTTTCTCATTTTTCCCATGGACAGCACCAGATAGGCTTGAATGACGGGGATATGGATCAGTATACACCGGAATGGTCCTTCAACAACAAAGCTAAAATGACAGACAACTTCATATTGGATATGACAATCCAATTTGAGATGCCTGGCTCCCTACAAGACATGTAGTATGTGATGTGAGTTTGAATTGAAAATCATATTTCTTAATGTCCTAAACAGGAAACTGATCCAGATGACGTGGCTGCCAAGGGAGTCACTGTGGGAATTCTGTATGTCCTGTGTGGCTGAAGCCTCATCCCCCAAGATCCAAAACATCGCACTCATCTTAGAGGAATCCATAGTAGTAAAGGACCTTCCGGATACTCCCATGGCCTACCTTCTCGGCCTCCTTTATGCACTCAATATTTCCTATCCGGAGGACCTTAAGTACACCTTTGAAACACGTGTTCCTGGATAATGGCCCAAAATGCTCTGTGTGCGATCTCTAAAGAAAAAGCTTTGTCTTGTCTAAACGTTGCAAAAAGAAAAGTGAAATAAAGAAACAGGTTTTCCCTCTTGGAGTCAGCTCTGATTAGCAGCTGTGAAATTTGACAAGTTCACATAATTGTTTTGTGTTGTGTTCTCAGACTAATTGCTGGATAATAACTCAAAAGTTTGTAAAATGTGTGTTACACCCATTTATAAGTTATGTAGTTATTGCTAATAAGGCAACGTGAAATTTGACATTGATTTATTTTATTTATATTTTTCTACATTGTTACATTGCTACATTGATTGTTCTAGCAAAATGTTAATGCAGAATGTATTTTCAAGTTAGACCTGTGAAGCCATACGTGTCAAGACAGCTGTGAATGATATGTTATGTGAATTTTAACAGAACTTTTTCATGTTAATTCTCTTGATGCCCATAGTCATCTCTGACCAGCAGCTGGCAAACTAATGTTTTAAGTGTTTATCACACATTTTATTGTCTTAAATTGTATTTTAGATGCATCTGAGCAGGGATTATTGTTCTAGCATAAGTGTAACTGCAGAATGTTTTTCAAGTTATACCTGAATATTTGGCCATATTGTTGATTTTGAAATTCACACTTTGATCACTGACTAGCAGCTGTGAATGACATGTCATGTGAAATTTAACACTGGACTTTTTCATGTTAATTCTCTTGATGCCCATAGTCATCTCTGACCAGCAGCTGGCAAACTAATGTTTTTAGTGTTTATCAAGTGAAGAATGGGGAGATCGCACACTAGGGCTGAGAAGTTCCAAAAGTATTTTAAAAGCCGAAACAACAATTACAGGACACATAAACAAGGGGAAACGTTTCGGGTCTAGCCCTTCATCCGTGTTCCTTGTACGTGATGCGTCACAGGGCGCAGCGGCCTTTTATAGGCTCGCTTGCCAATCACCCAATCACCCCAAGACACATGAGTGTGTTTGGGGTCACAGTGTATCCAAATCACCAAAGTTACACCACAGGTACTATAATATCACGATTATATACAAACATGTACAGGAGATATAACATTTGTATACAGGAACATAGTCACATTTTAATAGTGATGCCATATTTAAATTTAAATGTAAAAAAAAAATATATATATATATATATATATATATATAAAACAACATTTAGAAAAAGGTACACATCACCCTTATCAAAAGCAATATCATCATAGCACATTAGGTTATCTTGCGTCCATGTTGGCCTAGTCCATTATTCAACCAACTATTCTAATTACAACAGTTACAGCGAACATGTTAAGGTAAATTCATCATTGATACCACAGAGACGGTCTCCTAAGACCAGTTCAGACCAAAGATTAGCGACGCAACGAGACTCTTTTGGGACGTCGCAGGGGAAAAGTTGCAGCAGTGTGAACTGGTCGTCGCAAGTTGCAAGGAGTCCCCAAAGATTGAACATGTCAAATCGTCGGGTCCAGTTTTAGAACGCAACGATGTGGCTATTTCTCTTCAGCCAATCAGGACACAGCACAACAATTTAGGCTTATTAAATACAAGTTGTAGATGCTAACGGTATTATCTTTGGTTTTACACCGCACTTATTTAACATGCCCTGCAAATGTATAAATCAGTGTTCGAATTACGTGGGAGCCAGAGGGAACCGAGCTTCCAAAAAGGCAAAGTCAAAAAACTGAGGGGTCTCATATCTGAAGGTGTCTGCCATATTTGGCATTGTAATTTCATCTTAAACAACACTCATCCATCCCCGTGCAGTCTCTTACCATTAAAAAAAATGGTAAGAGACTGCCCCTCCCCCCCACAGTCAACATTTACACCCGCGGACCCATATGTATGCATTACAAGATTCTACAGAATCTCACGCCAGTAATGTAATGCATTACTGAACTGGTCATAGGAGACCATTCGGGAACCATGCCTATGTAGGTAAACAAATGATACGTCTAAACGTAAAAGAAATTATTTAAAAAAAAATTTATAAAAAAATTTATTAAAAAAAAATTTATATAAAAAAAAAATTATTAAAAAAAAATTATATAAAGAAAATTATAAATAAATAAAAAAATTGGACCTGCGCACAAATGTTTTTTTTTGGACCTGCGCGCGCATCTTTTTTTGGACATGCGCACGCGCATGAAAAACATTTGTGCGCAGGTCCAATTTTTTTTTATTATTATTTTTTTAATTTATAATTTTTTTTATAATTTTTTTTTTATATAATTTTTTTTTTATATAATTTTTTTTTTATGTAATTTTTTTTATATATAATTTTTTTTTTATATAATTTAAAAAAAAAAAAAAAAATTATGTAATTTTTTTATATATAATTTTTTTTATAGAATAATTTTTTTTATACAATTTTTTTTTTCATAATTTTTTTAAATATATTTTTTTTATATAATTTTTTTCATATCTTTTTTTAAATCTGTTTTTATATATATTTATATATATTTTTATAATTATTATTTTTTTATTATTTAATAATAGGTAAGACCGCACGGGGATGGATAATGAGCGTTGTTTAAGATGAAATTACAATGCCAAATATGGCAGACACCTTCAGATATATGAGAGACCCCCTCAGTTTTTTGACTTTGTTGCCTTTTTGGGAGCTTGGTTCCCTCTGGCTCCCACGTAATTCGATTTATACATTTCAGAGCTGCCAACTTGCACGGTGCACCGTGTGACACACGTTTTTGCCTGCTTACACACGCCACACATCCAATTTCTCACGGCCAAAAAAACAAAAAACACGCGTCCCCCCGTCAATCCCGATCGTCGGTCCGTCCGTCCGTCCCGTCAACAATCACGATCGCCCCCCCCCCCCCCCCCACAGTCAACATTTAAGCCCAGTTCAGACCAAAGATTCGCGACGCAACTGCTTGCAACTCGCAACTCCTTGCGACTCCTTGCGGCGAGACGTGCTGAGACGTTCTAAAAACGGGGCAGTTCTGCTGGGGGCGACGGCAGGTGGTCTCCCTAGCAACTGTGAACGCTCTGGCACAGCTGAGAGCCGCATCGGCATCACTTCCATCCTGCTAAAAAGTAACCTAACTTAGGTTTGCGATTAGTTTTATTTTGGTTGAGAGTAGGCTAGAGTTGCTGTGTTTCGCCATTCTCCACTACTTATGCATTGTAGTAATTCGCTGGAGCTTAGTTTGTTTAGATCACGCTAGTTGGATACATTGCATTCTTTCGTAGTGGCGACTTCTCGACTGCAAGGGAAGCTCGGCTTCCCCTAAAATTCCCCGAAAGTTAAATGGTCAGATATATACTGTTGTGTTAACATTTCATTGATTAAAAATGCGTTAGAACACGTCCATCTCGAAGACGAGTTCGTTCAGAATCAGCTGCTTATCGCAGGTCGACTGACTCGATTTCCTTCTCATACACTTACGTGTTTAATTTGCGTGTGTTTAGACAGATGGGCGTGCACACACACGCGCACCAAGCATCACCCGCATTCATTCATTATTTTAAACACTCACTCGCGGTAAAACTATGTTTTCTCACGATCAAATACTCATCAATCCTAAAAGTAATGGGCTTGTACACGATGTCTTTGTCAAGAACATATGTGTTTGCTGTACGGTGTTTGCAGGACTGTCGGAATGGGAACACGTCGGACTGGCAGCATGTAACCATAACAACGGCTAACGTGGTAACGGTGGTCCCGTTAAAATAATGTCAATGAATCAGCTCAAGCCTAACGTTATCTACAATCGTTGTTCTGGAACCAAAGATAAGGATCTACAACTTGTAAGCCTAAAATTGTTCTGTGCTGTGTCCTGATTGGCTGAAGAGAAATAGCCACATCGTTGCGTTCTAAAACTGGACCTGGCGATTTGACATGTTCAATCTTTGGCGACGCCTTGCGACGACCAGTTCACACTGCTGCAACTTTTCCCCTGCGACGTTCTAAAACCGTCTCGTTGCAAGTCCTTGCGTCGCGAATCTTTGGTCTGAACTGGGCTTTAGAGTGCGCCGGAGACCCCACGCCCGTCTGAGAGGTTCTTTGAAGGACACAAACTGCCCATGTCACCTGCTGGTAAGGTTATTTTATTTATTATGTGTAATGCAGAAAGGGTCACAGAATAAATTGGTGTTAAATTAGTGTAAAATGAGTGTGTGTGTGTGTGTGTGTGTGTGTGTGTGTGTGTGTGTGTGTGTGTGTGTGTGTGTGTGAGAGAGAGAGATTGTATTGTTTGAGATTTTATTATTCACCTGCTTTGGCAATGCAAATGTATATTTCTCATGCAAATAAAGCTCTTTTGAATTGAATTGAATTGAGAGAGAGAGAGAGAGAGATATGCTCTTTAACCATTAGAACAATCTAGTACTACATACTTTATTGGGCTTGGTTCTTCTAATGTTCGCTGTGTATTTTTTTATTTCTCCATATTGCTGTACAGAGGCATTGGAGGCCTTTGGTAAATACATGAGCAAATATGAGCGGGACGAGATCAAAGACTACAAGGACATCTGGTTCCTTGGTCTGGATTCCAAGAAGATCCATGGTTCAAGAGATACCAGGAACAACAACCATGGCTTTGACAATGGGCAGTATTTCTATAAGCAGGTAACTTTCTCTTGACGGCAATATTTATGACCGATGGTGTTGCTTTGTGCGTAAAGAATTAACTTTGTGAATGAAGTGCCTTTGTAGATACCCAAGGCACTGAGCAGGAGAACAAATACCTCTCTGTTTCCTTGTAGATTGGGGAATAGGCTTAATGCATCACAATTAGTTTTGTGTTTCTGGCAATATATATAATTTATACTTTTACAATGACTGAATCATTACAACAAAGTACACATTTGCCGTTAAACCAACAAAATTTCATATAAGCCAAGCCACAATTGCCGCTTTTCTTCCAAATTCTTTTTTGCCCCGAATCAAACATTTCCTGGTCACGACTACCCTGACGAACGATTGGCTTGGTTCCAGGCTTAAAACTCTTTATATAACGATTTTACGAAAAGTGGACGGTGAAAATGAATGGGAAATTTACTTTCGGAACCAGAGCTGCTCCAGAGCGGTCACTGTTACGCTCTTTAGCTCTATAGCCATGATCATTCAAACCTAGTCCTTTTCGACCTCTCGTATATTGTTAGAGTATTGGATTGTCGGTTTTATCCACAACAAACCCTGAAATCTCCAATAAAGACGTTATAATACAGTATCAAAATATGAATTTAGCATGATTCAATAGACAGTTCAGTTCGATTTGAGAGGTCAGCATGCAAATGCGCAGAACCACTAAGTAGCACGATTTGATAGGTAGCATTGATTGTCAGAACACCGGGTTGAACCTCCATTAAAATTCTGAGACACAAAATTAAATAGTTAAAAATAATTATTGCTTTATTTGAATACTTACTTCTTGCATAATAAAAAAAAAACAATATCAAAGTGATGTCAATATCGGATATTCAGAAAATATTTTAATAATAATCCAATGGTTGGTTTTCCATACACTGTACAACAAACGTTAATTTCATCATCAAAAATTTATACAATTTGGTTATGCCAATGCTCAAGTGATCCTTTAATAGACTTAATCGTACCCTGTTGGGGAAAATGGAAACACACAAAAAATAATCTTAAACTGTAACTGTTATTGTTTAACCTTGTTGCAATCTGTGTGTCAATATTCAAATATGAGGTGCATGTTTCCATTGTGAATCAAGCCCTGGGAAGTCCCTTGCCTTGTGCTCTGCGGTGAGTTCAGTTGCCATCAATGTCCTGGAGGTCTCAGAAGGAGGCTTTGTCTCAG
The DNA here is from genome assembly GCF_964030765.1 of Micromesistius poutassou. Classification (NCBI taxonomy): domain Eukaryota; kingdom Metazoa; phylum Chordata; class Actinopteri; order Gadiformes; family Gadidae; genus Micromesistius; species Micromesistius poutassou. The sequence goes on along the minus strand of NC_140271.1, from coordinate 7,289,790 downwards.
AACACGTCATCCTCTGGCCACACCTCCAGCCAATCAGAAGGACACAATACGTTGCCCAAATCACTCGATGCAGTTTCTACATCCTCAGCTCACTCTACTAGCCATCAACCTTATCTGTGGGATGAAGAGAAACGGTGGGTGATGAATGTTGGAATTAGGAAAGTCCAGTGGGATTGGTTCTATATTGAAGTTGTTATGTCGAAGCAGCATTGCCACTGTTGATATGTATATACACACGCTTGAAAAAAGGTATGATATGCAAGCGGTGCAATTTCAAGCTAGCTCCAGTAAAAACTCTCCCTACTCTGTCCAAACCCCGCTCACACTTACAAAGTGACGCTCGCTTCGGAATAAGCACACAGTTCAATGCCAGAAAACTGCACTGCACTCACTGCTATTAAACATGCGTTTGTGTATAAAAACAAGACCTTGTTGTTTGTATACCTTTAGGGATGAATTTCAGTGAGCTGCTGAATATTCAGAAGCGAGACTTTCCCTTGGAAGGCCCATCGTTCACAAACTCATGGCCCAATCCGTTTCCGCACTTCCCACAGAGAACCTGAAACACATCAAGACCCAATTAATTTCAGCTCCTCTCAGAGAGAAAGCCCACATCACATTAAAGCCTAGGTGTCTTTCCAAACAGAATACATTGCTCTTTACCCAGATCCCTCAGTGTCATTAAGAAGTAAAACAATAATATTGTTTACTGAGTGTCATACACTCGAAGGCCAGAGTTTTCAACTCAGCAGCGTAACACCAAGCCGCCTTCAGCAAGACCAGCTCAACCTGCTCATTAATCTGTATTCAATGCAAGTCTTTCTATTAAAACCGTCACCTTGAAGGCGCCGGGTCTCTCTACGTGTTTGGACACACTGTCCTCCTTGACCGTCTCTGTGAAGGCAGGCCATGGAGACGAGTGCTCGAACTTGGACCTGCTGGAGAACAGCTGGTGGTCACACTTGGAACATACGTAAATGCCTGTGGAAGAACATTGGAGATGGACAGTTATTACACATCGAAATGACTTACAGTACACTACAGACAGTGAAGTGTTTTTGCCAAATTGTATAGGTTCATTTTATATGGTTATCTACACTCACACAAACGTCAGCTTTGGTTACAGTTTATGCTATTGTTTTGCATCAGCAGTCTTATATTTTACTTTACAATAGGGCTTATACATCTGAACACCACCAGGGTTTATATTTTGTTGGAGATACTAAAGATTTAAAACGTTAATATACCGACACCTGGGCAGAAGTCACACATGAAAAACGTTGTGGCGGTTAAAAACAACAATTGCTCCCTGTAATGACAAACCATATTCTGTTGGATTACTTAACAATGACCCAAAAAATGACTACATATTAACTAACATTCCACTCCTATGCTTCCGTAGGCTAATGGGCAAGGTCAATGCGAGGCCCTCATTTGTCCGGACACAATCACTATAAAGACACCTTTTGTCCTCAAACGAAAGCCGATGGTTTCCGAGATTGGGCTGAACACAACAGGTTCATCAACTAACAACATCTTGAGCCGAGTACAGCATGCGTTATCAGATCAAAATATGAAAACATGATGATTGATGACACAGCATTTTACATTCGAGTCCAACCGGTTATAAAATAAGCAGGTTTTACCTCAAAACCTATGTTTTAATTAAACCCATGGGATTTTCTTAATTTTGTCAGTTGTTTATATTTACAATTGCAAGTGCAGAAAATGTGTAAACAAACCATTTACCTCAAAGTTAATTATGTAACCGGTCCTTAGAAAATGTTTAGACTAGACATCCACAGCATAGAAGTAACCACTACGTGATGTTAAGTTGTAAATGTAGAATAAGTATATTAGTGGTAACGTTATGCCGTTCTTTTCAGCAACTATTGATCGTAGAAAGCTGCCAAGATATGTTAAAACAAAATAAAGCAGAAAAAAACGTTAATAAGATGGGTGCATTTCCGACCAACCTGGTTTAAAATTGTCTTTGAAGACCTCTCCACCAAAAAAGGAGCAAAAAGACATTTTGCTTCGCGTACAGTGCGACTGAAACCAGAGCCCGTCTACGTCGTCTACTTCCTATATGACGTTCTCTGCTGAAACTAGTCATGGGATGTTTTTTTCTGGTTACAAAACAATTTCCGGCGTGTTTATTTTTGTTTTCAAAGTAAAACCTTCCATTTCCCATTTAAAAGGTTGCATCGGTAATTATTTGCGAGTAGTTTTATTTGGCTGATGTTATTCACAATGCTTGAGGATTTAATTACACGAATAAACGAATATAATTTGAAATCATTGTATAACATGTTCTATTTTAATTTTGGATATAAAATGGCCAGTTTTCAAATAGCTAGCAAAAATAACATTCTCAATACAGTGAATTGAATACATTGCATTTAATATGTATGCAATTGTAACATGTAACATTATCGGCGGTCGTTTGTGCATTATAGTTTACTTTGAAAGTAAAATAAGTACTTCCTGTTTCTATGCCCTGAAGCTTTAGAAAGCTACTAATCTGATGCTTTTCTAGGGTTTTCTATCCATGTCAACCACATTTCCCGCATAAAAATGACCTCTATGATAAATCTCAGAGTGTTTATGAGTGAACGCCTCTCTTCAGCAGCTATCGAAATATTTGACGAGGTTGAGAAAGTCATAACATTGTACGAAGCTGAAGTTACTCGCTCTAGAGAAGAGGTACGCTATCTCCAAAAGGAGCTGGAACTTCATCGACTGAAGGGTTCGTAGATTTTCTCTATTACGTTGCATGCGCGAAACTGCTAAATGTTTGCTTCAGGGCTCTGATAGACAATGATTTGCTGTTGTTGACGTCCATAATTATGCTAATGTTTACGAGCACTTAGCTCATGGAGCTAACATGCTAGTAATGTAAACAGTGGTCAGCTGTCTCATTTTCCCTCAAATTCCTCTGTAGCAGCACTGCAGTCGTCAATATTTAACATAATCTTAATTTTAAAAGTTGAATATCAGTTTATGTGAACTAATTTGTTGAACTCTATCTCTATGTATCTATAGGAGATATATATATATTCATATATATCTTTGTGATTCACATTTGTACTTTTCTTAAGTATATATTTTTAAGCACTTTTTGTTGCAGTCTTATACTAAAAACGTTTAAATAAATAAAATTATTATTTTTTAATTAATACACAGGATTAGATGTTATAATCCCTTGTGCCAAAATCCAAGGAAACCACATATTCCAAACTAACCTTGCAAGCACACTGGCCACTAACCTACCAACCAATGGTGAAAATAAATAAAGTGTAACTTTTTTTTTTCTTCAGATCATCCAGATATCAACAACGGAATGGTTATTCGAGAAGACGCTAGGATCACTCCTCGACTGGTGAACATGGCCGCAGCAATTAAAAGAGAAGATGGATCCACACAAAGCATGGATGATGAAGAATCTGAACACTCGCAAGCGAACGTTGACTCCACGTACACAAACAATGCAATCCAGTTAGATATATCCAAGATCAAAGAAGAACAAGAGGTCATGTGCATTGACAGTGAAGGCTTGGATGTTCACACAACTACTACAAGAGTTAACTTCATGAATAGAGACCCAGAACAGCCAGACATGGAGTTCAGGTCTACATATGAAATAGCAGACTTCCTTTCAATGTGTCCATCAGCTGTGACCAGTGATCCACAAGAGGAGTGGAGTAAACAAAGACAGAAAGCCAAAGAGTCTCCATTGGCAGTCCAAAGAGAGAGCAACGGTTTAGGTTTGAATCAGGAGTTGACACTGCTGCCCCTCGAAAGTTCCTCCACAAGGAATCAGAACTCCGACCACAGCTTTTGCCATTTGTGCGGCAAGCCGTTTCGGTACATTGGCTCTCTCATGAAGCATATCAAAATGCACGACAACCACACGGTGAACTGTGGTATATGTAATCGGTCATGCCACAACATAAACGATCTGTTAAATCATCTGAGGTGCACTCACAGGGGTTCCTACTTTTGTCACATCTGTGGCAAAACGTTCTCAAAACAGTGTTTTCTGATTATACACTCCAAGCAACACAAGGGGTCGAAGCAGCTTGCATGTGAAGACTGGCAACAAAGTTCTCGCACGGGAGCATCTTGAAATTGCAACTGACGATGAAGAAGACAGTTTGGCTCTGAACTCAGTATGAAGTTGGTTATTGACCATTTGAGGTTGTCTTTTTAGTGATCTCCCTCAAAATATACAGTATATTTTATACAAAATGTTGGGTTATTTTTTATCCATTTTATATTATTTATTGTATAGGCCCATCTTAAGTATTATTATTTTTAAAATGTATTGTTCTAATCACTTGTTTTATTTATTGTTCTCTGTGATGACAATGTTTTATGTTGCATGTCACATTAATAATATATATGTTGTAAGTCTATCATTGTTTTTATTTTGTACCAAAGAAGGCAGACAATAAACTTCCACGAAAACGTTCAACTCAAAGGGTTGATTATTGTACACAATGCGCAGAGACAACATGATTAGGAGAAATCCAGCCGTTATTCTTTGAAGACTTCCACCAGTATTAAAATGATCATCAAAACGATAAACATTAAATACATTGTAGAGTTACTTGATCACAGTAGGAGCAGGGGCGGGGGATGGGGATTGAGTGCAGGCGAATTCTGTTTTGACGTGAGAGAGAGCGTCACACAGCCCGGACCCTTTCCTAATCTGGATTAGAGTTTGTGTCTGGAGCAACCAGCAGGTCTCTATCAATTCATTCTGCGTCCACACGACGTAGTCTACGTAGCGTCGAACGGACGGTAAAGATTCGGTATCTAATAACGACTTCATTTACTTTGACGCGCAGACGTGCCATACACTAGTGTAAAATAGCTGTTATCAAAGAAGATGGTCGATAACTCTGTAAAGTTAGATCAATATTTTGACCTGTATACCTACTGCAGTCGTAGGATTTATATTACGCGTTGGCTACCCCAGCTGTCTCCCTCTAGCCTCCAGGAATCAGCACGCTGCGTTCTGCAGTGCATTGCACCGCATCCACCAATCCAAACAATCGGATGCTGAGAGGATTTCGTACCCGGCGAGGTCCGTTACTTTTGTCCCACATGGAATTTTGGTAAATTATCTCCTTTTAAACTATATTTTATCCATATGAAATACTGGCGTAGGGTATAACGTACGCGTTATGCCTTAGCTGCAATGTTGTGCTTCTTTTGGAGGAAAAAAAGCCGACCGTAAATTTGCACATTTCTGATGATATTGCATAATGCAATGTATGCAATGGATGAATACATGCAAACGACGAAGGATTCCTCTGCGTTTTAACTTGGGCAAGAAATTTGCATAGTCTATTTCCGAAAAAGTCCAATCGAAGTGTAGCCTATGACACGCTACTCCGATTTATTCATAGATGCAGGATTAAGTTATGCCAAGTGGCTTTGATATTAATTATTATGCTAATTTAGTCCTAGAAAATAATCATATTTTGTATAGCCCAGCATCTCTCAGCACCTGCACCTGCACAATTATTTTCAATAGTCTACTCTTAATTCTTATTTATGTATTCTGGGCTACAGAACAAGCCTATAGGAGTTAGGGACCCCTCTAATTGTACAACACAGTTTCTGAATACGGAGAAGAGTTGCTTCAATGGTCAGCCCTCCTTGATATAGCCTGTTGATGAAGATCGCTACTGATTTAATGATCGTCTGAACCTCTGCTACCATACATATGATCTATCCATTTCCATTGCCTACTTGCTTTGCTTTGTATTTATGTATGGTATATCACGTAAGCAATTTGACCAAGGAGACTTTTTAAAGCACAATTAATCCCAAAAGAAAATATTGATGTCAATGATAAACCATCAATTGTTATTTGCCATTGTTCAAACATTAGCTATGAGCGTTTTTTGGATCTGACGGCCTCAGTGAAACCAAAATTAGGTTTCTTATGTGTCATTGTTTAGTGATTGTTTTTTGGTGTTTGTTGTTGCATGAATTCACTTGTTGATCGGCAGTTGCAGCAGTCTGAAACATTTCACACCCAGTTCTGTAATCAGTTGCACCATTGTTCTGCAATATTCAGAGGCTTTTCCGCCTGTCCTCTTCTGGAGAAGTAGCAGCTTGGATCTGACAAAGCTCAACCCTCACTTAGATAATTAAAAACAATTAAAAACAATCTGTTTTAACATATTGGACTGTAATCATCACAACACACACATAGCTGTGTGTTATATATCATGACTGAATGCATGCATACATACATGCACATACATGACTGTATGTGCTTGTACGTGCCACCACTGGTTTGTGTGTGCCATGCTGTGATGTAAACCATAACAACAGGACTGTGTTTCTGTGATAGAGCTAAACCAATTAATTGACTTGTCTTGTCTCATCCTATTGATTTATGTACTTGCAGTCACAATTTCCTTAATCCCCTTTATTGTGGAGGATTAAGGGTAATCCAGTCTCATTCTGGACCATACCAAAGTCTAACACTAACCCTCAAGTTGACTAAGCAACATTGCTAGCCTCAGTAAAATGTACTTTTTTACAAAGAAAAACAGGCCAGGTAAAGCTTTGTGTGGTGACGCCTGAAGTCCTGAAGACCTGATTTCCCTACGGGAGTTTCAGGTTTCATGATGCCAAAGGCTCATTGGACAGTGTTTGTGACGTTTGTTGTTGCTTGTCCAGTATTTGTTTGTGTTTTGTGAAATTGTACACAACTGCGCATTGTGTGTGTGTGTGTGTGTGTGTGTGTGTGTGTGTGTGTGTGTGTGTGTGTGTGTGTGTGTGTGTGTGTGTGTGTGTGTGTGTGTGTGTGTGTGTGTGTGTGTGTGCTTTTCATTCTCTACAAAGCAAGGCCTATCCAATCCGATCAAAGATGATATTTCTTCATCTCAAAACTTCTTGTTATGGACTATAATCATGAATAGACCGATTTTCTCAAGATCACTCTACCGGCTTTATTGAAAATCACTAAACTAAATGTTTATATATGTTTCTTCCCTTACCTTGCCTAATGCATCCTTTTCTATGATCCCTAAAGTTCAAGTGCTTTATTATCACATTGAACAGAATGCTCAGTGTTACATTCTAGTAAAATCTTGTATGTTATTGCTAGAATCCGATTGGACATTAGAGGTATGATTTTAACCACAATTCAATAGTGCACAGAGGATTCTTCACCCATGTGACCTCTCAAAAAAATAAAAACCCACCTAGCCGTTACCCCAAATTCTCCTACACCTGTTGTCCCTGTGTATACAGTCCTGGTCAGGTTGTCCCACTTCGCAGATATTCTGGTCAGGATCATGTCAGCTAATTAAAGATTACGAGCCATAGGCCTATGACTGGCCTTGACTGTGGGATTACTGCAACTGTGGTGCTCTGCGCTCTCCTACTTCTCAGATGATTCTAGAGATAGGAGAGAGATTGTCGAAGTAGGTTCTGCTCCTCCTGTGTCTTGGTTGGTGCCTGCACAAGCAGATTCATGTATGCATATATGTTCTTTGTTCCTTGTTATCGTCTTTCAAAGGGTGAACCCTGGCCTTTGGAAGAAATGACAACAATTAAAGAAAGACTGATCAAGAAAATGATCAAATACACAGAAGGATAGGGAAAATAACAGGGCTGTGAGGACATCCATGGTAATGAATAGGTGGAGATAACAGCAACATGCAATGTTAGTTGAAAGATGTGAGAGGAGAAAGATGTGAGAGGAGAAAGCTGTGAGAGGAGAAAGCTGTGACTAACAAAGGAGACATTAAAACCCAGAGACACATGGTCATCCCTCTATCAATATTGTCATATTTTTTCCTTTTTCTTCTTTTTGTTTAGCATTTCATATTTTTGTCTATAATTGTATAGTATGTATAGCATACATTTACACATTAGGCATCGCATTACTCATTCTAATGTTGTAAACCATGGCATTTTATTTAAACTAACAGCAGACAATGTCCACTTTTCCCTTTACCCAAGTGTTCGTTCTCAATGGACTGAAGTTAAGGAGCAAGAATTTTCCAGAATACATCTGAATTTACTTGAAGCAGCCCTTGGATTTTAGCACCATGAGCCCCGTGTCTCACTCCAGAGGAGACAACTGCCTTGGCCTCTCGTCCCTAGCCTCACCATAGCCACCATATGACAGACAGCATGGAGGAGAGCAAGCTCATCTTCAGCCTGGACTGCCATGAGGAGGGCCCAGTTGTGGCTTTCTCCAGGGACAAGCCCAGAGCCTCGGGTGGGAGCCTCAGCCGGAGCGACCTCAGCCTGGGGATGGATTTGGGCTCAGATTCCTCAGGCCAAAGACAGTGGACCCAGGGCTTCCATATACCACACTCGCCCTCCTCCCCGGGCTCCCTGGCTGACCTCTCCACCTCCTCCGAAGACCTACCCATGTCCAGCCACCTGGTGAAGTCCTCCTCTACCGAGCTGGAAACAAGAGTGAGCCGTTCAGTGAGAGCCAAGCCGTTACTCAGCCTGGTCAAGTCCCTGTCCACTGAGATCTCCTACCGCAGCGAACCCGAGGTCAACCTCTCCAAGTCGGACTCCAAGCTCCACATGCACCCCTGGAAGCAGCTCACCCAGCACCGGATCCCGGAGGCCCAGCCCAGAGCAGGCGGTGTGGATGAGGGGGACATCTGGGGGGCAGGGTCCTCTTCCCCAGGCAGCACATCACCCACGGAGTCCCGGGGGAGCTCCCTGATTGCTGAGCTGGAGGACACGCGGAGGAAGTTCTCCGAGGCCATGCAGGACCCCATGAGCATGTTCAGTAAGATGATGGGAGATGAGTGTTCCTCATCTGGCAGCCCCAAGCAGGGCAGGGCTTCAGGGGCCGGGGACCCCCCCGCCTCCCACGGGGCTGGGGGTGGGAGCCCCCTCAACAGCGAAGATGCTGCGGCAGATGCCCAGCTCAGGTTTCGGAGACGAACGACTGACGAGCAGAGGGGAGTCTGTGCCTCTGCGCAGAGAAGGCCTCAAAAGGGCCCACGGAAATGCTCCCATTCGCCGGAGCCCCATGACGACAGCAGAGATAGTCATTATGAAGTCGGCACGTACAGAGTGGTGGAGCTCCAGGGGAGATCCAGAGGGGCGCATCACGGGGACTCATCCCAGCCTCGATGCACGGTGCCTGGGGCGTCCATGCCTCGGTGCTGGCTCTTCGTCGTGGGCCTCTTGACCTTTGGGGTCTTTGTGCTGCCCCTGCCCCCCTATATAACGGGGCTTTCTGTCGGCATAGCCTGTGGCTTTTTGTTGGGTCTAGTGGTGGTTTATCTGTTCACCCCACAACGACCAGCCTCTGGAAGGAGAAACCAGAGGCACCCTTCACAAGAGCCCAGATCAGCAGAACTCGGTGAGACCCAGCTCCTGGAGGTAGGTGATGTAAAGAGTTGTCATATATCTATCTATCTATCTGTCTATCTGTCTATATGTCTATCTATATATCTGTATATCTCTCTTGCTGTCTGTCTGTCTGTCTTAATCCGTCACAAATGATCCCTCACACACACGCTCACACACACACACACACACACTCAGACACAACAACACCCAACTTGCGTGGGGACAAATACTGTATAATTGATTAGTGCTGAGATACTTGCTGTGTAAACTACCTGCACATATTATAAGCCAACAAAAACATATAACAATGGTCTTTATAAAATCGCCTCTCTCCTGTGGCTCTCAAGGTTAGGGTTTAGTGGGACAGAGAGTGTAGCAGCAGGAGGTGGATTGTTCCCCAGTGTTAAAGGAAATCTTACTGTAGTCTGCAGTGTCTCATGTTTCCTCTCCCACTCAGCTGGTTGGTCACCATGTGTGTTTTGTTCATATTTGTATTTTTCAGTTTTACTTATTTTGGGACATAAAGATGATGTAATTTAAATGTCAAGTGTTGCTAATATCACCAAACCTATTTTTTTCAGAATATATTTCAGATTTGATAAAGATGTTGTAGTGTTTGTTTTGGTGTGAATCTGTCATGAGGCTCCTAGATATGTGTGTATTGTGTGTCATGCCTTTAGTCTGTATTTTAAGTGTTTCTTAAAAGCATAAAAACATTATTATTATTAGTATTTGTATTTTCTGGATTGTATTCATTCAGCTAACCATGCTGCTGTTCCTTTCCTTTTCCTTGTCATGAACACATTGCCTGTGATTCCCAGGGCTGGATGAATGAAATCCAGGGCTATGACCCCGAGACCTTCCAGCCGTCCCTCACCAACTCTGTTTATGCCACGCTGGAGGGCAGCCGGCTGCGGCTGGCCTACCCCCGTGCCAGCATCCCCCGCAGGGCTGCCTTTGACGAGACCCCCCCTGAGGTGGTGTTTGTACGCTCGCGCACCTATCAACTAGCGGACTGCAAGGTCAGTGTGCCAGAGTGTGTGTAGTACACATACACAGAAACACGCACACACACAAACACACACACACACACACACACACACACACACACACACACACACACACACATACACATACACACACATACACACACCTGCACATGCATAGGTTTTCATGTGCACGTATGAATACAAAAAAACACATACATATACACACACACACACACATTCATACATACGCACACATAAAGCAATGATTCCCAGAAGAAGATATGGGTTATGTGGGCAATTGACAAAATAAAGAAACAGGAAGTTGTTCGGCTGCCTGATCTCCTCTCTGCACTCCTTTTGTCACATAACACAGAGGTGAAAGAAAAGGCTGGAGATTTGACCTGTGTTGGCTGATATTTGCTTCTTATTCGCATGGTTGAGGTTGCCTGGAATGGAAGCATTTCATAGCCATCCATTAATGACTTCTACTGGTTGTTCTCTTATGCAACAAATACATCATAACCTTGAACATCTCAGTGTTTTCTGGGGCGATGAGGGAAAGAGTCAAGCAGAGTTTTCTTCATCAACACAGTAAGAGCGTTCAGCTCTCCTCTTTCTCGCTATCTAACCCAGGTGTCTCTGCTGCCCTCGGTGCTGGCCCGGAAGCGAGTGTGGAACAGGAAATACCCCATATGTCTGGTCCTGGCCGAGGGTGTACAAGTGGAGGAGGAGGAGATCCTCCTCCCGGGATCAGAAGATGAGGAGCGGGCGACAGATAGGCCGGCCTTCACAGAGCCTCACTTCCACGACACCCTCTACCTGTTTGGGCGGACTGGCCGGGAGAAGGAGGAGTGGTTCCAGCACTTCCTCTCCGCCTCCAGGGACTCCCGGCTTGACGGCAGTCCCAGCAGGGAGCATTCTAAGGCGGGTAAGTTGATGCGATTCTGCCGACGAGATGGAGGTGGCTTTACGATGGTGGAAAGATGAGTATGCACAAACTCAAGCCAATGTTAGAAGCCAGGTTATACAGAAAACTGTAGTAGTGTGCAATCTAAATGTCTGATACAGCCACAAGATTCATAGATTCGACCAATTACCCAAATTAAATAAGAATGAATGAACTGGGTTTGGTGAGTTTAACCTTCACTACACCATAGACGTGAAGTAGATATAATATGATAATGACTATGTAATCAAAAATCGTCCTCTGTTAGACAATATTTTATCATTAATCATTTTCTGTTACTTTTTTTCCCTGTCATGGTTGTCTTATATCCATCAACCAGAAAACCTTGTAGGTGGGGAT
>NC_140271.1:7145635-7273135 GCF_964030765.1 Micromesistius poutassou | reverse complement strand
ATCTTTTGCCTTGAGCCATTCAACATTTCTTTACGTCTTAAACTATGTGGCTTTATTAAAACATATTTTCAACCTCACACACATTCCAGCACTTACCGTAGTTTCTGCACGAAATGCATTTTGTAGTTATAATTAGTTATAGTTTCACTGTTACAAAAATGTATTAACTTAAATGCTTTCTTAAATTCCATTTAGATAAGATTTTAGTTAAAATATGAGTTACCATTTATGGATAACTTACTTTGAAGGCATGTTTGAATACATTTGTGTGTTAATGCAACACAATGCTCATCCATAGGCACACTGGGGGCAGCACGGGGAGGAAGATCCTGAGGTTTGTGGATAAAATAGCCAAGTCCAAGTACTTCCAGAAGGCCACGGAGAACGAGTACATCAAGAAGAAGATCGCAGAGGTCTCCAACATGCCTCTGATGCTCAGCGTGGAGGTTCTAGAACTCTCCGGGACCCTGGCCATCAACATCCCCCCACCTCCAACTGACAGAATATGGTAGGCTCTAATATAATAACATTTTGCCAGTTAACCCAAAACCATGGGTTATTATGTAATCTTTTTTTACATAATAATATGCCATCTTGAGAAAACGTGTGAAAGCATGATTTTGCTCACATGTTTTGCTCATGTCTCTGTCAACCAGAATGTTTTACTCTGCTCAGGACTCGAGTCCCATTATTTGATGATGCTGAAGTGCCTTTTAGCACTTGTTCCAGTCAATGAAACATTTTTATTTAGTTTAATTGTGTCTCTATGGTGCGGTTACTGTTGGTTTCGTTAATCCTTAAATCTAAGTAGCAATAGCTTATTGGACGTTATAGATTTTTTTTTAATTCCTTTGAAGAATTTGTTTGTTTTGTTATTGTCTCTCTCTCTCTCTCTCTCTCTCTCTCTCTCTCTCTCTCTCTCTTATTTCTTATTTTCTTTTTCTCTCTTCCAGGTACAGTTTCCGGGGCCCTCCCAGGCTGGACTTGCACGTGCGTCCTATGCTGGGAGAGCGTGAGGTCACCCTCACCCATGTCACCGAGTGGATCGAAAAGAAGCTGCAGTGTGAGTTCCAGGTGAGATTATCAGCGGGCCTGGTTCTCGTTCTGTCTTTGTGTCCTTTTGTCCCCTCACTCTTTCACATAGTGTTATGCAATAGCTTGATGGTAAAAAAAATAAGTGTCTTTTTTACTATTTAGTTGAAAGCAACAGTTATTTATTTTAAAATGTTTAGAATAAAAAGATATTATATAAAATGTTGTGATGGAGCAGGTAGGTTAGACATCTTTCTCAAGGATGCCTAGAGATATACTGCAGTGGGTATACATTGGGGCTCTAACCCAGAACCCCTAGAGACTATCCTGACCCACTATTCTCTGTTCTAAATTCAAATATATCTTGTGTATTTATCTTGCCCTCTAAACGCTCATTGCGTGCTTTACATCCTGTACAGAAAGTGTTTGTGATGCCCAACATGGACGACCTCTACCTGCCCCTGATGACCCCTGGCGTGGACAACCCCCCTCCTTGCCACCCCTCCCCCGCTCAGCACTCTTCGTCCCGCCAGTCCTCAGTGGATTCCCAGGAGTACATTTCTGAGTAGCAACGCCAACAGGGCGCAACTGGGCTCCACAAGGATCTATTCATGAGCTAACATAGGTTCCAGAATTTCATCTGAATCTAGGCATTCATTGCAAAGGAATGATGGAGCATCTGGAGTCCTTTCTCCTAGTCGATACGGACACATGGACATTTGGACAGTTGAACAGGTGGACGGACAGCTGGCACACTATGTGTAGCCCGTTCAACTGCGAGAGGGAAGTACGAGTGTTGTACGGTGTTGTAGTGCCCTCTATTGGCCGAGAACAGTAGCGCCGAACATGCATGACCCAAAGCACTGCGAGGGCTGTGATCATCTTTATACCATACATTTTTTAAATGTATTTAAAAAAAAAAAGACTGTGTGTGTCTTCATAGTTTATAGGAGTTTAAACATGTGAACTGGATGACCTCACTGATAATGGAAAGTGTATGCTCTGTTATTTTTGCTTGAATGTAATAACCCTTGGCTTGATGCATGTCATTTCTATGGACAGTGCCAATGCCTTGTCCTGCCCTGCTGTATCACAGACAAATAAAGAATGATGCATTCTTTCATGAGACATTGATTTTCATTCAATAGAAATGCCTGAACATCATAGAAGTTTTCCTCTACAAAATCATTTAATACCATTCACATTAATTAATAATCGTCAGTGTATGGCTGAACAACACATTTACAGTGACCATAATGTTAAACAGGTAAAACACTGTATTTATTGTTTCTGGGTCTGGGAGCCTGGCTTCCTTTAGGACTTTTCTGCCGTGACCGCTGGTGCCTTCAGCTCATTCTTCAGCGGACCCTGAACGTCACATGGGTAAAAAGGAAGTCAAGCAAAGGTTGGAACGGTTCGCGATCGCAGATGATCTTGTTTTAACAATAATGAAGAACAAAACCCATACAGACATGCAGACAGATCCAGACAGCATTGTGTAGTAATGGCAGAAGTATTTGCAGAAACTGCAAACACCATACAAGTAGTCACGCTCTTCACCTCATTACAGTCATGGACACCAACAACAACATTGAGCAACTCACCATGAATGCCCTCTTCTCCTGGGCGGTCTGGAAGCAGCCGTGACCGAACTTTGACGTGGTGTCGATAAACTTCAGATCGATGGTCTCCAGGGACTTGCGAGACGTGTGCACCAACAACGACTGTGAGGAGAAACAAAACAAGACTATAATCAGACCTATAGATTAGGTATAGCCACCAGAACACCCTCCATAGTCCTCGGTTTATAACATATATCAGGGTGAATGAAAACCGGTACTGCTATAATGATGATCTAGCACATCATATGACTCCCAACATGTTATGTGTGATTGCCAGGGGGTACTTGTGTGGTTGCCAGAGGTTATGATTGTTGGTTTCCAGGGGTGATGTGTGTGGTTGCTAGGTGGTACATGCGTGGTTACGAGAGGTCAGGCACGAGGACTTTAAGCATACAGAAATATAATAATTATGTCTTTTTTGTGTACGTAAAAATGTTCAACAAAATGAGGTGCTTAAAAACTATGGTAATTGTCTTCAGACAGGCTTGGAATCTTACTTAGTACAGTACTTTGGGTTGGGAACCACTGATCCACACTTTTCTATCTATTCCCTTGTAACTGTCTGACCAGTGGTGAAGCAGAGGCATGTACCTTTCTGAGTGTGAGGACTCTCTTCTTCGGTCCCACCACACAGCCCTTCAGCATGAGGAAGTCATTCTTCACCTCACCGTAGCGAACAAAACCGCCCTAAGAATGCACACAATCAATAAATCACCAAAACCAGCTACAT
The DNA here is from genome assembly GCF_964030765.1 of Micromesistius poutassou. Lineage (NCBI taxonomy): Eukaryota > Metazoa > Chordata > Actinopteri > Gadiformes > Gadidae > Micromesistius > Micromesistius poutassou. Next base: position 7,269,751 of record NC_140271.1, on the reverse strand, counting down.
AGATAGATAGTATAGATACATCTGTTATGATAATCATTACAGATGAGTTTTAGGGTAAGATAAGATTGTACTTTTACACTCCCATATGGTTCATTTGTCACAGCAGTACAGTAACAAGAATTTAAAGAGAAACAAAATTAAAGACAACACAATATCTATATTAATAAATAAAAAATATATATTTTTAATACACTTGAATTGATACTGTTTTGTAAATCTCCATCTGGAGTTATTTTTTTCAGGTAGCCTGTACCAGTGGGGTGATGGATTTCTGGCTGGCGTCATAGTTGGTGGAAGCGTTGTTATGGACCACCTTCCCCTCCTGGACATGGAGCCCCTGACCCACACGGTAGATCTGCACACAAACAGAAGAATGAGGACCTCTGAAGCTTTGCAGTGTATATATATTTAAATACAACCTAAATGATTAAACATGAAATGATAAAATGGTGGGCAGAAGAATATATTGACAGGAAGTCCAAATATCCACTAGCTACACATCCCCAATAAAACCTGACAGTTTGAGTTGCATAAATAAAATCACCTTTTTGTTTAACTCTGTGCGGTGGTGGTAGCCCTTCTGTCCAGCACGGGCAATGGTGTAGCTGACGCGGGCCGGATGCCAGGCCCCGATGCAGGCCACCTTCCTCAGGCCCTTGTGGGTCTTCCTGGGCAGCTTCTTGACATGCCAGCGGCTCGTCACACCTGGGGGTCAACCAGAGAACCAGACAGTTGGAGAGGATTTGTGTGTGTGTGTGTGTGTGTGTGTGTGTGTGTGTGCGTGTGTGTGTTTGTGTGTGTGCGTGTGCGTGTGCGTGTGTGTGTGTGTGTGTGTTCTTTTTAGAAAAGGCAATATTATACAAGGTTACCTGCTCACTAACTTAAGCACAGGAATACTAGACCCTGCACTATATATGAATTCTCTCTCAGACTTGGTTTACAAACAAACTGGCCAGCCGTACCCTTGAACCCGTGGCCTTTGGTGACTCCGATAACGTCGATCATCTCGTCCTGGCAGAAGACAGCAGAGACAGGCACCGCCTGCTCAAAGTGTTCCCTGGCCCAGTCCACCTTGGCCGCAATGTTCCCTCCATTCAGCTGCACCTCCATCATGTGGGCCTTCTTCTGCCTGAAGGGCAGCAGACGCATCTGAAAGGAGGAGGGAAGAGGAGAGAGGGAGAGAGAGAGAGATGGGGTGGATGGAGGTATAAAGATTGAGAGAGAGGAACATATGGATGGATGAATGCAGGAACAGAGAGAAGGGGGGGAAATTGAGGTATGGAGAGGTAGAGAGAGAAATGGAGGAGGGGAGGGATGGAAGTATGGTGAGATAGTGGGTGGTGGAGGTTTAGAGAGGAGGGGTGAGATGGAGGTACGGAGCGATGGAGTGGAGGGCATGAAGAGATGTAGAGAGAGAGAATGGAGTCAGAGAGACACTTAACATGAGCCATAGCCTATATCTGTTATCGTTAAAATTGTTGGGAATTTAACAGGAATTGAATTGTATGGAGGGGAATGCCGAACAAAGATAGGGATGGACTATTTACAAGGTTGACTTCACAACCTCGTGAAATGCTGAAATAAGTACAATTATTGTACAATGTAATAGAAGCAATTCTAATTCTTGCCCAACCCTATCTCTAAACATTTCTGTCATGTGAGTTGGACAGGACAGCAGTTTGAGTGAGCCTTCCACCCCCTTCCTGAGGGTTATATTTAAACTGTCATTTGAAATGCAACACTGGTCTGGCTCCTGCCAAGCTTCAAGACAGCAGAGTGTGTCACAGTCATTTTAGTTTCAAAAGAGGCAGCCAACAGATTAGCCATGGCAGACTGGCTGACATTATGGTCATGTGATCATGTCGGATAACGTATGATCTTCTACCTAGAGGTATTTGGTTGGGTACACTTGGCTGTCAATCAATTACTGGCTGTGCCAATAGGCCTTGATTGAGAAGTAGAGAGGGCAGGTCTTAAAACTGGAGTGGGGGATGCGTACCCTCCCTATCATAGATTAGAGATTATGGTAAGTGGACTGTTGGACATAGTAGTTTGTAAATGTGAACACTGTGTCATGGGTACCTGAGAATGGACGATCACCCTGATGACTGAACAGTATCTCTTCAATGATGCAAAATCCTTTTCAAGTTGCTTCTTTCCACTTTCATCTTGCCATTTCTTGCTGTACTTGGTAAAGGCCTTCTTTTTGCTCTTGTACCTACATCAGATAGGATAGGATTAGACAGATAGTGTCATGTATCGTGTCTATATAGCCTCAATAGGCCTTATTCACATATGGCCATCTTGGCGCCAAGATGGAGATATGGATGAATAAGGCCCTGTGGTGTAATTAAATCCAATACAGCCCATCAGACTATAAATTGATCAAAGTCCCCTAACCAGTTTTTGTAGAAGCGGCGCTTGCACTCATCACTGATATGCTCGGCAAAGACAGTCTTGAAGCTGCGCAGTCCGCGGATGGTGTCGATGTAGCCCACGATGCCCACCACCATGATAGGGGGGGTCTCCAGAATGGTGACTGCCTCTACCTCCTCACGCTTGGACTGCTCTGTTGTTGGAGGGAAGAGCACCAGGGGCCAATAGTTCAGCAAAATGCTCTCAATAAGGCCTGTTTGTATACAGTAAAGCTCAATTTGGTAAATCACGGTCTTTCGGATTGGATTATAGATCGAACAGGACAGCACTATGCTGCACTTCTCATCAAGACATACACAAACACATCTATGTAGTTCAAAATGTCCTGGAAAGGAATACACATGTTTTTTTTTTACTACATAAAGGATATAGAGTGGTGGTTTATGAAAGTGTGGGTCACTACTCGTGTGGGTGGTAGCCGGGTACCCATAGATTAAATAGATGATGACATGACGTAGGCCTACCCCAGCCAGTGGTACCTACTGAGGGCAGTGCGATGGACCTCCCGGAGGGTGTGGGTCATGCCGGCCTTGTAGGCCAGGAAGGCGGTGAGGTGGACAGGCTTGCTGGAGTCGTCCTTGGGCCAGGTGCGCACCTTTCCTCGTTGCTTCTTGCTCCGCTTGTGGGGCAGGAAGCCCATGTGCCCGTGGCGGGGGGCGTGGAATTTACGGTGAGACTGGAGAGGAAGAGCGACACCCCATGTGTGTGAGTGAGACGATGACTAGTCTCCATGGATACGGTCGACAATTACAATTGCACCCTAAAGAAACCGCAACATTCCCCAAACACTTGATGGAGAGATTTATACGTGTAAAAACAAGATTGTAGTATTGAATTTGAAAGAAGACTTTGATTGGAAGATCTTTAAAACCTTATTTAAACTATGACTCTTCAACAAGTCCTACATGGCTATAGTTTTAGCATATGGTATAACAGACGGTTTTTTTAAGAGCAGTGTCACAGCAGGTGTCAATGTGCAAATATATAATTTTTTCAAACTATTATACACTTTTGCCCAATCAAACTCCTCTTTCTATAATGTCCAGTGACATGTCATAAAATGGAGGACAAGCCATACACGTGTTGGTTTGTTCCACGGCAACATGATACTCTGCCATGTGTCTTCAGCTCTCTCAGAGACACGTTATGTAGCAGCAGAGACATTGAGCTTTTTCAAGCAGCACATACAATTACGTCCTTTATTTTTCTTATAATATTTCACAATCTGATAAGAAACGTAAAAAAAATGAAGCTGAAGGCTTAATATTTTTTAAGTGATCTGTTTAAAGCTACCAATGACAAATGACATTTATTTTACACAACTCTTAAAGCAAAATTTTTTAACATAAATCACAGCCCAACACATGCATAAATGAGACATAGAATCACACAAACCAATATATTAAAAGCTTTTAGATAACAAATTATTGTAAATAAAAAGACGAGAGTAGAGCACTGACCATGTCGGGTCGTCTGGACAGTCCCAAAGGGAGAGAGAGGGCGAAAGAGAGAGACAGGATCAAGTGTTGAAGTAAGAAATAGACTAAAAATGTTACAGTGTGAGAGCTTTAATTTGATTGGCTGGCTGGGTCTGGTTGAGGGGCCATATTACCTTTCAAACAAGGTCAGCCCTGCCAAGTGTGGAGACCAGAGTCACTGGGGGGGGGGGGGACATGGGGAGAAGAGGGAGAGAGGAGCTGGTCTTGCTGGTCATCTGGTTGGAGCAGTGTACAGGAACTATCCCTCCAAAATATCATTCTGTGTTAACAAAATACTGATCCATACATACAAATAAATACTCAATAACAGGGGTACCAATTTTTAATATAAGGTCTGATAAGAAAAAAGTATCAACATTGAACAACCAGATCTCCCCATTTCTAATTTCTCATGACTGACATCACATAACTTAATTTATTTCTAAATAGCAATGTGTAGGCATTTAACAATATTATTTAGTGTTCATAGCATTTGTATTTTTATTTCATGATTGCATACTGTCAATGACTCGATGTCAACAAGCAATCTTGTGAAACGTCAGCACCACCTGCTGGACTTACATTAATATATTTCCAAACCCGACCTTTTACCTTTAACCTGTATTTATAGAAAAGTCCAACGGATTTACAAAACAGCAAATAAATATCACCGGTAAGACTGTATGAATAAAAGTTGTAACACTTTCATAATCTCATTGTGATAATACAAATAAAAAAACATTTAACGTGTGTGCTGCTGACCTCTAAGCCGCCATATTCAACTGTCTGCGCATGCGTCATGTATTAAGGACCGAAGACTAGGTCGAATTTAAGGATCTTTCTTGTTTCGTTTCTAAAATCAGGCACAATGCCTGATGATTTCGACAAAGATGTTTACCCAGTGCCTCCACGTCGGACGCCAGCTGATAATAAACAGACCAGCCTGCCAAGTCCAGCAGTGATCGCGTCCAAACTGTTCTATTATTCGGTGGATCTCCCTGTCACCAAATTTAGAGGTTGGTGGAGTCAAACTTGTAATCATTATCTAATGTTGTTCGCTGCTTATTAGCGCTTCTGAGATTGTACATTCTAACACAATAGACGATTAGGCTACATGACGATCTGTTTGATTTTGGAAATGGCAATGACAAAGTATTCATATGTTTAGTTGATGCGTCTTGCAGTGCTAAACTTGAGCTAACGATGTTAGCAGACTAGATGCTTTTTGTGTGTAATGTGACCTCTATAACACGTGTATACACCAAATTCTTTAAAATATGTTCTGATAATTGATGGTACTGTCCCTTCTCCAGAATGTATTGATAGCATCCAGTCTGGCAACAAGTCGGTCTATTACCACCAGAGGTTCCGCCGTGTCCCTGATCTGACTGAGTGCGAGGAGGGCGACTACGTTTGCTACTATGAAGCCGAGATGCAGTGGAGGAGAGACTAGTAAGTAGCTCAGTCTCATCCTTTGGTACCGCCAACTGCTGATTGGGCCACCCAATGAAATTACCAGTTTACCTAGTGTAATCATATACCTGTTCTCGATTTTAGCGCCTTGTGTTTGATGACCGTTCTTGATCGGTTTGCTAACTCCTTTAAATTTATATAACACGTTTTAGGGATGTACTCAATACCAGTTGAAAAATGTAATGTTCACCATGTCCATATTGATGCTTAAAGTCAAATTATCCAACCGATATTTTCTTTGATATACATTATATTTCTTGACATTATATTTTGATATCATGTCTCCTTTTCACCACTCTGTACCTTTTCCCTCTCTCTCCTCTTCTATCGCTTTCACCTTACAACAGTAAAGTGGACCAGGAGATTGTGCGTATCCTCCAGGAGCGCATGAGGGCTTGCACGCAGAGGGAGGGGGACAGCTACCACCAGAACTGTTCAAAGGAGCTGCAGAATTACAATGATGCCACGAAGGCCTTCCTGTCTCGCTGTAAGTAAAGTTATGTTGAGGGATTATCTGTTACGTTGTTATTCTAGTGTTGTATGGGGCTAGAACTCGTGAATGCTACCTTAAATCTGTTTCCTCCGTACCTCAGTCTTTTTAGGCATATGATTTTGTGAGTTTCTAAATGTTTTCTAGTTTGTTATTTGAACACTTGGCCAGGGCTCCCTCAAAAATATAAAATAATTAAATATCCAAGTAGGATGGTATGGCACACGTTCTGTCCCAAAGCATGTTCCATGGAGGTATGATTCAGATGTTGGAATTTAGATCTGATTCCAGGTTGCTGGAATCCAGATCTACAATGAGGACATGCACTCCACCAGTAACCACCTAAATAGATGTATTTTTGGCTTGTTGTGATATTTTAAAGGTCCCATGACATGCCACCAGGTGTGGTGACATGCTTGGTGGTACCTCAGGCCAGACCATTGGTTAGTTTCAGCATGGATTCGGTTGCCCTCGACAGCTGAGTTGGTATTGGAAAAAACTAACAGAAAGTGGGCTCACAGGTTCCAGTATGGCTGTGAAAAGGCCCCTTTGAGCAATAGTGTAGACAAATTAACCATGTATAATATATCATGAAAAAACGATGGTCTGACTTTGTCTTCAAGAAACACATACAAAGAAATGTACATGGAGGAAAATACATCTCCATATCTACTTGTATCAGTATGTCACTGTATGTGCAAGGTGCTGTCTAGCTCAAGTTGTTAAGCATGGCATTAACACTGCCAGCATTCAATTCCGACTGGCCAAAACTGCTAAGAATTGATCTACGTTCTTCATTGTAAGACCCTTTGGATGAACGTGTCCACCAAATGTCATAACTATTATCAGCAACTATTATCAGCAAAGCGATTTATGCAATGAATTCAGATGCATTTAATTAGCAGCAGGAAGCAATCTTACCCATGGATGCCTACAGGTAAACCCAGCTAAAGACATTTGGCACCCCAGGCAATAAACAATTTCCCCCCGTCCCCCCAAATAGTCATTGTCAGCACCACCCCTGAAATATACATTTCTTATCTTTTATTTCTTATGTGTGTCATTGCTAGAGCTACAGCGATGCATATCTTTAAATGTATATTAATGTTATTCTGCCATTTTGCAGATGGAGATCTGGGAGCATACGCCAGTGGAAGGAAGTGTCTAATGAAGCAGAAGGAGAGGATGATGGACGCTCAGAAAGCTTAAAACCTATAACTGTATTCAGTCTTGACCCGTGTGATAATTGTAAAATAAACTTTATGGGATCTATTTATGTAGCCATGATTTTCACTCTATTCATCTTTCCATGAAATATCATGTTTGGAAGCGTTGGAAGACTTTCCAGTCTGCCCTAAAATAGGCTTCATCATAGAGATCGATAGTAGTGGTGAAACAGGTGTAGCTCATCAAGTTAATTATGGGTCTCTAAGCATGCTATTTAACAATTATTCGCCAAAGGCGAAGTGAATAGTTGCCCCACTATTCACGGAGCCTGAGGTGAATAATTGTTTTAGTGTATATTATACGTGAACACTCAAAATAAACAAGATAACTTTTTGCCTTGATTTGTTTTTATTAGCGAGACGACAGTCATGCGCGCTCCCACAATATCCCGAGTTTGAGATCTCAATCATGGGATATTGCCCAATATCCTGAGATAGGGAACCAATGAAATTGCGCCATCATACGAGGTTCACGTGTAGCATATACTAATGCCCATTACATCAAGCTCAAATATTTCTTCGGCGATAAGCAGTTCCCATGGATCCCAGTGTCAGACAACCAGTTCATAATACTGCAAACGCAAGGGCTTTTATCATTTGGCCATAGGCTCAATCACCTGTTACCTTTCAGTGATACTGACTTGACATTAATTTGTCTGAGAATACACTAATCAATACTCTTTACATAACACCTATGATTAAGACCTATTGTTGCCAGGTGTGACCAATTATTTGCTTCAATGGTTTAAGTAATAGAATTTTAACAGTGGTACAAATATGCTGGTAGTGTGCCCATATGTGTAATTGAACTTAAGTCTAGAGCTGGTACTGATGTTCAGAATTGAACATGTTAAGTCAGTCCGATGTTGAACCCACCAAGTTGTGTTGCAGTCACTAGCTCCTAACTGGTGCCCAGTACATTAGTATTTAACATCAACATTCCAATGAATGGCCACAGGTCTGCCTCACTCTAGCCATTGGTGCCTCACCTAAAATATAGCGTGACTTAATTCTGTACATTAAGAGGGCAATATGCAGTAGCTTGGTGTACTTGACAGGGACTAGGCAAAGTTGTGCTGAAATTGCCAGTAGTATATGCAGATTAGGTATATAACTAAATGTTCCAACATTGAACTGAAAACTAGATAAGTCTGTGACTTCAACTCAAGATTGCTGCTTTAGCTGTATATTATGGCAGATAGAATTAAGCAAGCTGCAGTAATATTTACACCTCAAGACATGGGTAACCGATTAAAATGCAAGTATTTCCAGTAGCACCTCGATTTAATGCAACACTAATTCAAATAATGCACCACAGACTGAATGCTTTTGAGTGGTGTTCAAGTTTTATTCAACAAAGCCACTGTACAAAAGCACTTAGGAGGTGGCAGGTGGTACAGGTGCCTGGTTCCTCTGCACGGCAACCCTGGTGTGAGTCTTGGCCAGATGGTCAGTGAACTCCTGCAAACAGACAACACGATTAGCATCTTCTTTACCACAAGCATTTAACATAAATAGATGACAAACTATCTGGGTAGGGTACGGACCTGGTAGGGTGACTTGGTGAAGACCGTCTCCTTCCAGAGATCAGGGGTCAGGTAGCTGTAAGTCTTTGAGATGGCGTCAAAGGTAGCCTTGGCTGAAAACGATAAAAAGATAAACGGTAAAAAGTATTAGTGCAGCCGTTGGCAAAGGGAGGTTTGGCCACACTTCAGTTTGGCCTAACAGAATGTAGAGCACCCAACAGGGGAACAGAAGACACCATCGAGAGGTCCTTCTGCCGTGCACTTATAATGCTCATTACTCTCTCTCCATTTTAAGACAGATTTGTCACAGCAAAGGCAAATCTGGGCAGAGCAAGGAGAAGCAAATATTCCAGCGCATAATCAACCTCTAACAAACACAACAGGACTCTTACCGAAGTTGCCAAGGGTGGCAGTGCAGCCTCTGGCAGAGGTGTAGCAATCGTCAATACCAGCCATCATGAGCAGCTTCTTGGGCACGGGGGCCGACACAATGCCGGTACCACGGGGTGCAGGGATCAGACGCACCAGGACGGAGCCACAGCGACCAGTCACCTTGCAGGGCACGGTGTGGGGCTTGCCGATCTTGTTACCCCAGTAACCTCTCCTGACTGGCACTATGGACAGCTTGGCCAGGATGATGGCACCACGGATGGCGGTGGCCACCTCCTTGGAGCACTTCACACCCAGACCCACATGGCCGTTGTAGTCACCAATGGCAACAAAGGCCTTGAACCTTGTACGCTGACCAGCCCTTGTCTGCTTCTGGACAGGCATGATCTTGAGCACCTCGTCCTTCAGCGCAGACCCCAAGAAGAAGTCGATGATCTCAGACTCCTGAAACACAAAGACAACAATTTAATTGAGTCAATTTATCCAGGGCAAACGCATTGCAATTTAACATCACTGGCAATGGTGAACTGGTCAATAGGGCAGCATGCGATAGTGCATAACCAGCAGACAATCTTTTTCTGTTCCAATTCATAGCATTATCTTAACATTTCTTAAGTTTAGATCAATACGATTTAGAGACATCAAATTACCTTGATAGGCAGGGAGTAGAGATAGATCTCCTCAAGGGACTTGATCTTCAAGTCCTTAACAAGGCGTCCCAGCTTGGTGACGGGCACCCACTGAAACAAAACAACAAGTTAACGACGCATTTGGGTCTTGTTTAGTACTGGCATCAGTAGAAGACAGCAAATTGACAATACGCAAAGTTAACATAGTGGGGCTTACCTCCTTGTCCTCGGACTTTCCGCCTCTAGCTCCACGGCCCCTGCCGCGGCCTCTACCACGACCACGACCGCGTCCGCGGCCACGGTCGCCTCCACCAAAACCTCCGCGAAAACCTCCTCTACCACCGGCGTCGTCCGCCATTTGCTGATGAAGGATTAAACATCAGATTAGAAAAAATGAGCATCCCAATTATTTACAGGAAACAAGCGCTAGAAAGCAATCAACATTGCCACCAGAACAATAGTCAATAGATATTTATTTTTCATATCCCGGTAAGTAAATATATCAATATATATAATATTAAACATTTCAGTGGACGATTTATATGTAAATCACTATATTAGACACCAAGATGAAAGAGATTATTGTAGATTTTAGCAGGCATTCAATGTGCGGTACACTTACGTGATCTGTATAACAGGAAGAAGAATGTGGGGTAGTTCCGCTCTGTATTTATACGAGTTGTTCTCGCGATAGTTTAGGGAAGCGGCGCCACTGTTGGTAAAGACAACTGCTGGAAAATATAACTTACGTTCAAAGTAATCTTCATATCGATATAAAAAAAATAGAATCAAGAACTACAAAAAGTACGGAAGCGTAATGCATTCACTGGGTAAAATCTATTCTGCTCTTGTTTTCTGAATTAACGACCTAATTCTCTCAGAGAAAGGTTTTATGTCAAATTAATTCTGCCCTATTTTCCAGAATTAATGACATAGGCCTACCGCAAAATCGTGCAAGAAACTCACCTTTATGGAGTACGGTTGCCTCGGCTGATCAGCTGATCAGCCTAACCCTCCACAGGGGATTTTAAGTACGGGGTCGCTACGATATTATTTAACATGCCAAATTATGTAATCGAACTTTTTTGCTTGATCTCATGTAACAGAAAAGCTTGCTTTTCAGATGCATCATCATTTTTTTTAAATAATTTTTGCTTGTATGAAGTCGAGCTCTTGAGATTTTCTCGTTATTTCATTTTTTTCTCAATGAAAACCTTTCTCCGAAGTCTGAGATAATTAACTTGTTAATTCAGAAAGACCAGAGCAGAATATATTTATCTTAAGCGAATGCATTATGCTTCCGTAAAAAAGACTGATAAATTACTGTTTTTATATAGATAAATAAGGACATTATGATATATTATTATTTTATTATTTTATATTAAAAAAACATATCAACATTGGAATTCATCATTATCATCATTTCTATCTTCAAAAACACTGCACTTTTAAAGCTGCACTGTGCAAAAATAAAATGGTCAATAATGAAACCAGTTCTATAGGTCCCCTGAGGTGACATTGGAAAAATTGTATATAGCATGACCATGTGTTAGTTGCAAGTGGACACCAAATAAATCAGCTATCAACATGTTTTTGGTAAAACAAATCATACAAGATACCTACCAAATGCCACATTACACACCAAATAAAAAACTAACTCCTTATCATTGACATAGACAAAAAGCCGGACCCTTGATTTTCCCCAGTCAAGATATTAAACTCTGATTTTAAAATGTGAAGCAAGATGTCAAATGCAATACATGATAGGAAGCATACCCATGTATTTTACCATCTTCGAATGGGCATGCAGTGTACATTGCAGATTATACATGTAATGAAACAGGCATTAACAATTGGCTGTTCAGGAAAGACCATCTAAAAATTCTGTAAACCACAGTATTTTTTAATACTTTTCTTTACATCATCAAACATGTAGCTTATTCACTCACACACACACAAAACCCAAAGGTGAACCCTCCTCCTAATCATGAGCCACTGGCACTGGCGCCGCCGCTGGTCTCCCCCTGGTCCTCCTCCGCCTCCTCCTCCACCTCCTCCTCCACCTCCTCTTCCTGCAGGTCGTCCATGACCTCCAGGCTCTCGCAGATCAGGCCGATCTGCCTCTTCATGTGAGCCATGGTGCTCTGCATGCGCCGCATTTTCCGCTGCAGGGCAGCGGCGATGGCCCGGTGGTTCCTCTGCCTCAAAGCGTACTCCTGCCTCAGCTGCCGGTAGCAGTTGTGCTGGGCCTGCGTACGGTGGGACAGCACAACGCCGCAGCCCATATGGCAGGGCTGCCGCCAGTGTTCGCAGTGGCGCGCGTGTGTGTCCAGGTCACGGCGGAGGAGCTGGGCACGGCAGCCCTGGTACGGGCAGGGGATGAGCTCGTAGGCGCAGCTCATGCTGTGGCAATACTGTTCCGCGAGGGGGAACGTCGCTGAGCAGCCGCGGATCTCATTCCTACACTGGATGGGGACCAAGCACAGAACGTGTTGAGGGAAACTTATATATATACTTAATGCTAGGGAAGAATTGAGTATATGTTTTGTGAAAGCATGGCCGTTCATACAGCTAACATAAGATAGAGTTCGACATGGTCATTCCAGAGCATTCAATTCCCTACATAATGCAAAAAAGTATTTCAACAGAATGTTAAATAAAAAGTTACAAACAAATTTCCTGTGACAAGAATGTCTCATAATTTCATGGTGTCTCAGTGTTGATACAGTTTATTTTGAGTTTTGAAAATCGACATTATCTGAAGATAGTAAGTTGTTGTCCCTCCTTTATGTACTCTTACCTTAATCTTCATCCGGCCAATCGACCTGCTGAGCTTGAACATGACAAAGATGACACTCTGGTTGACAGCCTTTCTGCAGCACGGGCATGTCTCCTGCCTAGAGAGGAATCACTTTCGGTCAACACTGTTCTGCAACTTGTTCCTACTATTGTTTAGTAATTTAGCCGACAATCAAGGGCGACTTACATCATTAATAAGCATTGTAGGGTTAAGGCCTCTTGCTCAGGGAGGCCTACATCAGGTAGGCATGTAAACAACTGCAACGGACATTCGGGTTGGAACCCAGAAACTTTGGGCTGAGAGTCCAACACCCCAACCACTGCACTATCTCTGCCCCAGAAAGTGTGTAATGTGAATGATGTTATAATCCCTAATGTTCAGTAAGGTCTGTACCTCTTCAGCCATTGCAAAATGCATCTCTTGCAGAAGATGTGATGGCACGTGGCTCTCACAGGGCACCGTAGGACCCCCTGGCAGATGGTGCAAATGAGGTCGTAGTCCGGCGTGTCCACGAACAGCTCCACATCGTAACCCCCGCTCTGCGGTGACGCCTCTGAATCCGCCTGGAGACATGGGGTGACCAATCACAATGACGTACACACATTTATTCAGAGTTGCGAGAAAAGTTTCATTATGAATGTAATATGTTATAAAACATACATTTCAAAACATGGATATAACATACGTTATGATTTCTATCATTTCTAATTATGTATTAGTGTGTTTTTATTCAAGGTTGGATTGATCGCTAGTTTCCAGTTTATGGAAACTACAACTACTACTACTTATATGATACACAAATGCCCCTAACCTGTAACTTATCAGCGTGTCATTGTTAAGGCAAATGGGACCAACTACAATTGTCCTTCTGGAAACAAAAACCATGAGATCAGATAATGTAATAAGAAAAGTAAATTATATTTATTAACACCTACATAATAACGTACACAAAATGGAAATTGAAAATATAATAAGCCATTACTTATTATTTTTACTTACTAATTTTAAACAGAGACGAAAGTCAGCGGATGACTACACATTTAACAAAATAAACTATCAGTGCTCAACATAACATACAATATAAACATTTACATTTTGTCAATGTCATTCGAATCCTAAATAACTTTTTTCAATGAAGCCAAAACTTACCATAACAACCTTCACTTCTGATCAGCCTCTTTCCATTCCTGTGTAGGGCTACTCCATATCGCTCGAAGTCATGTCACACAAGCTACACACCCACATTATCAATAGAACACATACATGAACCTTCCTCACAACGCATGAAGTCAGGGAACATGCGCGTTAACATATGCATATCTACCAATATATCTAAACCACGGAGGAGATAATTGTTTTCCATGTGAGGCCTGGGCCTTCTGTCTTGTTCTAGCATGGTGAACGCCAATCATGTTGGAAAATGACAGTTTTTTGTCACGGCGAACCATTTCTCTAGCGACATCCATTGCTCTGAATAGATGTTTTGAACGTCAAAACAAAACAGGCACGTAATAATTTAGAGAGGACAATATATTATAAGTCACTCACGTTAAGAAATCGTGAATTATATTGTATTTGAATTGTGAATTCTTAATGACGTATAATAAGTCACGATCTAATGTATTATTCATTAAAAAATACTGACAAATTGGGATATAAACTATTAAGCCAATCACAGCGTTGTGCGCGCTACGCGCTAGGATGACGTACAACACCTGCGACGCTCACTTCTCGACATGTGGGATTTGTTGATCAGTGAAAATTTGTTGCATGTATAACGAATAAATTATTACCCACCATTGCCCATAACGCGTTTATTTGTAAGTCGACTTAGTAAAATGGCAAACCCCGACCTTCACTTCAAAACAAAGTAAGTTTGATGATTTGCACGTTTAAACTGAATAACCCGCTAGCTTGCTATGGGCTAACCAAACTTGTGTGCTGTCCTTTAAATGAAATTTAAAACTAATTTAGGCTACTTTTCTCACGCAGCTATGCCGCTTCCAATAAAATTGAGCCGTTTTATAAAGGCGGAAAGGTTCAGGTTAGTCCATCATATTCTTTAACACTTAAACATACATTATGAACAGTGATTACTGGAAAATAATATGAGCATATCGTTGCTGATGTTTCTGACCTCTTTCAGATTAGCAAAGATGAGAAGTTCATCTTTTGCACCTGTGGATCCCGTGTCAATATTCTGGAAATAAGCACAGGGAAGATTGTGCACAGCATCGAGCAGGTTAATAACGATTCTTTAAACATAATTTACACTAATCTCTTTGGAGTTTATAACATTATTTATATTTCACTATAATTGTATCGTAGGATGATCAAGAGGACATCACCTCATTTGCACTGAGCTATGATGATGAGGTAAATACAGAGTCTCACGCACACCAACCTTCAACATTATGATAATTAAGCATGGTATTCACACATATGTTTATGTCCAACTCTTTTTAATTCCTGTTGGGCTGTCTCTCTTTTTGAGTATTTTGTGCTTCAGTTCTGCAAGAAAAGCAATTCATGGAGGCACATTTACCTTTATCATTCTGTCAAATGTGCTGCTGCAGATGCTGGTGACAGCCAGCAGGGCTTTGTTGCTGAAGCAGTGGGACTGGAAGCAGGCCCAGTGCACCCGCTCCTGGAGGGCCATTCATACCATACCTATAGCCAGCATGACTTTTGACCCCACGTCCACGCTTCTTGCCACAGGTCAGCTAATGAAAGGCGTACATTAACTTGTTGAGCTACACCTGTGTATTACTTGTGAGTAATGTTTGTTGTCTATAGCAGGGCTCAAGACTGCCACCAACATGGTCGCATATGCAATCATATATTATGTGCATGCAATGTAATTTTTTCCCAGGTTGAATCTGGAGTTGATTCGTGATGCAAATGATATTGAGGCGCTGGCAGTAAATAAATGCAAAGCACGCATGCAATAAAAACATTTTACAATATTTGAAATTAGTTGGTCTTATTAATTGAATACGCAGTTGGCTGGTACGTGACAAAGGACATGCTTATACTGTGTAAAAAGCGGCCAAAAAGGGTTAGTGGTACCACTTGCACAATTTATGGATGTTTGTCTTGAGTCGGTTATAATCGGAATTACTTCGCTATAACTTTTTTTTTTTAGATATGGGTAAGACCTAGTGTCAATAGGTAGCTATAGTTAGCTACGCCAGTTGTTCTATACCGCTAGTGTTTTGTAGAACATTGTACAGACCATTTACTGTGTTCTACACTGCTGTCTTTCTGTTGCAGGTGGTTGTGATGGGACCATTAAGCTGTGGGACATTATAAAGCAGTACTGCACTCACAACCTCAAGGGCTCATCCGGTGTTGTTCAGTAAGTAGCTATACTTCCAATTCCTTGGACATAACTTCTGAATAACATAACTCTTTTTTTTATTCTTCAGGTTTACGATTTAGGGACATTATGTTTCTGTCCTTAAATCGTTTATTATGCATAAAAGATTCAGAAAGTTAATTATTCGGGTTTCAATTAAATCCTTTACGCTCAATTTTAACTTTGTCCTTGTGAAAGTAACAACATCAGTCCAAATACGTTCAATAACCCAGGGCTCCAGACTAACTTTGTAGGAGCACTTTCACTTGGAGCACTTTTGAAGATGCAACAAAGGTAAACAGACAGCATCATTGCTGTACAATATATAAACCTGACGGGTGACCCGCACAATTTGGATGAAATGGGTGAAAAATTATGTACTGCGTCGGACACGGGTGCGGGTCGGACACCTGTACAGCGGGTTTTGCGATTTTCAAGGTGTCACGTGCAAATAAAAAAATCTTTATTACTGACACATCTAGAAAATATGCCTGCATTTCAAAATGATGAGAGCAGTGCCTGAGCAGCAGTGCCCCCGGCCCCCACCCGAGAAGCGAGCTTGAGTGTCAGCTGACACACTATCGGACACACTATCGGACGTAGAGGATTCCAGTGATGAGGCTCCGCAGTATCGGGATGAAGTTGCTGCCTACATTGATTATGCGGGTGTCACACGGTCTCGAAATTGACACCAGATGGACACACAATAAAGGAAATTTTCAATTTTGGCCCTGATCATAAAAAAACATTGGGCCATTCGTGAGGGCATCTTAAGCCATCGCCGGTTGAGTTTCTCAGGCTCCGGCAGCAACTGCGTGAGCGGTGGAAAAATCTTTGGCATGGCAAAAAATTGCTGAAGGACCTTGCAAAGGTTCATTTACATGTTGAATTTGTGTCCATTTTGCCCTATGTAAGGCCATCGTGAGGGCATCTTGTCAAATCGTGTCTTCTTCGTCTTTGTGTGATCATCGGTACCATCGCCTCACAAAGACAATACGAAGGAAACAAGAAGCTGCCCGATTGGCTTAGGAAGGCGACACAACTACGTGAAGCCCTTGCAATGCCGTCGTGTAGCCATATTAGAGGACGAGGACATTGAGATGGGGCTATGGTGTCGGCGAAGACAGCCGAATTTGAGTAGCTTAAGCGTTTCCCATGTGTCATTGCAACGTGGACATATAAAAGGCCAGCCTCAGAGCATCTCCCTCAGTCAGTCCTGAGCAACTGTACAGGGCAGAGGCGTGTGTATCTCCCAAAGCTTCAATCACTATTAATCACAATTCAGTTCCTGCAGAATGGCATACTTTGATGTGCCTCGGCTGTTCTTTGGGCCGTGGGTACAGCAGATGAGGTCAGCTCGACTCACTTCCAATAATTTAAAAGACTTCATTTTTTTTTTTGCATTTATTCTACAATTCAAAAATGAACTGTCTTCTAAATTAAGGAAATTATGCTGGGAAACAAATAAACCATTATAAGCAACGAGTGAACTTAATAAGCGGTCTAAATACTTTTTTCAACCACCGCCTCTTTCCCTTGACATTTAGTTTTCACCTGACAAACACCCATCTGACCTTATCATTCCTGGGTGGTGCGCAAAGCCTGCACACAGACCCCTACAGGTGGCAAAAAGGAAACCAATCTCGGCATAAACAGTAATATATAATATGCTATATAAACTATTCAAAATTTTGCTTTCATTTCAAAATTTCTGTTTTCATAAATAATATACAAGTCAGAAACCTTTTGTAAACAGAAAATCAATAGCCTCATTTAAAACGGAAGCATCTCCTCTTACAGGTAAAAATTGTCTTATTTCACTTTGTCATTTCTTGGTATTTGCCTTTCTAGCATTCAACAATGTACTTCCATACTGCCTTCATGTGTCCTGCGGGTATAAACTACCATAGAAATTCACATCTTCGTGTTGCCTTTGTGTGTGGATCGGGTGCCATCGTGTGACCTTCTGTAGGCATTGTACTTACTTCGGCTCTTCCTTGGCTGTTGACCAAGTTCGGAGCCATCTTCGGGCAAAATTAAAATTCCATATTTGTATGGCCATCTGGTGTTAATTTCGGGACAGTGTGACGCCAGCATTACAAAACACCTAAAGATTACTCTTTTGATGTGTTATCGTGGTGGGGAGAGCACGGTCGTTCATTTCCCAATATTGCTCAGATTGCCATATTTATCCTCGCCATCCCTGCTCAGTGTATCCAGCGCAGCAAGCGAGCGAGACTTATGTACTAATGTGTCTAATTTTATTTCGGGTGCGGGTCAGGCGTTGGTATCAATTTATAGCGGGTCGGGTGCGGAATGTAATTTGCGCTACTTTCGGAACACGGTTGGATGCGTTTTTAAGTATTGCGGGTGCGGGTTTGCAAAATAATGCTGCTATCCATTTGTATGGAACGCCGGTATGTCCGACCTGCTCTAGCGAGAACGTGATGTAATTTCCTGGCTTGTAGCACTTATAGCGTTCCCGTTTCTCATTGGCTAGTCATTGTTATTGTTAGCTACATTAGCCTCTTCAGCAAACCAGCTCGAAAACAAACAACACAACTTTACATTGTATTGCACGCACAGCAAGACATAAATTGGTGACCGGAATAAAGTAGCAATGTAATCAAGTGTGTAAGAGCATTTAAAATCAACATTAAAAAGACCAACGTGGTATAAATACAAAGAAAATAATTCTCTTCACGGAACAGCCATTTTTGTTGTTGAGTCGTATGGTCAGCCTCACTGAACTCGCTCTACTTTCAGAACTACGAGTGGGACAGACCCAAAGGGGGCGTTCCTCTGTGAAATGCTGCAAGAAAACTGGGAGATTTACACCTTATGACTCGTACGGCCGGGCGTACTATACAAATGGATAGCAGCATAAGACCCGTGCAGGATTCTGGCACACTAGCCGCTGGTTGGAAGAACGTCAATAGTTTGCTTGCTCATTCTTCAAACGCACATAGCAGGTTGTGAAATAGGGTTCTCCTTCTCACAGTTGTTTACGTACGCTCAATAATCTCTAGGACCCTCCTCCTCCACACATGACCCACTTATGCCGCTTTTCCTAACCCTAACCCTAACCGACAGTACCAGCTCAACTCACCACGACTTAGCGCGGCACGACTTGGTTTGGTTCCAGGCACGTCGTGTTTCCATCTAAAAAAGTACCTCTTCAACGTGGGCGTGTCGTAGAAAAGAACCTCTTCAACCTGAGCGGGTTGTCGTTAGGTTTTAATCCCGGGAGACGGGATTCCCCGGAAATCTGATCAAGACTATTTCCTGATTCCCGGGAAAGGTTATGATGGGAAATAAAATAAAATAAAAAATGCATTGACTGCGTGTCTATTGTGGTCACACGGTAACGTTGATGGAGGCGAAACTCGAGCCCTGGGAAAGGAACGACACTGAAACGAAACAGCTAAACGCTGATCCGTGTCCCCCTCGGGAGCTGGTCCGTGGACTCCAACCACGCCAGTCACACACAACCACATGCAGCCTAACTCTAGCCCCGGGAAAGGAGCGAACCACAAGGTGAAACGCCGATCCGTGTCCCCCTCGGGAGCGGGGCTGTGGACTCCAGCCATGCCGGACACAACTTAACTTCGAGTGATTTTTCCTGTTTGCATCCGCTGGACAATCAGTTGCCAGCAGCCTGTTTACGTCATACAAAAGTACCAGCTCAGCTCGCTTGGAACCTTGACGTGCTACCTGGTACCAGGTACCAGGTACCTTTTTGCCAATGGAAACGCAAAAAAAGGCGGGGCGAGTTGAGCTGGTACTGTCAGTGGAAAAGGGGCATTACAGTGGCCATTCCCTATCCTTCTCACACTCATTGGCCTACAGATTCCGGATTCATTGATCCTTCCCCTTCCACTTTTAACGTGTAAAAAAAAAAAAAGAGGCAAATTAACTGGTCGCAGATGCGTGATCAGATGTGAAATTCAGTCGCGCACACTCAAATTTTGGTCGCAGTCTGGAGCCTTGTAACCCTGTGTTGTCTTCTGTGTGCGCAGCCTGGTTTACTTCCACCCAGACATCAGCCTTCTGCAGCTGTTCTCCTCCTCCGGGGACTGTGGCATCCGGCTGTGGGACCTGCGCTCCAGCCTGTGCCTCTGTGTGCTCCAGAGCCACTTCAGCGCCGTCACCTCGCTCGCCTTCACCCCCAGCGGGGACACCATGGTCAGGTACGCCAACCCCCTGGGAGTAACCCTACCCCAACCTGTCATGTGTCACTCAATAGCTATTTCAATACTTCCCACTGCGACATGATGGTACTGTAATGTTTCTGGCCCTCCTGCTTGCAGCTCTGGCAGGGACAAGATCTGTACAGTGTGGGATCTGAAGACGCGGACAGCCACAAGAACTGTACCGGTCTATGAGGTGAGACTTGGGCATGTACAACTATTGACCCCTGAGCTTCATCCCGTCCACATGTTGTTATAAGCTGCACCTTAATGTCCCTGATAAAATTATAGACTTTGTTGCATAGTCCATCGCAGAATCTGAACTCTATATTACACATACAATAACTTGTACAGTGATTGAACATTGTGAGTTGGATACATTAATCATTTAATAGTAAATATGCTTGGAAAAATCTATAACTGACAAACAAAAGTTGAAAACAAAGTATAATATACCGAGTAGTTTATATTCTATCTATAGTATAGTGAGTAGGGATGTAATGATACACTGAACTAAGGATGCGATATGATACACGTTTTTAAATTCACGATTTTCTTTAACAAAATGAGCTGCAGACAAATATATGTATATGTGTGTATATATAAGAGCTATTTTCCAAAACGCTATAAGTCCATTTGAATCGTTTTCAGGAAAATTACATTTTTTTACCTAGACCCACATATTTAGTTTGTTGGCCCAGTCTGAACATGTTGAACAATGATTTTTAATCAAACAACAATATTGTTTTATTTTTTCCAAAAACGCTGTAAATCCATTGATGGTTTATGTTTTTAGTTTTTTTTTAACAAGAGAACATGCAACATACGATATCAGGGACTCATCTCATGCTATAAATGAATATAAATCAAATAAATGCAAATGCATGAAATAAAGACCTCCACACTCAGGGCCACTGACTGCTTCCCCTAGTCTGACAAGGTGAGCCATTTCGGCCTCACACGCGACGTGGTCCCACTGCCCGAGACGTTGTCCCGCTGCCCTCACACACGACGTGGATATATCGCATTTAGGAAAAAAAATAGGTTTGTTGCTTGTCTCGGTTTGGAAAAAAAACTGCATCTTGCGGTACATTTTAAACAAGGAAATAAAGCGTTTTGGCATTAAACGTTGATGGAGCATTGAATAGGTTCAGTACACAGCAAAATGGCATGACACTCATTTTCTTTTTAATTTGGCGTTTATCGCGTTTTGGAAAAGAGGTGTGCGTCTGTGTTTGTGTGTGAAATAATAAAAAAATAATATATAGGGGTGGGAAAAATAATAGATTCTTCGATGCATCGCGATTCTCTCTAGAATGATTCCGTCTCGATGCAGAAAAATTAATTATCGGAAACAAATTTAAGTTTTTTTTTTAAAGTTTTTTATTAAATTTGTTCGCCTGCTGCAGAGCGCTACAGAAATCTAATTTCTGCCTGCGGGTTCTCTGCGCAGAGAACTGACTTTATCTAATATAAAATATTAGATAAGGTAATTCATCTGTTGATTGTCTTTAATGATCATCTCACAAGTAGGAAGTGATTAGCAAACTGAGTAGCAAAGTCAGATGTATATATATATATTTGAAAATCCCGCATGGAAATGTACATAAAAAAAATTGTTGAATCGATAATCGTTTTATAATCGAATCGTTGACCTCTGAATCGGAATCGAATCATGAGGTGCCAAGAGATTCCCACCCCTAATAATATATATGACTTGCATTTGCAGCTTGGAATTTGCATGGTTTTCTTAAAGAACCAGTGAACCCACAGTTTCAGCTGGAATTCAACATTAGTGTTATCGCCATGGTTACGACCGCCAACTTTGATACTTTTTTAGTACTATCGTTCTGTAACTGTTGTGAGCGTTTTAATGAGCAATGTTGTATACGAAATCTGCCACACACCGAAGCGTTACACTATAGGTGCCCGGGAAGCCTAACCCTCTCTCAGACGCGGACATTGAATACATCGGCGCTCAGACGGAGCTTCACCATCCAGACACCGTAGCATTATACTATATACACAAATAAAACAGCCTTATATATTTAAGCAATAGATCACGACAGGCTGTGGAATGTAGTGATCTATTGCTTTTATAAAACGGTTACGTAAGTATGGCAAAATGAAAGTCATAGACACCCTCAATTTTGAAAAAACTGGAAAGTCGGAAAAGCTTTTTTTTAACGAATACAAAAATGTAGTCCCACCTGGCTGCCTGTAAAGTGTGCGGTGGTTGCTATGCAACACACTGTAGCATCCTTCAGAGAGAAGGCTAGAGACGGTAGCTCGGTTCACCGGCAATTTAGCCTACTATCGAGCAGTTCACTCACCGCCTATTGCTTTACAACATTTCCACCCTCTCCATCAATCAACATATTTTTAGGCTTCAGTGAACTATGCTATTGCTTTTATGCTATTAGAGTGACACAGAACTCTGTAAACTGAATGGGCGTCGTAGCTGTGTGTATACGCTCATTATACAACAGTTAGGAACCAATCAGATCGCTTGATTTAAGCCACCCGTTTTATAATTTGCCATGAAACACTTTTTCTGTGCAGGTGGTGGCGAAATGAGCTCAATATGGTGCCAGTTGACACACTAATATGTTGGTTGTGCTATTTGTGTAGCTCATCAGTCTTACACTATTTGCATGTTTTTATCTTGTCTGTCATTTTTTCACAGTTTTCAATTTCAAACACAGGAAAGCCTAAATGCTGCCACACTGCTGTGGCAGCAATTTGTAGTCTATCTATAGAATAGTGAATGTTTGCGGGCCTGTTGCTGGTTGCTCATCATCTCTCTGATGTGTGTACCTAGGCGGTGGAGGGTGTGGCATTGCTCCCAGAGGACCAGGACTTGTCTCAGATCGGTGTTAAGAACCACGACCTGCACTTCATCACTGCGGGCAGCAAAGGTCAGGCTTCTGTTCTGGATACCATGACCCCCAATTCTAAATAAAATACAATGCTAAAGTTCCACCAAACAAAATGAATCCTGGCCGAGTGCACATCAAACACATGATCAAGCTCTAAAAATACTTGCCCGCACCCACCACCGACAGGTGTGTTGAGAGTCTGGGAGGCCAGCACGTCCCGCTGCGTCTACACCCAGGCGCTGCCCTCGGCCACGGCCCCCGCCGGCAAGGAGGGCGGAGAGCCCCATGATGGCGACGACCCCCGCAGCCTCACCTACTTGCTGACCATGGGCGCCTCTGCCCGTGTGGCAGCCGTCACGGCGGAGCATAACATCACACTGTACCAGCTACCCGCACTCAGCACCCAGCAACAGGTAGGATGCCCTGCCACCCGACGGGCAGTGTGGTAGTGGAGTGCCGCCTGCTGTTCCATCCACGTATATGTTGTTGTAGTATGTTGTTGTAGCCAGCAGGGGGAGCCGAGGTTAACTGATTATTATGTTGGAGGAATAAAACAAAAATGTTATTGGATTTATTGTTTTAATTCTATGGCTTGCGATTTTAACATGTTAATATTGCTGTGCTGTAAAATATATAAATGTTTTTGTGCTTTTGAGAAAATCTGTTTCAAAGTAATGCTGTTCTTTTCTAACAGTTAAGGATTATTCATATCTTGTTTTGGAAGAGGCTGAGCAGTCCCATGCTACATCTCTGATGTACTTACTAATATGTTTCCATCTGTTATTTTCTCCACTAACCCCAGTTCGTGGGCTACAATGATGAAATTCTGGACGTGAAGTTCCTGGGGAAGAACGACAGCCACATCGTGGTGGCCACCAACAGCTGTCAGCTCAAGGTGTTTGAGCTCCTGACAAACAGCTGCCAGATCCTGTATGGCCACACAGGTCAGTGATTGTTTGCCACCACCTGGGGGCAGCAGAGTATCGTGATTGTAAGTGGAAGCTGAATGATGCTTAAGCTATATAGGCTTTTAGGCCTTTTGCACATGAACTCGAGATGAGTTGCCCTTTCACACATGCAACCCACAAATGTTGATAGTCTGAATCTGACCTGTAGAACGTGTCGGAGACTAGACGTGACGTAAAAAGTATGGAGCGCAAGTCGCAGTGTTTTGTTTACAACACGTTGAGGTCATAAACAAGAGAAATCTCTTTTCATCTTTCAAGTTAGACATTTGTGTTAATTTGTTGTCTTCATTCCTCTTGACCCGTTGTATATCCCGGTTTTGCACCAATCGCATACCCACTCGCTCTTTGTTAATTCTCCGGCTTTCTGATTTTCCGGACTTTAAACTCGCTAGGGGCCTGGTAGGTTAAACTCCAGAGGAAGGATTCTGACATACAGCCCCAACAGGTTTTTTTTTTTGTTGAGAATTTCAGACTGCATTTGTGAAAGGCATTTAGTCCAGTTTTAGTCCCGCACCAGCATAATTAGCTTAATAATGTTGATTCATTCATGTTGATACAGAGATGCTAAGGTTTAGTCGTTGTTATTCGTTTGAGGCAACAATGGCAGTCCTCTCTACAACCCCATGTTGGCTGTCATAAAGTATCTCAAACTAAAATCTCTAACTATTTAGGAACTTAGGTTACAGTAGTTACAGTACAAGGTTACAGTGTATTCAAAACATGGGAGACAGCGACAGAGTACAAAATGACAACAAATATTGGAAAATCTAGTCTTAAAAGTCCACCTAATGGTTTAAAGACGAAAGTAACGATACTGTGTTAGGTAGTCTGATATAGGTGGGGACAAAACTATGAGAACGTGAGTGACCTTTGTAAAATCACTTTGTCAACAGTTAAAGAATTAAAACGCTGTTTTGAAACTTAATCAGTGCCCTTGAAATGATCTGGCAGTTCAGCCAGATTACTCATCAGGAGTTACAAGTCATCTAATTTCTAGTCATGGATATTTTTTGCTTCTATTAATAAATATGTTGCCATTTATTCCTCAGACACTGTGCTCTCATTGGATGTCTTCAAAAAGGGCTTGCTCTTTGCTAGTTGTGCCAAGGTAAGCTTAAAATACTTCAAAATGATGTTTGAAACTAGGAATGTTGGAATAGATATACATGGCTTTTAATTTCCTGCTTCCCATCAACCTTCTGTAAACCTTTTCCTTCATGAGTAATATTTGTAAACAAAACACATTACATTTACTTAATTATCAGACCTGTTTGGTAATTCATTGGAAAAAATGCTCCTCTTTAAAATCTGTTGTCTCTGTGTCTGTCTAGGACAAGTCTGTGCGTGTGTGGAGAATGGATGGAGACAGTGGCCAGGTGGTGTGTGTGGCTCAGGGGTCCAGCCATGCTAACTCCGTGGGCTGCATCAGCTTTTCAAGGTGAGCATCTATACTCCTAGGCTCGTAGGCTGACATTTCGCTGCACCACAGTTTGCATCCATTAATGTAAATGTCAATGGCAGTTTTGTATTATTTGTTGAAATTTTAGTTTAGTTAAAAAAAGACATTAAATCAGTGGTAATGCTAAGGGCATCCAATAGTTAATCTATGTCACTCTAAAGGACCTGGAAGGAAAACAAAAACAACCCCTACAATAGGGTTTCCCGCAGAAAATTTGTTAGTTGTTTTTTTTGGACGACTTTAGTTGAGGCGGCTGGCGTGTGTTGCTCAGGTGGCCGTCTAAGCTGTAAAGTGTGAAACCCTGAATGTATTTGTTGGCTGATTCCGGGGAATTCTTCTTTGAACCATGAAACTTACTAATAGGCTAAACATTAACTACAGTGGATGGGATTGCTCTGTACATATGACCAGCTTGGTTTCTGTGTCGTAATCTCATATTGACTTCCTGGTTAAAAAAATGAGTTATCACCATGTCTTCCTTCTTGCATGTGTAGATAAATAAAATGTTATGATATTGTTCTGTGTGTGTGTGTGTATGTCTCTCTAGGATGAAGGAGTCGTTCCTAGTGTCTGGCAGTCAGGACTGCACAGTGAAGGTCTGGGACCTTCCTGACAACATCACGACGATGTCGGGGGACATGGTCGGACTGAGTGCACGTGTTACGGAGAAGGCTCACGACAAGGTTCTCGATCTCTCTCTCTCTCGATCTCTCATTTTTGTGTGAATAATTTAAATAACGTAGACAAAAAAAAAAGGTTATCACGGTTATCCGGACAGCTGGAGTTTTCTACTCATGGTATTCCGGACAGGAAGGAAGAAGTAATTTTGAATATTATAAAAACATAATTTTTGCTTGTGTGTATCCATTCAAAAAGTAACAATATTTGCAAAAATAAAAAAAAAGTATTCTATGAGGCCTATAAGATATATTTCCCACGACTCAGAAGATTTAGTTTAGGAACTGCAGCAATGTGCCGAATACGGAGTATATGTTCAATTTTATCTGTATTATGTCTCTGTGGCCAACTGCATAATCCTTATGGCTATCGCAGCCGCAAAAAGGGCATTGTTTCACTGTCATTGATTAGGAAACAATGTGTGAATTTTGCCTGAAATGACCACTCCCAAGTAATCTATCCTTGCAGAGGAAAGATAATCTGGTCTGTCCATCAATGATACTTCTCTGTAGAATGGTCATACAGGAGATGTATATATCCTCATTCCGTTGGGTGCAAACAGCAGTTTCTGATTGGTCGTTTGCGTTTGGCCGTCATTTGACCTCCATTTCAAGATAGAAATATGGAGGTAAACGTAGGAGAAAGTGTAAGAGAATGGAATGGTGGAGGTACACGTATGAGAGAGTAGAAGAGAATGGAAAGATGGAGGTTAACGTAGAAGAGAATGGACTGATGGAGGTATACATACGAGAGAGTAGAAGAGAATGGACTGATGGAGGTACACGTAGGAGAGAGTAGAAGAGAATGGACTGATAGAGGTACATGTAGAAAAGAGTGGAAGAGAATGGACTGATGGAGGTACACGTAGGAGAGAGTAGAAGATAATTTACTGATGGAGGTACATGTAGGACAGGGTAGAAGAGAAAAGAATAGATGGACAAAATAGTCCAGTGGTTATGTGGAGTTGCTGGAAAGTGAAGCTGAATTTAAACCAGGTAATTTTGTTGTGTTGCTCATCTGGGAAAAACCACATAGATAATAGATAATTGCTGGCTTGAACACAACAATTTAACTTGCGTAACTCTCCTTGCCCCACCCATTACTCTGAAGCTTTCATATACGTGCATGTGTGCACGTTCGTCACATTAGTACTTTCCGCCACAGGTTATTCCGCTTCCAGGATTCCTTTGTTTCCTTTGACAAAGAGGCAAGTAGGTCACACTGCCCAGTCAGAAGCTGGGGTGAAAAGTCCACTCAGTTTCGGTTCATTAGGATCCTCATGAAATCAAGCATTTATCGCGTTCTATTTTTAACCAGGTTATGGTTGAGATTTGATGGATTATAATAGAAAACCATTTGTATTAGGAGCTTGTATAATGATTCCAGGTGGAAACTGAGTATTTATAAAGTATTATTTAGTATAATGTAGTATTTGTTAAAATGAATGGTCAAGCATAGAAATGGCACTCCCAGGGTTGAGGGTTAAATTCCCCATGCTTATCTTTTATCCAAAATATTTTTACACTGCATCTTACAGTGTAAAATTTTCTTCTAAAATTATTTTTATAACATCGCCTTGCGAAACCTAAGGTATCAAGAAACTTTGGGTTCAAGTTTAGCATGGGCTGCCCCTGATCGGAATCGAACCAGGGCCTCATATGCCACATGACGTATGACAGATGCCTCTCCACTTGTCACCATGGTAACCTGCCAATATCCTCCTCCCATCAGGACATCAACAGCGTGGCGGTGTCTCCCAACGACAAGCTTCTGGCGTCGGGTTCCCAGGACCGGATGGCCAAACTGTGGTCCCTGGGGCCCCCGGGGGCAGGCCCGGCCCTGCTGGGTGTGTTCCGGGGCCACAGGCGCGGAGTCTGGGCGGTGTGCTTCTCCCCCGTCGACCAGGTGCTGGCCAGCTCCTCCGCCGATGGCACGGCCAAACTCTGGAGCCTGCAGGACTACAGCTGCCTCAAGGTTCATGGTCTCATTTCTTTGGTTTGATTTCAGTTTTTTTGTAATGGTATTTTTAAGTCCACTGATTTGCGTTGTTACTTACTCAATGTGTTGGATGAAACTAGGAATGCACAGCTACAGATAACAGGACTCGGATCAGCCCCGATACTGTGCTCATGTACTCCTGAAACTCTGATGCAACCACTTAAATGTATATATTTTTTTAGTTTTTTAGATATCCAACTTTTAAAACCTTTTTTAAAACCTAATTTTAATCAATTAATTTAATGGAAGTCAATGGGAGGACGGCGAAGCCGAGAGAGAGAATCAGTGTGCAAAATACCCTTCAATATTCGGGGGGGTCCCCATCTCCCGATTGTTGCGCAATATCAATCTAAATTTTTTCATGCAGTAGGCCTATAACATACTTAGCAGACGTCAAGGCGCAAAGTCAAAGTACTTTGTGGGCGGTTCTATGGCGCTGTTGCTATTATGACGGCGAGATAAATTAACTTTGCACCCAGCGCAAATCTAAAATGGGTTGGGCTGAAACCCGTAGGTGTGTTTTGGGCGTAACATGCAATAAACCAATGAGAGTGGCATCTCCCATCCCCTTTAAGAGCCAGCGCATTTGACTTGACAAGTTGATATTTTGACAGCCCGTTTGCAGTGTCCACTGAGACAGATGCATGACCACAATTTCAAACTTCAAATGGCTCAGTTTATGGCCAAATAATATGCCTAATTAACACATGGAATAGCGTTTTCTTCTCCAACTTCAGAAACACTGATTCGTCATGTAAATTGCGGCAAAGACAACTTAAAACATATAATATGCGGACGCGGTCCTCGATGGCCGCAACTGTGGGTCTATTTAATGATATGCGGCAATACATTAACAAACATTGTTTGTTACCAGTATTGTATACATTATCGTTATCGACTTGTGTTCATAATATGCATGTGTCCCCCTGTTAATATACATCGCCATGCACTGCATTATGCGTTACGTGTTTAATTTGCGTGTGTTTAGACAGATGGACGTGCACCAAGCATCACCCGCATTCATTCATTCTTTTAAACACTCACTCGCGGTAAAACTATGTTTTCTCACAATCAAATACTCATCAATCCTAAATGTAATGGGCTTGTACACGATGTCTGGGTCAAGAACATATGTGTTTGCTGTACGGTGTTTGCAGATGCATTGATTTAAAAGTACAACTTACTGCTGTATCAGCTGTTCTTTCCCAAATCATTTAACCAATCATTTACCCTAAAACTAGATTTTGTTTTGGAAGCCTGGAATATACTTTGCTCGAATGTATTATTGTTATTATTATTGTTTTAACGCATGGCATAGCCTACTATACTTCATTCATGTTCATTCATGCAGCCCTATGGAAAAAAATGTTTCCACAATCCACACGCTATTTCTATGCAGTTTCACACGTATGAATAATCTTTCACATAATATTTGAATCGTATAGTTTGCATGTTTGTGCTGTATATAGCCTACGTGTGTGTAAGCGTAGGCTATGTTGTATTTTCGACCTGCCATGGCACGTCAAAATAACTGCACTATCCGCTATAGACCAGGTATTTTTCGGTCAGTGGCGCAATTGTATTGCCGCATTTTTTAGATCACTAAAATAGCACAAAGTATCATTTGCGCCGGAACAAGCCCCTGCTTTTCGCCGACACGCCTCTCCAGGCGCAAGTGTTGTGGTGCCTGGTTGCTGCGGGGGAAAATCAGCTTTGCACCGGGTGCAAACTAGCAACGACACATGCGTCGGTGTAGAAAGTCAATTGCACCGGGCACAAGATAGGGCCCTTCTTCTGTTTGGCGCACATGGCTAATTTGCATACGTGCACAGGACTGGCGGGCTCTGCTTGGCAAAAAATAGAACATATTTGTGAATAAATGTTTAAAATTCTGAATACTGGACATGGTGAGCTTAAACACATTTAAATGACCATTAGTGACAATTATTTTTTTATTTTTTTTTTGGACGAAATTTGAGACTTTCAGGGGGTCTCATGGGTTAATCCCCCCATATTTCGCACACTGGAGAGAATGGTCTGCCCATTCTCACACACCTTCGCAACTTGGTCAACAGTTTAATTTCATATATATTCAGTTGGTCTCATTGACTTAAGTTGAGGCTAGAGTGTGATGACGTCAGTCGCACTATTTCAACGTGGCTATTCCAATGTGGCTATTCCAAAAGGTAACCATTTCGGACGTCGTAGAGACGCTTACGTCAGTATTTAACCTAGAAACACAAAGTGTTACGGTATTTTATTACACTGGTGCTAAAATGATTCATCGATTGGAAATATGATTGTTAAGTAGCAGGCGTTTGTGTGTGGCGACCCCCGTTTATATGTCTAGAGGCTAGGTGCTTGCTTCATATACGTTGTACTTCCGGTAGATGCTAAATGATACGATTTTGACAGGTCTTAAAAATGCATTTGATTATGGAACCAATAACCACTAATGCATACTGTGCAACCCTGGTTAGAATTATCGGAGCACACCCAGCTAGTGTGTCGTGGGGCTATTGGCATCTCCTCTCGTCAAGAAGCTACTTGTTTCTGTTAACGTTCATTTTATATACTTTGGGTAAATGCCACATGATCTGGCTTGAGAACAGCACTGCACCTTGTGCACATTGTCAAATATATCTATTGATGCATCTACATTTTTCAGAATCAGTTTAATTTCATACCCGCTTTGTATATTTTCAGTTTGTCTCGTTGACTTCTGTTGAGGCTAGAGTGTGATGACGTCACCCGCTCTAGCCCTGGGTAGGCGGCTATCAGAAAAGCTAACCATTTCGGACGTCCCAGAGCCTAACGGCGTCAATATTTAACCTAGAAACAAAACTGACCACACACACACACACACACACACACACACACACACACACACACACACACACACACACACACACACACACACACACACACACACACACACACACACACACACTCGACTGTAACACTGACTTGATTCAACCATTTCAAAATTTATCAGAACAGCTCAGGTATTCTATGCAGCAATTTAGCGCTCGTCCGAAGCAACGAGAGATCTAACAGGTATTTTTCTTTTTTTGGCGTGACATTTGTTGCGTGTGCGTGAGATATTTATACTTAAAAATCGTGTTAAAATAAATTTAAAAAGCAGAATCAATTTGTGGAGCTCGTTGTTGAATCTGTGGCGCTGCGCCACACATTGGTCTATGTATGGGAAACACTGATGTCTATAGTAGGCTCTACGTTTTTGTTTAATGAAGCATCACTTATATACTCTTACAACTCTTGCGTACACAGTTTAATGTAGTCATGTTCTGTTACTTTGCAGGTAATTCTGGGACTTGGATTTTCCTTCATATCAGTCATACTTTTTTGCCAGTATGGAGGTGAAATAGGCACTACAATCATAATGGTCTTAAATTTAACTTATTGAAACCCACAGAAACGTATTGGCAAGTACCCAAATATAAGAAAAAGTGATGAAACTAGATGAAACGCGTTTTTGATTGGAAGGTTTCTACGACGCCTTAATGGTACTGGCTAGGTTGAGTCGTAATGCACAATGTGACATGAAATGACCACCTATGTGTGAAACTGGAATTAAGCCATCAATTGTGATGTAGAATTAATGGAGTGATCTCCAGTAAGAATTAGTAGAGACTATGAGCCCTTCATCTTGTGACTGCACTATTGAGAAACAGCGGTCCTGTAATTAAAGCTGTGGTATTATTAAAATTGGGTTAATTTAGTTATGATGTGTCCGATGGCACAGTATGTCATCCAAGATGACGTGCAATATGAACATTTTGGTGGGGATTTTTTGGCACCTTTTTGGACGTAATTTCCTTATTCAAAAAATTCAAGAATTTTTAACTCAAACCGTTTTAAGCAAGTCTATTGAAAGCTGTTTATTTATTTATATTTTTTTACGTATTCAAATTCAGTAGTGTGGTGGCTTGGTAGCCTTTGAACAAGGAGACCTTGTTGTGTATAGTTTACGGTTGGCTTTATTTCTCCAGACATTCGAGGGCCACGATGCGTCCGTTCTGAAGCTCGTCTTCGTCAGCCGAGGAACACAGCTACTCACCAGGTAAATAGGTGTTTGTTTGTGTGTCAAAGCTACTCCCTGGAGCAACATGCATTTTACAGGGCTCCTCCATACCAAGGACACAGTGTGGTGATGTTGGAAGCGGTTTATTGATACACAGGAGGTGTAACATGCTGCCATACAGGAGATCTCCTGGAGTGTGTTGTGATGGCTGGTTTAAACTGTCCACATTTATTGCTCTATGCAAAACATGTGTGCATCCCCACCCAGCCCCAGAGTCAGAGTTTGACTCGGGCCAGGTGAGGCTGCTTAAACCAGCCATTATCCACACACATTATGTACAGTATCCATTTTCACAAAATGGAGTACCCCGGCCTCAAGACTTTTATCAAATCACTAAAGGCTTTCATTCTTTGTCTCTCCCAGTGGTTCAGACGGCCTAGTGAAGCTGTGGACCATCAAGACCAATGAATGTGTGAAGACCCTGGACGCCCACCAGGACAAGGTGTGGGGTCTCCATGCCAGCCGCCAGGACCACAAGATGGTAACAGGGTCGGCTGATTCCACCATCACCATCTGGGATGTGAGTAGCACTCACGGCTCAAAACACAGCTTCTAATGTGCAAGTTGTCTTGGAGGATATCAGGGGGGACATGGTAGTCAAGTTGGGTGACGCCTAGAGATGCTCCGATCAGTATTTTTGGGCCCGATCACCGATTACCGATCACCAAAACCATGCACTGCCGATCACAGAATGACAGCAGAATGGGAATCTTCCATATCTATATCTATAATCTGGATAGGCGGTAAGCACCACTCTGCTCCAATAGACTCTTTATTTTTTCTCTTTAGATCACCCATGACTGAAACATGCCGCTAAATGCGTTCATCAAAGCCTCCACAGAATGTGACTGTAATATACGGTACTGAAATGTGCCTGCGCGAATACTGCTTATTTACGGTACTGAAATGTGCCTGCACCAATACTGCTGTATATACGGTACTGAAATGTACCTGTGAGCATACTGAGCTATGCAAGTTCTCAGTAAACGACACTAAACGTTAAACTGCCTCCTTTGCCATCTTTACAGCGACCCCGTGAAATCCTAAAAAATATTCGGATATTCTGGATAGTTTTGTTCCTCATCACATAATTGGCCCAGGGGTGTTGCGTAGTGATAATGACAATAATTAATTATCATGGCCGTTCACAAAAGAACTTTGGACAAACTCCGGAGAATCAGGTCCAGAGTTGATCAGGTGTTGCCCTTCAACACGTGCAACAAAGAGGAGATGAGCTGCATCAGACGTGTTCACACATATTGGATATACTCTGTATACTTTAGGAGAGGGTTGGCACCTGGGAAGAGTGTGTAGGCAGGACGTGATGCAAAATGTAGGCAACTGAATTGTATACTGAGAGATTGGCATGGTTTTATTTCAGTTAGCCTATTAGCTGGTTTGATTTACATTGAGAAATCATTAGGCTAACTAACAGCTATAAGGCTAACTGAAAAGAACCATGCCAATCTCTAGGTATGGTGAAGGGTATGTGATGATGTGGGGCTATTTTAATTCCAAAGGCCTAGTTGACTTCATCAGGATGCATAGTATCCTGGATCTATAAAATAACTGGCTTTTAAAAATAAAAATCTGCCTGCCTCTATGGGAATTTTACACAGGGGTGTCTATACTTATGCACCCTGTATTATAATGGAGAACATTTATTTATTTACGATACATTATTCATTCACAAAGCAAATTGGTGTCTCAGATTCTCCAGACTTTACACTAGGGGCCTGTTGAGTTAAACTCCAGAGGAGACATTTATGTTCACACATAACAGCCTCACCGGGGATTATCCAGACAATTTCTGGCATTCTGTGCATGTGAGAAAGGCCTTATGGTGTCTCAACAAGCCATCAGGTCTAAATATAGCACAGGAGCTCGAAAGTCTGGAGAACAGGATTGTACAGCCTGATGTTGAATTATCATAGCAGAAATGTCTGCTACGATAATTGATATGTTTTAAATGGCTCTCGTTCACATACACATAAATATTTATTTGTTTGAAGCAGTTCATTGTCTATTGTCTGTAAAAGCTGGTTTCGGAATTATTTCAAAACTAAGTTTGCAACTCGCTCAATTGTATTGGGGAAAAGTGAAATTCTACACTTTTACAATGGAAGCCATTTAAAAAAAGCAATCACTTTTTTCCTTAAATCATAGAACTATTAAGGGTTGAGCATATATTCTAGGTGTCTTCTTTTTTTTCAGTTCCACAAGTAAGTTCAAAGTGGCACTTTGCTTTTCTTTTCTTTAGAAGAGTAGCTTTTTAGTTTTTGAATGTTTGATTGTTTTGTCTGTGTTTATGCCATTGCAATACCTACCGGCCTGCCTGACCAAAACCCACTGGCCAACAGAGAAGAATAATGTATTGAAAATGTGCATCATCTTCCTCAGGATGTGACTGAGGTGGAGCAGGCGGAGGAGCAGGCCAAGCAGGAAGATCAGATACTCAAGTGAGTTCCATTTCCACTTTTATTTAAGGGCCCTCCCTTTGACACCTGTATGGGAGCTTGGTTCGCCCTTACGAGAAAAGTTTATATGCACTTGCAACGTGCATTCAATGTCCCCAGTCTATCACCGATACATTTGGGTTAGTTGGGTCTATCCATGCATCTTGCATCTGGGTAGACACTCACTTAATGTCACAAATGGTCATATGGATTATGTAATAGCTAATTGACTGCACACAGGGCTCTTGTGTCAGGTAGCCTGAAA
Organism: Micromesistius poutassou; assembly: GCF_964030765.1. Taxonomy (NCBI): domain Eukaryota; kingdom Metazoa; phylum Chordata; class Actinopteri; order Gadiformes; family Gadidae; genus Micromesistius; species Micromesistius poutassou. The sequence goes on along the minus strand of NC_140271.1, from coordinate 7,234,947 downwards.
ATGAATCAGTCATCGCTGTTTAGGAATGTGCTCAAGACCACAATGAGTCCTGGGAAAGGCTAAAGTGCAGAACAAACAAGAGGACTCACTGTCTGTCGCTAAGAGGTAGTAAGGTCCCAGACCGAGCCCAGAGCAAAATCTTGTTGCACCCTAATCCTTCTACCTGTCATCCTGATTGATCATAAAAGCTTTGTTAGGGAGTATTTCTTCAAAGCTTTTGCATCGGCATACACGTCAAATAGGTAATAATTGAGAAAATCTTTGATGCCTAAGGTATATTAATTTATATTATTTGACATTGATCATAACAGAAATGGGAACACATTAACTGAGACATACTCACACAGGTCGCGTAAGTAAACTAACACCAAGTTAAAAAAGTGAAGAAAAGGAGCCGAGACACTAATGGCTTGTGTATGACAAAATCTTTGTTTACCATGGCGGATGGTCAACTAGAGGAAACCTCCATGGTATTTTGGTGCTGATAATACTGCTGTGTCACGTGCAGGCAGCAGGAGCTGTCCAACCTTCTCCATGAGAAGAAGTACCTGAAGGCCCTGGGTCTGGCCATCTCTCTGGACCAGCCACACACCGTGCTCACCGTCATCAGAGGTACCATAATGCACCAGCACAATACACGATGCAATGCACGACAAGCCATTATTCAATACACTATACTATATCAGTGTTTCCCATACATAGACCAATGTGTGGTATCTCCGCATAGCACTCTTTCTCCCTGTCATTCTCGTTCACACACACACGCATGCGGGTACACTTATAATCGACCCGCACTCACCCAACGTTTTCAACCCAACCGCAACTCAGACCGCAAGTATTAATATTAAAATAATGTACCTGACCTGCTTCACGATTCACTTATTTTAAAAGGTATAGGCCATGCTCTTGATTAGCTTAATCTTCTTCTTGGCTTACGTAAAACTGACATCCCTGAGTCATATGCATCAGCATTCATGTTAAACTTAATAATAATAGCTTAACATTCACAATAAATAAGTAAATTTCCCGCTAGCCTACATAAAATGTTGTTTGAGCAGTTACTATACTTAATATAGGCTACATATTCGAAATAAAACGGTGACCTTAATCAGATAGTTACCTGGTCTAAGAAAAAAGAAAGTTACCTCTACGTTGGCACCTGGAAAGCTTGTGCTGCATCTTTGCTCAAGTCATTCAGCCAATTATGTCTGTCTTTTATATGATAAAGCCTACTGTATATTTTACAAAAGTGTATTCGGCATCTTTATTTTAATGACCTGACCCGAATATCATTAAAATATTTTTTGGTGACTTGCAACCGCTCAATTTGGATCAACCTACGTATCACTTATACACGCACAGACAGCTGATTCGCCCGCTCCTCCTCTCCACGAGCAATGCTGGAGGCCTATCAAAGGAAAACCTGAAGCAGTGGGATATTTGGTCAGGTAGGGTTATTGATATTAGTTGAGATAGGTATTGAGTTTAGTATTTGTAATAAAAAACTCCAGCTTTAGTTGTTTTTTGCATTTCATTCCTTGAATGTCACAGAATCTAAAGATTGCCACTAAAATAGGCAAAAATTCAGGTAAAAACATAACTTTATCAATCAAATTTGGTGAGTAATTCTCAAAATGAAACTTAATAGACAGCTCTAACATAAAGTCCAGGTATTTGTAAGAGCAAACTAATTCTATTATCCTGCCCTGTTATGTATGTAGTTGGGGCAAGGAATTAAACCAGGCAGGGTTCTGGTAAAAATGTGTTCAACAATTCACATCTTTTGATGGAAAGACATTTAATCAACGGTGTGTTTAATAGTAGTATCTTCGTGCCAGCGGAACATTCCATTGGGAGAATGGGTTGTGCCGAAAGGTGATGCCACAGCATAGCTACGCTTCTAGAACGAAAAGCCTTTAAGTTATGTGGGTGTGGGTGGTCAGTCTTCTGTGTGCAATTTGCTGTTATGTTTTGCTTTCAAGGAGAGCATATTCTATCTAGACCAGGGATCGGCAACCCTAGGCACGCATGCCACCACTGGCACGTGGACGCATAATCATTGGCACACTTGCAAAAAAATTTTTTAAATCCAGCCATCCATTGAATTTTTTCATGTGCCAACTGGCTATGAGAAGCCTGTGTTAGCAGTTACCTCCAGCATCATTAAATAAAACCGATTATTAAGGCTTTTATTACTACTACCTAATGATATCAGCTATGAAAGCTCTTTGTTACAATTACCATACAACAGGCAATCAGTTTGTTTAAACTGAAACAAAAAAAAACGACAGCTCGTCGGTCTTGCCATTTCTCGGCTCAGTATTACTGGGAGTTACCACTCAGTAAACATAACCTCAGTTGAAAGGAAACAACAGAACACCTTGACACAACCTTGCAAATAAAAAATCCATTCATTATAAAAATAAATAAATTGTATCACTGTTATTTACATTTACATTTAGACATTCAGTTGGAGACGATACAGTGATGTTCTCGACAGTGACCAGTAAGTCCAAGTGAGGGCAATCTCTCCCCGGTATTAGGAGGAGCTCAGACTTGTTGAGGTTAAGCCTCAGGTGATGGGCGGTCGTCCAAGTGCTGACGTCTGCCAGACATTCAGATATGCGTGTTGCAATCAGGGCTTTGTCAGAGGAGGGGAATGAAAGGAATAGCTGGGTGTCGGCGGCATAGCAGTGATGTGAGAAACCGTGTGATGTAATTACAGAGCCTAGAGATCTGGTATAGAGGGAGAACAGAAGGGGCCCCAGTACAGAGCCTTGAGGGACACCAGTGTCAAGTGTGCAAGGTTTGGACAGGGAGCCATTCCATGTGACCTGATAGGTGCAATTCGACAGGCAAGATGTGAACCAGGATAGGGCCGATTTAGCAATGCCAAGTTCGGCGAGAGTGGCAAGGAGGATCTGGTGGTTCACCGTGTCAAATGCTGCGGAGAGGTCGAGGCGAATGAGAACCGATGAGAGGGACGAGGCTCTGGCAGCACGGAGGGACTCAGTCACTGCGAGGAGAGCCGTCTCAGTGGAGTGTGCCTTCTTGAAGCCTGACTGGTGAGGGTCAAGCAAGTTGTTATGTGAGAGATAGGAGGAGAGTTGGTTAGAGACGGCACGTTCAAGTGTTTTAGAGAGGAATGAAAGAAGAGCTACTGGTCTGTAGTTCTGGATCTCGGTGGTGTCAAGGGTTGGTTTTTTGAGGAGAGGCTTTATTCTGGCAGTCTTGAAAGACGCCGGAATAATGCCTGAAGTGAGGGAGGAATTGATGAGGGCGGTGAGAAATGGCAGGAGGTCGACCGAGATGGTCTGAAGGAGAGAGGAAGGGATAGGGTCAGGAGGGCAGGTGGTGGCGTGGTTGGAGTTAACTATTCTATTGACTTCTTCGGAGGTGGGGGGGGTGAAGTGGGTAAAAGCAGAGGTGGGGATGGGTGGAGGGAGGATGGTGGGTGGAGGGAGGGTGGTGGCAGGGGTAAAAGTGGAGCTGATGTCCTTCACCTTCTGGGTAAAGTAGGTGACAAAGTCATCAGCAGTGAGGGAGGGAGGAAGGAGGCAGAGGGGAGGGAGGGGTGAGGAGGGAAGAGAACATGGAAAATAGTTTCCTTGGGTTGGAGGCGGAGGAGTTGATTTTAGACCGGTAGAAAGTTGATTTGGCTGTTGACACAGTGGAGGTGAAATCTGAGAGAAGATGAAGATAGTGAGATAGATTATTAGGACAGTCTGATCTCTTCCATTTCCTCTCAGCTGCCCACAACTCTGCTCTATAAGACCGCAGAGATTCGGACAGCGGAAGGTGGAGGGGGTGAGGATCGTGCAGGTCTGGAGTGGAAGGGACAGAGGGAGTCCAAGAAGGAGGAGAGGGAGGATAGCATAGTGTCTGAGGCTTCCTCAGTGGATAGTTGGGAGAATTGTTTGACAGAAGGTAGTGAGGACAGAACAGTTGAGGCAAACGTAGAGGGAGAGAGAGATTTCAGGTTACGGCGGCTGGTGACAATGTGAGGGGTAGAGAGGAGGGAGGGAGATGACTTCAGGGGGAGAGAAAAAGCAACAAAGTGATGGTCAGATACGGGGAGCAGGGTGACAGAGAGCCGAGGTACTGCAGGACCTTGTGAATATCAGGTCAAGTTGGTTGCCAGCCTTGTGTGTGGGGGGAGAAGTGGAGAGTGTCAAATCAAAAGTGGCGAAAAAGTTCAGGTGAGTGTAACTTCTCTGGCAGGATGTTGAAGTCGCCAAGGATAACGAGTGGTGTGCCATCTTCAGGAAAGCAGCTGAGGAGGGCATCCATCTCGTCATAGAAATCACGGAAGGGACCTGGAGGGCGGTAGATCACTACAATGAAGAGCTTGATAGGCAGGGTGACAGTGACAGCGTGGAGTTCAAATGCAGATCTGGCCAAGTGTTCTAGTGGAAGAATCTGGTAGGACCACTTCGGCGAGATGAGGAGTCCAGTCCCTCCTCCTCGCCCTGATGGTCTTGGGGTGTGTGAGAATGAGAAGGCGGTGGAGAGGGCAGCAGGAGTAGCAGAGTTTTCTGGAGTGTTCCAAGTCTATGTAAGGGCCAGGAAGAGGAGGGTCATCAGGTTATGAGCTGTGGGTAATTCCAAGAATGTGTGTGACACTAGTCGTGTTCACATGGACACTTCTGATCCGATTAGAAGTGGAAGAACAGCTCAATCAGAATAAAAAATGATCATATATACGCCTCAATCTGATTGGAATAGAATTCCATGCGGAATAGAAGAGTCCGAATAGTCCGCTATAATCGACATGTATACACTTATTCCGATTGGTTTGGGGTAGGTGCGGCTACTTTTTAACTTGGAGGGATGGCATCAGCAGCTGCAGTAGTTCACAATTGGTCTGTCAATACTTTTATGCACCCCAAACTTGACCGCTGTCAAGGAAAGTGGATTTTTTGCCTGATTCACGTCTTTCGTATCGAGTCCGCAAGTAGTCCGGTAACCTAATATCAACCCCAGCGGATTCGCTGGGGCGACGTCAACGTCTTTGGCAGACTATTTCTCTGCTGATCAACACTACGAATGGTAATTGTAAAAAGACACACCCTGTGAAGTTATTTTTTCGTTTTGGCAAGTAGCCGGGTAATAAGCGGGATAACGTATAGAACGTCGCCGTTCCTTCAGGACGAAGCAAGACACCTCCGGTTCATGTCGGTGTCCGGTTCGCCCTGGTGTCCGGTTCGCCCTGTCTGGGCTTATTTTCCCCATAATGACCGGCGTTCTATACATTATCCCTTACATAACAGCACCCTCTCCCAACAGTCTTGGCTGGGCATGCTCATCTAAATACGTTTTGTTTGCGGCGGAGGAAGATATAAAGACCGGACGAGAAACTGATGTCGCTGTGCGGTCCTCCTTCTTAATTGAAGGAGCAGGCAGAGAAAAGCTCTCTCCTGCTGGGCTTAATTAAAATTAAAATCAAATACATAAAAATGCCAAATAGTGATAAGACGTCCATTATGTCTCCGCCCGCCCAGATGTGTCAGGTGTGCGCGAGAGACATACGAACGTACGCTGACCACTTTTTTATATGCCATATATACAGCACATTTGGATCGCATGATAGGAATAGATCTATTCCGATTAGAAATCTTTGAATTTATGAATCGTGGAAATGATTAGTTAAATTATTTGGGAAAGAACAGCTGATACAGCGGTAAGTTGTACTTTTAAATCAATGCATCTGCAAACACCGTAGGCTACAGCAAACACATATGTTCTTGACCCAGGCATCGTGTACAAGCCCATTACTTTTAGGATTGATGAGTATTTGATCGTGAGAAAACATAGTTTTACCGCGAGTGAGTGTTTAAAAGAATGAATGAATGCGGGTTATGCTTGGTGCGCGTGTGTGTGCACGCCCATCTGTTTAAACACACGCAAATTAAACACGTAGCCTAAGTTAAGTGTATGAGAAGGAAATCGAGTCAGTCGACCTGCGATAAGCAGCTGATTCTGAACGAACTCGTCTTCGAGATGGACGTGTTCTAACGCATTTTTAATCAATGAAATGTTAAAGCAACAGTATATATCTGACCATTTCATTTTCGAAATTTTAGGTGAAGCCGAGCTTCCCTTGCAGTCGAGAAGTCGTCACTACGAAAGAATGCAATGTATCCAACTAGCGGGATCTAAATAAACTAAGCTCCAGCAAATTACTACAATGCAGAAGTAGTGGAGAATGGCGAAACACAGCAACTCTAGTCTACTCTCAACCAAAATAAAACTAATCGCAAACCTGTTAGGTTACTTTTTAGCAGGATAGAAGAGATGCTGATGCGGCTCTCAGCTGTGCCGGAGCGTTCAGAGTTGCTAGGGAGACCACCTGCCGTCGCCGCCCGGTGCAGCAGTGTGAACTGCCCAGTTTTTAGAACGTCTCAGCCCGTCTCGTCGCAAGGAGTTGCGAGTTGCTAGCAGTTGCGTCGCAAATCTTTGGTCTGAACTGGGCTTAAGAATTCTGCGATGCGGAAATCTGGTACTAGAAATGGAATCAACTCAAAATATTGTAGAACTTGCTAAATTTCAGTAATTTGGCTAAAATTGATAAATAATAATCAAAAGTAGGCATGACTAAAGTAGTAACCTAAATGATTAATAATTGTTAAGTTACAGACGAGTAGGCATATATTCATAATTCCGTTTTTATGAATTTAAGTTTAAAGTTTAATTCGAACGCCGTGTTCGAGAGGGGTTGGGGGAGATCACATCGTCACACCACAACTTGCCTCTACTTTGAGAAACATGTCAAAGTGGTCGTCTGAGATGGCCAAGTCGTCTTAAAAAAGATATTAAATTCAACCCTAACTCAAGCAAATTCAGTCAACATACTATTGATTGGACCCATGATTCAAAATGTGTGAAAAGATAAGAAAGCTTGTTTCTAGTGACGCGTTGCCGAGCAGCCGCCGGCAAACTCACCTGCCCTGTGTGTCCGACCGAACAGATAACGGCCGAAGAAAATCTTCCTAAACATCATCATTGCTGAGCTGTCCGCATGCAAATTATTATTCTAGAACAATAAGCTATTGTGTAGAAATATCGTGATGCGGTCAGCTGTCTGCCTCTCGATCTAGCTTACTATCGTTACATAGTTCCAAATAGTGCAATGTTGTGTGCATTAGGGCTGCACAATTAATCAAATTTTTATCACGATGACGATATTGGCTTCCCACGATAAAATGCATGTGATTGCGCAATATTTAAAATGCATGCATGCTGTGATGGCATATTTATTTTAGTAAACCTTTATTTTGGGCACCATTTTAAATCAAGAGATTTATTTAAACTCATCTCATCATATGGGTACAATGAATAAAGTGAAATCATTTTTATTTTGCTTCTAGGAGGTCACATAAATAAACCTTATTTACATTTAACAAATCTTTTACAATATAAACATTGTAAATCTGTGCCCTGTTGATTTAAGTTGGTGTTATGTATGCAACGTTTTGTACATTAGCAGGAATGTAGCACAATGGATCACGGATGTTAAAGCAGTGTTATGTTTACGTCACCGTTCAATAAAAATATTTGTCAATCAAATTAATAATGTGATATTAATATTGATCAAAATAATTGTTATAATAATTTTAGCCATAATCTTGCAGCCCTAGTGTGCATCATTAAAAATGTACTGTTAGATCTTATTCAATTGTTGACCGTTTTATTCACAAAAGAAGACTTTTTTTGATGATCAAATTAGCACAAAACAAGTCGATTAGTTGCAGTTGCCATATTTGCCAAGTAACAAACCTCTAACTTCTACTGAATGGGTGCGCATGCGGGTACACACAGGATTCCTTTTTGATGACGTCATACACAGTCCCTCCACTAAAAAAATCCCCACTACACCACTGGTTCCAGCCATGCCAGGAAATACTTCCTTTCGGTTGACACTTGTTATTCTACTTCGTTTAAGAATGCTTGATTCTGATTGGCTTGGAGGAGGGCATTAACCTGGCAGGTTGCCCGCTGACTTGTCGGTTGTACTTGCTGCTGACTGAGCACAGCGTCATCATAGTAGATCAATACACCGCTTTTATTTTTTTCTATCACAGAAATTTCAAACATGAGGTCCATTGTAAAAATAAACCTTGTTTAAAAAAGTTTCTAAAATGTGTCAGAAATCTATCGGAGAATCAGTCGATACATAGTTTCGCAAGCAAGATACAATGTAGCAACTACGTTATTAAACTAGTGATCAGATGCAGCCGTGTGTGGTTGCTATAGAAACTAATTAGCTACAGCTGAGCTAACGTAAGAAAAAGCATAATTATTAAAGTATTTGAATTGTTTTATTATGTTGGCAAGCAAGAAGTAGAATAAACAAGATAATCACCTCAAGGCAGGGCAATAAACAGTTTGATATGCCCGGCTCGAGGAAGGTTACCGGTAAGGTAAGCTGTCCCCAAACCGGGCATATCAAACTGTTTATTGCCCTGCCTTGAGGTGATTATCCCTTACTTAATGCGTGTTTTTACAATTTGAATGGTACTTATGGAAGTGGTTCACTTGGATTACTCTATTGCTCACTTGGATTGCTCTATTAGAAATACCAGTTGCACAAGGCTGTTTTTTTTTTTTTTAAATCTCATTCCATCAGTCAGGTGAGTAGATGGAATGGGGAAACGTTGGCTGAATGGGGGTTGGCAATAGTGGTTTATCCTTTTGTAAAACCTGGACAGCCTGTTGAGCTTGTCACTGAGGCCATTATTGAAAGACCTTCATTCCGTTTGGCCAACAGAAATGTATGTCAGAGGCCATGCCGTAACGCTCCACTGTACGTGCATAGCACATAGTCGTGCCATTAAGTGCAACACATGAGGTCCCCCCGTTCTGACAGCAAACCCCACCACCTTAACTAACAAATTTGCTCACTTTCCTGTGTTGCACCCAGCGATCCGTCAGAGCGAGGACAGCCGTGACCTTTTGGAGAGGACGTTGCTGAAGCTTCGATTGGACCAGAAAGGTAAAGAGTCAAAGGTCATGACCTGATGATTTGTTCTGTGATGAACCAATGTTTGGCCATGCAAACGCTTGTACGTCAATCAAAAATCAACGATTTTCGTTAGGGTTTTTTCCCCCCCTATAGAATGTGGACTATCTATTCCCTCACATCCCATCTACACATTTACATTAAAGAATGTAGCAGCAGCGCTTTCATCCAAAGACTGAGAACCCTCGTTGGACTGCAGTCATGCGATTGGCTGAAAACAAGGGAGGCATCTGATTGGCTACAGAAAGTTCCTTGTTGAAAAAAACGTCAGGGGAGTCTCAAAAATCCACATATAAAGACAGACCAGTTCACACACAAATGCAAACAAGTTCACAAATGAAAAGCGTCTTGTAAATTCAAGTTTAACAGTTTGTATATAAATGTAACAACATCCAAATACATTTTTGATGAAAATTGCAAATATTTTTTTAATTCATATATTTATGGATTTATATTACATCTATTTAAAATAAGACATTTGTGTGTGCATTGAAATGCACACGTAATGTATTTGTGAGAAGAGAGTAATTTATATATAAATCACAAAATACATTTGTGAATCCTTCTCTGTGCATTCATTATTAATGAGACTGTTCTGACCCCATAGAGAACAGGCAAAGCTTAAAAATCTGACTAAAGAATGTACATGAAGTGCTGCATATGAGGGGTGATGAAAACATGCTGTAGAATTTCAATTATTTTAGAGTGGACACGTTGATGTCTTAATTTTATTGTAGTGGAGATTCCATTGGAACGGATTTGATTTTGATGCACATTTTTGTATATCTTGTATACTGTGATGAACAGGTGAACTACATCTCTGTAGAAATCTGGCCAAACAGGAAAGATACATGGATAGATGGATGTGATGATCTCAAAATAAATTCATAAGAAGAGATACAATGTGTAATTAACAAGTAAAGTTCAAGGCAAAAGATGGGTAGTCATTGGTAATCATAAAAAATGCAGCCAATCGACGCTGTGGTCCTTTTAAGAACACACAAAACGGTGTCTCAATGTGAATGACGGCCTGCCTCAGTTGCCCAAGGTACTGTGTTCAGGGTACAGTATTCACGCTACGGTGTGTCTCATCTGTGTATATCCATCCCCCGTCTCCATTCCAAAGAGTCTCTGCTGCGCTACTGCGCCGTGTGGAACACCAATGCCCGGAGCTGTCTTGACGCCCAGGCCGTCCTGCAAGTGCTGCTGACGCATCTGGCCCCCGAGGAGCTGCTGCAATACCAGGGGGCCCGGGGACATCTGGAGGGCCTCATACCGTACACAGGTCCGCACACACACAGGTTTTTAGACTTGGATCGGACCAAATTTGTTTTAAGTATTTAATGTATTGTACTGAGATGGATTATTCGCCAGCACTCGGCAGTCAAGTGTCAAGTCAAGTGGTGACGTCACTAGTTTAACTACATTCCTCAGTAGGGTAACGTCACTGTTTTTTTCTAAATCAAATAGCTTTTCAGTAGCTAAGCTCTTTCATTGATCAAGAAGCGCGTATCCACATAGTATCCACACAACCTACATTTCCAGAGCATTTCTCTGGGAACGAGAAACGCAGCAGAGCTTTCTGCTGCAGTCGGAAGTAAATGTATGAATCAGTACCCCCATGCTAGTCACGATAAACATAGAAAGAAGTAAGATGTTGTTTGTCGATGGTAGTTGAAAGATGCCCTTCCGTATGATGTGACATCACGTACCAATCATTAAGCTGACACCTGACATCAGACACGCAAGCACCCCCACACAGACCAGACACACAAAGTTGATGGAAAGATGGCAGAGGGAACTGAAGTTTTTTTTTTTTTTACAGGTGACTTAGTTCACTTATGATGGAAATGTGTTTCCACTTCTGTGTAGTGAAGCTTCATTTATGCCCCTTTTCCACCGACAGTACCAGCTCAACTCGCCTCGACTCGCCTCAACTTGGCCCGCCTTTTTTTGTGTTTCCATTGGCAAAAAAAGTACCTGTTTTTTTAGTAGCACCTCCGTCGAGGTTCCAAGCAAGCTGAGCTGGTAATTTTGTATGACGTAAACAGGCTGCTGGAAACTGATTGGCCAGCGGCTGCAAATGGGAATAATCACTCGAAGTTAAGTTGTGTCCAGCGTGGCTAGAGTCCACGGACCCGCTCCCAAGGGGGACACGGATCGGCGTTTCGCCTTGTGTGTCGCTCCTTTCGCGGGGCTAGAGTTAGGCTGCGGGTGTTTGTGTGTGTCCGGCGTGGTTGTGTGTGTCCGGTGTGGCTGTGTGTGTCCGGTGTGGCTGTGTGTGTCCGGTGTGGCTGTGTGTGTCCGGTGTGGCTGGAGTCCACGGACCTGCTCCCGAGGGGGACACGGATCAGCGTTTCGCTGTTTCGTTTTAGTGTCGTTCCTTTCCCAGGGCTCGAGTTTCGCCTCCATCAACGTTACCGTGTGACAACAATAGACGCGCAGTCATTGCGTTTTTTATTTTATTTTATTTCCCATTTCCCGTCATAACCTTTCCCAGGAATTAGGAAATAGTCTTGATCAGATTTCCTGGGAATCCCGTCTCCCGGGATTAAAACCTAATGACGACCCGCCCACGTTGAAGAGGTACTTTTTTAGATGGAAACGCAACGTGCCTGGAACCAAACCAAGTCATGGCGAGTTGAGCTGGTACTGTCGGTGGAAAAGCTGCATTATTGCACTGGTAGCTTAGCTCACTACACTTTCCAAGTAGCTTGCCAAACACTGACACATGCACACAAGCACACACACATTGTAGGGGATCTAGATGCCACAGAAGAAATCCTCTATTATTTAAGTGACAACTGCTGCTTGATTTCTGAAGCACCTTGGCTGGGAGATTGGCTATCTAACAAACACACCCACACACAAAAAGGCAGTGTACATACACACAAAACAATTGCACAGGGCCAGCTGCCACAAAGCTCTTAATTACAGACATATCACTTTCTTGGCAGGCAAGGGAACAGCCAATGATTTAATGTCACTCACTTTTTAATCCACTTCCAAGTAATACCTTATCCCTCTGTGTGGCCTAATGGGGCACTCATGGTATCGAGTTCTCATTTAATACTCTTCTCTGCAGAGCGACATATGCAGCGGATCGGCCGCCTGCTCCAATCATCCATGTTCATTGACTACATGTGGCAGAAGATGCGAGTGACTGGGGCCTCATCCTGGTAAGACAAGAATGTGTGGCACTAGGTCGTTCACACACATGTATTGAACGCTCAGGCATCCAAAACTTCCATTCCCACACTGCAACAATTTTAGGACAAACGTTATTTAACTTTATCCAAAGTCCCAGTGGGTGTTTGCTTCTATTCTCAGGAGAGCTAATGTTGTGCTCAAGCTTATGGGGTGTCAGGTCCTTTTTTACAAGCAATGTTTTGCAAAAGCATGTCTATGGCCAGAGTTTTGTTTACAAGAAGCTGCTACTTCCTTCTGGTAAGCCAAACCTCCACACCACATTGTTTCCTTGGTTACGGGAAAGTACAACGGTACCGTCGACGGCAACAAGAGATGAGTGATTATTGCGTTTCTTTGCTCCAGGTTGGAAACAAACCAAAAGGAAATTCGAACAATGGTTTAAAATTTGGTTGGGTACCTTTTTACAACTAGACTGTCTAACCATTGCCTGGGAATCACACCGGTCACCCGTGATTCACAGCAAGTGGTGCTACAACCGGTTCTCTGAAGCAACGTGTACAGAGTGGCCTATTGATAGGGGCTGACAATGGTAGGATATCAGGTGAACCGTGACAGGTGCTGTTCATGATACCTCCTGCCCGTTTGTAGCATTAGTGTTTGTAAGCCTGTCGTCGAATGTATATTAAAAAAATGTATTGGCACTTGCTAACTGCTCAACTTTGAGACATTGGAAGTGCTTTTTTTGTACGGATAAAGTATTTAAGTGTAAATTAGTTATTTGATGATGAACTCAACAATGCATTTAATTCACCTTGTCTAATAATTAACATTTTTCAAAATATGCTTCCGGAGAATGCCTTCCAAGATGAAGTTAATTACAGCCATTTAAACCAAGGGGGGATATTGCGGATGAAAGTGTAGTTGAAAACCAAATGGGTCCTGACTAAGCTAGTCTGTTTCCATGAGCATGTTGTTCTGGAAAATATTCTCTTTTCGTTGAAATGCCTGAAAGCTGGATCTGTTGCCAAAAATCACTACCAGTAGAAAGGCTGTTGCAATAATGTGGTAGTCTGATCTAGTTTTCGGTGATCATTTAAACCAGGGGTCTTTTTAGGCCAAAGACCCCATAGCTGATAGAATGAATGAGCTGGGACCCCCCACTACATATATTGTATAAAATGGTGTTAAATATTAAACTGGGCCTACAATAACATGTAGGACAACCTATAGTGTCATATATAAACATACCTTGTTATTGTGCATACAATAATAAGGCTTAGTAACAAAGCTATTGAAATAACGTATTTATTTTAAACAAAATGTATTCAAAGACCTCAAATACCTAACTCACAATTATTTTGATAAGAGGTCCTGACTCAATCGCTGCTATGAAGGTGTCAGATACTGATCTTACCGCAATGATTCATGGGTAGCCTTTCATCAATGTTGCATAAATGTAATATGTTAGTTACTGAAAATACACATTAACATGAATAATAACATGAATACACATTAACATTACTTAATGTTATTGAATGCATATTTGAAAAAGTATATGTTGGATTCATGTTAATGTGTATTTAAAAAAAATAAAATCTAAGAATAATTTTGCGACCCCACTGCAGTACCTCTGCGACCCCAATTGGGGTCCCGACCCCAAGGTTGAAGACCCGTGATTTAAACCATTGGACTGGCCCATGTGGGTTTGATCACTTTATTTGGGAGTCATCTTCCCCATTCATTATTTATCTCCCCATTTCTGTTTCCTACTGTAGCATGGGACCAGATGAGGACATGGACACCTCTGCTGTCAAAGACTCTGCGCCTCTGTTTGTGATTGACAAGGAGACTCACAGGGATTCTGAACATGCCCACAAAGAAGATGAGGAGGAGGAGGAAGATGATGACGATGTCCTCGAAGACGAAGAGCTGGCCGATGTGGAGAGTGTCACAAAGAAGGCCCCTGCCAACGGGAGGCAGGTTACAAATGGCACTAGCAATGGAAACCGTCACGCCAGTGGTGAGGAGAGCTCAGATGACGAAGGCGACAACGATGGAGAAGAAAAAGATGACGAAGAAGAAGAGGAGGAAGAACAAAACTTGAGCACCAAAACAACCAAGGGGGTTACACTCCGCCCACGTGTTCAGATCCTGACCAGCTGACCAGCTGACCTGGGATTCCCCTGTGAGTCCTTAGCGACTGGCGGTCCATAGTGACCGTGAGTAGCTGCCGCAGAGGAGAAAGGGAGCCCTGTTTGGCCACCAAGCACGGCCATTATGCTGTTAAACATGACTGACCTGGTTAAACTTCCACAGTGTTGGAATGTGCACAGAGACAGGTGGCATTCTTGCCATGGAAGCAATGTCGATAAGAACTGAATTCTGTTCCGTTACCCAAGTTGTGTATCCCTGCTTATCATTGTGCTTTTCTGAGGCACAAACAGGTCTTATTGTTAGCTAGAAGAAGGAATGCCTGGATGGGTACATTTTTAAGAGCAAAATAAATAAGGGGGTTTATGTATCTCATACAATGTTATGCCTGATCAGCGAATTGGTTTTCTGAAGGCAAAAGTAAGATAGTTCCTTATAACCGTGGATTTTGTATATCAGGCTGAAAAATTGATTTTAAAATAAAGAATTAAGAACCTTTGTAACATGCCATTTGTTAACATAATTGCAATCATTTAGAATTTATTACATTTTTTACTGTTTGTTATAGGGCTTTTCTGTTTGGAGTTTTGATTGGAGAAGATATTTTAATATAATTTTTTGGCATATGCAGTTTCAGCCATGTTTTCAGCCTACTATATATTGGCAAGCCACAACAAGGGAGAATAGGGTGTGATTGGCAAGATAATGTTCTAGCAATACTGCGTGCTTGGTTACCTTTTGAAGAGTTGGCAATCTTTATGTGTATATATATATCCCTTTTTAGAGGTATATAGATGGAAAATCTGTCAAGTATTAATTCACAACAGAGTATGGCTTTCATGGTTCATTGATTTATTGTGTGCATTACAAACATCCACGGTACAAACCGGTTCCTTCATCAATTGAAGATGCAATTGCATGGTAAGATTTCCGAAATTTAAGTATATACAATACATTCATTTAAAGCAGCTTACAGTTCTCCGGTATGGAATACAGTTAGGTTTCCAAAAGACAACAAAAAATTGGTATTAGCAATAATATACATTATTTATCACCATCTTACAAATGGCTTTGTACACCCCCAAGCTTTGACACCTGCCAACCAAGTCTGAACTGTGGGTTGGCAGACCCGGCACCTCGGTTTGATGCTCCAGGGGAGAAGTGTATTCATCAGTAGAACATCAATCAAAATGTGGATTCTGTCTTCTCAGTGGCTCTGGATGTCAGACAAGGTCGGGGAGAGCCTGCCCTTTGAGACGTTCTTGCGGGTGACTGTGCTGCAGCGGGTCAGGATCTCTTCGGCGCGGGGCCTGGGGGGCACCTTGGGTGAGGTAGGCCCCTTGAAGAGGTTGGGGTCGGACACGCTGGGAGTCAGCTTGCCCATGTTGGGGCTGAGGCGGTTGGACGACATCGTGGCGGGCGGTGGCGTACGGCTCAGCCGTAGCTGCTGCTCGTTCACACTGTGGCCCAGGTTGAGGGTGGGGCTCCCGTTGGAGGATCTGTCGCTGAAGCTGAAGTCACTGCTGTCGCTCGCCAGGCTGCCCAGGCTCTCCTGGCTCTCCTGGCTCTCCAGTGTGTGGCTCCTGTAGTGGATGTAGTCCTCCTCCGAATCCACCCTGATCACGGGCAAGGGTTTCACGGTGGGGGAGGAGGCGTCGTAGGAGCCATTCCTCATGTAGGGCTTGCTTGGCAGAGAGGGACCAGCCACACGACCAGGGGCTTCTTGAATCTCCATAGAGTGCTCGTCTCCAAGGCGCTGCTTGATGGTCATGGAGGGGAGCTGGAGGATGTTGCCCTGGGAGTCGCTGCGTTCGTTGGGGTTGTAGCCTCCCAGGCTGGGGGCTTGCAGCTGGGACAGTGGGACGATGTCGCCCTGGGAGTGGCAACGTTTTTTGAGGTTGTAGCCTTCCAGGCTGGGGGCTTGGAGCTGGGACAGGTTGACGTTGGAGCCGTGCAGGTCCTGCTGGAGGGCGGCCATGCGGATGCGGGGGTTGTTGTAGGGTTGCAGGTAGAGTGTGGGGACGTAGCCCACCTTGCCACCAGATCTGTTCAGGAGAAGGGGAGATAGTTAATTTGTAAAAGTACACCTTTCAAATAATAATTACCAATAAACATGACTAACCAAATACGAATAACCCCCCCCCCCTCCCCCAGTGTTGAAGAACTGTGCCCACCTGACGAGCCACCAGCCGTTGTCAGACTTCTGAAGAACCTCCACCACAGATCCAATGTTCACAGATACCTCGTCTCTGTTGGCGGCCTTGTAGTTCTTCACTGCAGTGCACAGTGCACCTGAGGGTCGACAGGGAGAGTCGTTCATGACACTGTTAAGGCAGAGCTAATACATATGCATAAGCAATCCACTTGGGTTGTGTTGTGCGTAAGCAATGGAAAATGCCGTAGCAACGCACCTATCCCAGTAGGGCTGTCTGTCGTGTCATCGTTGTCGTCTTCTTCGTCCTCTAACTTATCCAGGTACGGTGCGGGGAACCAGGCCAAACGCTTATCTTCGTTTTCAACCAACCACCATCCTGAACACAAACGGTGGCTGATTTAATTATCAGGATCCTGTATAGGTCTTACACGTCTACATGTGTTTGTTTTGGTGCTTGAGTGTTATAGTATCTCAGATCACGAAACATTTTTGTGTGCACCGTTTCTCTCTCACCTGCTTTATCTTTGATGAGCACGTCCACTTTTTCATCCACGGCTACTTTAAAGGGCTTGCTCTTCGTGTCTTTGGTCTCATACGACGCAACACAGCGGTAGGTCTCCGTCACGAATGGTTGCGTCACGTTGCCCACACTGTGTTCCCTGTCCTGGTTTCTCTCGCCGATGCCGTCCTCCGAAGGCATGACCATAATGCTTAAATGAAAGCCATTGATACATTTTACATTAGATGTAGAAAACCCCACGAATACCAAATATTCGCGTTACAGAAAAGTTTGTAATGTTGTAGAAGACGAATCCATTAACGAGATAAAAATCCGTAATTCAAAATAACGGGTGACTCTTGCTTACCTGTTACTAGCGTAATCCGGCTCAAGGTCCTGGGCGGTGGGGTGGAAGAACCGTATGAGGTCCGCGGATTGGGTTACCCGCGGGTCGCAACTCAGAAGTTCTTCGCAGTACTTCTCCAGGGACTTGAGGCGGAGGACTGATCGGCTGGGGCCTTTTTTATGAACGCCACCCTGTTTATGGTGGTCTGCTTGGCACCAGGGCAGGGTGGATGGAGGGGGGGGACAATTAATTTATTAGGAGTCGCAGTGAATGATCGCGCATTTCCAAATTAATGAAAAAACGAACATAAAAACGACGAGCATTGACTGTCTGGTATTGACCTTTAAATTTAGGGATGATTCTGGAGGACTTATTCAACGCATTTGACGGGAACGCTTTCTTCATTTGTTTCTGTTGAGTAATGACGATGCGAGTTAAAGATTTAAGAATATATTTAACTGACAACCCATGAATTGTTGTTGTAGCATAATAATGGAGGTCTTTACTTACATGCATTTTCTTGAAATCCAGAAAGCTTCGGTAAACAACAATTTCGTTCTGGTCTGACCAAAGCACCGACGTGATGTAGGTCTGTATAAAAACAAATACAATGTAGCCTACATTTAACATGCTGTGTATTTAAAACAAAAACAAAAAACTGAGTCCCCTCTGTAACCTACGCCTGTTCTGTGTTGGTCATAAATATCATCTGCAGGAAAGAGATAGGCCTATCCTTACTTTGCCATTCTCTTTGTGCATTACTCCAATGAGTCGCACGCTGATGGGATATCGTTGCTCGTCCATTGTCTTTTTTACTTTAGTTAAGGTGTAAATATAGGCCTACAGGTCCGATCTGTTCGTCTCGGCTTGCAGCAGGTGGTTGTCTGAAGTCGGAGCACGTGAGCTTATATAGTAGTCTAAACGTGCGATGTGATGTGCAGGAGGTGTGGCCGTTGGAAATTGGGACATCCTGGAAGAAAACACGTGTGTGTGTGTGTGTGTGTGTGTGTGTGTGTGTGTGTGTGTGTGTGTGTGTGTGTGTGTGTGTGTGTGTGTGTGTGTGTGTGTGTGTGTGTGTGTGTGTGTGTGTGTGTGTGTGTTCGTTTGTACAAGGTGACAAGGTGGAAAAAGGTATTGTTGATTGTTAACTATTTGTATTGCTCCTGTAATAGTTTAGCATCGATAGGCCTACTACAAGTAAACTCTAAATAAAATCGTTTTATTGGAATCGAAACAGACCTTTACCCAAAACAAAAGGAGGCCTAAATCTGTTCCAAAGACAAAAGGACTGGGAAATGTTACTGTGAAAGCTATTGGTAAATGAACGTTTGTCTATTTTGTGTATCTTGAAATATGATCTTTTTGTAAAATCTGTCATTTTGTATTGCATCAACGAGGTTAAATACCCAAGAATCCGATATCCGATATTTTTCCTGAAATATGTTTAATTTGTATATGACGTATCAGTCAAATGCATCTATGAACCAACTCCGGGTGCTGACATCCCATTCAACAGTTTATTAGGCCTACTCGTTACCAATGTCTTTCAAGGATGAGAGTGTTGAATGACAGTTCTTCTTCACTTTAGGTTAAGAGAACTATCATGTCTATGTAGGCTATTGATGAGACCGAAAACGTATAGGCATAGGCTATTATAACATCCCATATCGATGTACAATCAGTTAGACGTGTAGGCCTACAACATTTCTTGTCATTTACAAAACACAATATGAAGATGATAGATCAAGTATATGATGTCTCTTGGGTTTTCGCTTTTTGAAGGACTCTCTTTAGGGCCAAAAGGAGGATATTGCAAATAATTTAACAGGGTATGGCTACTAGAAATGAAGAGGAATAGGCGTGTAGCTCTCGATTACCCCTTCGAGCTCCAACTCTGTCTCCCAGATGCGTCGGTCAACTATTGGTGTATACTGCCATCTAGTGGTGGTGTCCGATGCTTCGGTTACACATTGGATGCGCGTAATAAAGAGCACTATGGAAAGAATATAGATGGTGATTCTCGGCTGTGCTTAATACAAAATAAATCGACTCACAAGGTTCTGATAATATTTTATTTTGCCAGAATATTTCATCTTCCCTTCCACGCAATTACATGACCAAGATTTTAAATATAACAACATTGCTTCAATATATGATCCATCCAAGTAGCGTGGTCTGACGGTGTAGAAAGGGCAAGAAGGGGATCAATAAGAGACAGAAATACACATTTCAAAGTAGAAAAAACTTAAACTTAACTCTTAAATAATTTTTAAAAAGGAACAAATTAAGAAAGGCAAAATGCTTTCAGATGAAAGATCTGTGAACTGTTATGTTACTATGATTCATCTCTTTTTGTTTCCCTGCCTCCTCTAGCCCAACAGTACAATGGCCAACTTCTTTGCCCCTGCATGTATCACATTCTTTAAGAGGGAAACCAGTTCAACCTTCACTCTTGGCGGGGGGAGCTCTCAGAGTTAATTACGCACATGGCATTCCGCTGCCACCAGAAGTCGTGAACGGGAACACTCTTTTCCCGGACATGATTGAGGTTTAGAGACTGGTACCTGATAAAAAAATTAAGTAAAATACAAGAATTTACATATTGGGATATGGACATCGGATACAAAGGTCCAATAAAGATAAACATACACCACACAATTTCTGATCTTTTTCCAATAATTGTGGGATAATCTTAGTTGAATGCCAAGACCACCCAAAATCGCCCTTCTCATCTCGTTTCAGTGAGTGCCATTTACTTCCTGCCTGCCTTGGTTTTGGCCTCGGAAGCCTTTAGAGGCTGGTTGTTCTGTCCGATACATAAGGTTATTACCATTCAGAACTTCTTTGATAGTAGCCCTCGATGGTGGCGGTGGACTTCTGGAAGCTTGTAGGGGTTGTAGACCCCCAGGCCGGAGGCGGGGGGCTTGCAGCTGGGAGAGGTTGAAGTTGGAGCCGTGCAGGTCCTGCTGGAGGGCGGCCATGCGGATGCAGGGGTTGTAGGGCTGCAGGTAGAGGGTGGGGACGTAACCCACCTGGCCACCAGATCTGGTCAGGAGAAGGGGAGAGAGGGGGCATAGGTCAGAAGTCTAGCTTATTTATAACATGCACAACTGGGCCACTTTCCAATATTATTCATATTCACTGGTATTCATCCCATCCCAGTGTTGAGGAACTGTGCCCACCTGACGAGC
The DNA here is from genome assembly GCF_964030765.1 of Micromesistius poutassou. NCBI lineage: Eukaryota > Metazoa > Chordata > Actinopteri > Gadiformes > Gadidae > Micromesistius > Micromesistius poutassou. Next base: position 7,214,436 of record NC_140271.1, on the reverse strand, counting down.
CACCAGCCATCTTCACACTTCTGAAGAACTTCCACCACAGATCCAATGTTCACAGACACCTCGTCTCTATTGGCGGCCTTGTAGTTCTTCACGGCAGTGTACAGTGCACCTGAGGGTGGACAGGGAGAGAGTTGACATCTTGTTCCTGACACTGTTAAGGCAGAACTAATATGTATGCATAAGTAATCCACTTTGGTTGGATGAAAGCTATGCGAGTTGCCTTAGCAAAGCACCTATCCCAGTAGGGCTGTCTGTCGTGTCATCGATGTCATCTTCTCCATCCTCTAACTTGTCCAGGTACGGTGCGGGGAACCAGGCCAACCGCTTATCTTCGGTTTCCACCATCCACCATCCTGACACACGATGGCCGGTTAGATTATCAGGATCCTATAGGCATAATACGTCTATGTGTGTTTGTTGTAATACTTATAGTATCTCAGATCGAAAAAACATTTTTGTGCGCCCTGTTTCTCCCTCACCTGATTTGTCTTTGATGAGCACGTCCACTTTTTCATCCACGGCAACTTTAAAGGGCATGTTCTTCGTGTCTTTGGTCTCATACGACGCAACGCAGCGGTAGGTCTCCGTCACAAATGGCTGCGTCACGTTGCCCACACTGTGTGACCTGTCCTGGTTTCTCTCGCCGATGCCTTCAACCGAAGGCATTACAATGATGCTTTTGAATGAAAGCCATTGATCATTTTTAGTTTAGTTAGTTTAGATATAGAAAAACGCACAGACGCCCAAATAGAGTTTGTAATGTTTTAGGCAGCGACATCAACGAGATAGCGTATAGCCTAAATTATAAAAATCCATAATTCTAAATAATGTGGGACTCGGGCCTACCTGTTACTAGCGTACTCTGGCTCAAGGTCCTGGGCGGTGGGGTGGAAGAACCGTATGAGGTCCGCGGATTGGGTTACCCGCGGGTCACAACTCAGAAGTTCTTCGCAGTACTTCTCCAGGAACTTGAGGCGGAGGACTGATCGGCTGGGGCCCTTTTTATGAATGCCACCCTGTGTATGGTGGTCTGCTTGGCACCATGGATAGGGGGATTAGCAATTAATTGATGAGGAATCGCAGCGAATTGCATTTCCAAAAAAATACTTGTTAACGACCGGCATGCAGACTATGTGGCACCTACCTTTGAAATGAGGGATGATTCTAGAGGATTTCAAAGCATTTGTAGGTGGGAACGCTTTCTTCAGTTGTTTCTGTTGAATAATGATGAGCATTTATGATAAAGAGTTAAGAATATATTTGACTGACAACCAATTTATTGTGGTTCTCAAACCTTTTCTACTAGTGTACCCTAAGATACATCTAATATATATTTTTTAGCTGAATACTGAAAAAAAGAATTGGGGGGAGATTTTTCTTTTTATGCACATAAATAGTGTTGTGCGTTCTATTTGGCAGTGTAAACATGAACATTAAAAGGGTGCAAATACTCATAATTTAGTGAGAAACACAGGCCTGCGCTTCATGCAACTGTTTGCTAATTTCTCCCAACAAAAGAAGCACAACTTCAGGGGAGGGTCAGAGCATGTACTTCTGAGCCTAAGATAATGGTGTGTTCGAGATGCATCATACCGCACGAGTCGCAAAGTAGAGAGATCTCACAGCTTTCTTGCAGCATTTCATGGAGGCACGCCCCCTTTTGGTCGGTCCCACTCGGGATTCTGATGGTCCACCTCAGTGAGGTTGACTGTACGAGTAGACAAACTAAAACGGCTGTGCCCGTAAAGAGATGTATTTTCTTTGTATTTTTACCACGTTGGTCATTTTAATGTTGATTTTAAATGCTCTTACACACTTGATTACACTGCTGCTTTTATCCGGTCACCAATTTATGCATTGCACGGTATTGCTGTGCGTGCAATACAATGTAAAGTTGTGTTGTTTTCGAGCTGGTTTGCTAAAGAGGCTAATGTAGCTAACAATAACAATGACTAGCCAATGACTCACAAAGACAAACGGGAACACTATAATGCCGCCTTCAAAATGCTCGGCGGTTCGGAGGCTCTTACATGTCTTTGCATAAACCTTCCCTTCTTCCGAAATAAGAGTTCAGGAAACGCCCCTCAGAAGTTCGTACAAAAAACAGATCCTTCGTGAGACTAGTCTACAAGTCTAGTCAACTACAAGTTTGGACGCCCACAGGGGCCTCTTTGCGCTTCTTTGCTGTATTCACACAGAACAGATGAATCAGTTATTAGAACTTCTTTCGATGGTTGAACATGAGCGAGAATTTATCAGGTGATGTTTATAATTGTAAGCTATAATGTATAGTAATGCAAATGTTAGAATGGGTGTTAAGTTCGCCTCTTATGCCGCTTTTCCACCGACAGTATCAGCTCGACTCGACTCAACTCGCCTCGACTCGGTTTGGTTGCGTTTCCATCTAAAAAAGTACCTCTTCAATGTGGGCGGGTCGTAGAAAAGAACCTCTCCAACATGGGCGGGTCGTCATTAGGTTTTAGTCACGGGAGACGCGATTCCCGGGAAATCTGAATCTGATCAAGACTATTTCCTGATTCCCGGGAAAGGTTATGATGGGAAATAAAATAAAAAGCGCAATGACTGCGCGTCTATTGTTGTCATGCGGTAACGTTGATGGAGGCGAAACTCGAGCCCTGGGAAAGGAACGACACTAAAACGAAACAGCGAAACGCTGATCCTCTGGAGCCGGTCCGTGGACTCCAGCCACGCTGGACACACACAACCACGCGCAGCCTAACTCTAGCACCGGGAAAGGAGCGACACACACGGCGAAACACTGATCAGTGTCCCCCTCGGGAGTGGGTTCGTGGACTCCAACCACGCCGGACACAACTTAACTTTGAGTGATTATTCCCATTTACAGCCGCTGGCCAATCAGTTACCAGCAGCCTGTTTACGTCACACAAAAGTACTTACTCCGCTCGCTTGGAACCTCGACGGAGGTAGTACTAAAAAAAAGTACCCGGTACTAGGTACCAGGTAATTTTTTTGCCAATGGAAACGCAAAAAAGGCGTGGCGAGTCGAGTCGAGTCGAGCTGGTACTGGCGGTGGAAAAGCGGCATTAGTGGTTCACTTTAGTCTATCAATGTAATGACAGCGAAATGGGCATCCATTGTTTTGACGTGAACTCGGAGGACTCGGATAGCTTTTGTGGTGTGGTCCAGATGCCTCGGACACCAGCCTTCCGAGTTCCACTTGACGTCATTTCCTGTCTCATAGCACTTTAATGGCGCATTCTATTGGCAATCCAGGCCGTTCATTCCTTCCCGGATTTATATGACTGAATGACACGTCGGATCTGAAAGCGTTTCATTGCAACAGTCCGGAAAACATGGTTGTTTTTGTTTGCATGGTTGCTGAGCAACGGAGTCTAGCCATAGACTTTGCTGGTTCAAACGACTTTAGGCTACAATGGGCTTGCACAGACTTTTTTTCTAACACAAATCAACAGTGGAAATAGAAATGCCATTAGAAAGTACTTGTATAGTTTTTACAACACAAACGTTACACAAAAATTTAACAGCATATACAAGGACAAATTGAGGACACATAACTTTGTTTCCCATTCATTCCCATTCATGCGCCATTATCGTTGTGACGTTGATTCTTCCGACTCGGTCTACCTGGACCTTCCCCGAGTTTGATGACGAGACCTCCGGGTAGAACGGGGGTTCTTTTGTACTTTTCAGGACCGGAAACATTATAAATCCTGATTCCGCTTACCAATAGAATGCGCCATTAGTGTTCCCGTTCGTCTTTGCGATTGTGTCATATCATTGGCAGTGGTGATTTCTCTAAGACTGCAAGGGAAGCTCAGCTTCCCCTAAAATTTCATAATTAAATGGTCAAATATATACTGTTGTGTTAACATTTCATTGTCTAAAAATACGTTAGGACACGTCCATCTCGAAGATGAGTTTGTTCAGAATCAGCTGCTTATCGCAGGTCGACTGACTCGATTTCCTTCTCATACATTCCCTTAGCGTCACAGTGTATTTTCCTGTTGAAGCTCAGCGTCCATCCACTTCAATGTAGTGATGGCTCGTTCGCGAACGAATCAGTTCGAAAGAACGACTCTTTAACATGAACAAACCGACCTGATTCCCCATTTCAATTCGTCTCGTTCGTATCTTTCGTTCGCCGAGACTTGACTCCCAGCTCCACCCACTAGTCGCTGACTAGGCACAAGTCGCGAGTCGCCGTTCGTTCACTGGCTGTGTTTAGCGGTGAAGACTCGAGGACAGTGAGAAGTCACGAGAGCCAGCCGGGCAACAACATCCCGATTCCAAACATGAAGGGCTCCTCAGCTAAAAGGAACTTAGTTAATGTTGTGTTGATTGATGACCGTTTGCACCATTGCACGATCGTGATTTGTTTGAGAATGAGAACGAGGGAGGAGCCGAGTCTGATGACTTGGCTAAGAACTGTGCATTCGAGATTTGTTTGAACGAGAACGAGGGAGGAGCCGAGTCTGACTAACTCAGTGACTGAGAATCATGATTCACCGCTACCGGAAATGCGACTGAATGAACGAACGACTCTTCTTGGCAAACTGACCAATGCGAACTGATTCATTCAAATGAATCATGAAATCCACCACTACTTCAATGGGGCTGCATAGAACAGCTTTTTTTAGTTTGTCGAAAGTCGTCGGTCATTGGATAATGCTGCGATTATGTCCCTCCCACGGACACTCAGCATCTCTGGGGGTGAATGGAGGAGTGGGCTGGCCTGGACGCTGGGCTTCTGCATGATGATTGGAGGGTCTGCGAAAGACTGAGTTGCTGTCAATCAAACAGCAACTCAGTCTTTCGCAGACATTCGTGATTCGAGGCATGGGACTCAAGGCATGATTCGAGGCACGCGATGGGACTGTCCCATCGCGGATTTTGCAATGCAAACTGCAACGTATTTCTTGATATTTGCTTGGCGAAATTGCTTGACAATTTTCATTGTACATTTCATACACTTATTCACACAATTCCTTGCTTCAGTTTAACATAATTCCCACATTTCCTTGTTCAAGTTTAATATAGTTTTGATATGCTGGCCATTGAGCTTCCCCTTTTTGAAAGACCAGCAGCCGCCACTGGTCATTGGCTAGTCATTGTTATTGTTAGCTACATTAGCCTCTTTAGCATACCAGCTCGAAAACAAACAACACAACTTTACATTGTATTGCACACACAGCAAGACCATGCAATGCATAAATTGGTGACTGGAATAAATTAGCAATGTAATCATGTGTGTAAGGGCATTTAAAATCAACATTTAAATGACCAACGTGGTACAAATACAAAGAAAATAAATATCTTCATGGGCACAGCCATTTTTGTTGTTGAGTGGCCTCACTGAACGCGGCATATTCTCAGAATTAGGGCCGACAAGGCTGATGGGCAGGCTGCACTCCATTTACTGTGTGACTGTCTAGCTGACATCAAGGCATGGATGGGTGCAAACTTACTCAACCTACTCAACCTTAATGAGAGCAAGACTGAGCTAATTGTCTTTGGCAAAACCTCTCCGGCCTTCTCCACCAATGCCCTGGGCCCCCTTGCCTCTAACATCAGGCCCTCTGTCAGAAATCTGGGCGTGATATTTGACAGCAAATTCAAGTTCGAACAGCAGGTCAGTGCAGTAGTTAGGAAGAGCTTTTTCCACCTCAGAACCCTAGCTAAGACCAAAGCCTACCTGCCCCAGAGCGTTCTTGAGAGAGTCATCCATGCCTTCATCACATCCCAACTGGACTACTGTAATGCTCTCTACACTGGCATCGATCAATCCCAGCTCCGCCTCCTGCAGTTGGTTCAGAACTCAGCTGCCCGACTCCTCACCTGCACTAAAAAACGCGAACATATCACCCCAGTTCTGGCTTCACTCCACTGGCTCCCCATCCGCTACCGCATAAATTTCAAACTCGTCCTGACTGTATACAAATCTCTCCATGGTCTGGCCCCCACCTACTTGTCTGATCTTCTCCACCACCATTCCCCTTCCAGAGCACTGCGGTCAGCAGACCAACTGCGGCTGGAAGAACCTCGGTCGAGACTGAAAACTAGGGGGGACAGAGCCTTTTCAGTGGCAGCACCTAGACTCTGGAACTGCCTCCCCCTCCACATCCGTTCAGCTAAGTCTCTGAATGTTTTTAAGTCCCTTTTAAAGACCCACCTCTATTCACTTGCCTTTGGCTAGTGTCTCCCTTTATGCGCCAGTGTTTAGTTTTAAATGATCTCTTTTTCTGCATTTCTTAATTTATTTTAAATTTTATTATTAATAAATATATTTATTTAAAATTATTATAGTCCCTTTTTGTTTTGTGCCTTCCTGTATTTACTAATTGCACTTTATTGTGAAGCACTTTGGTGCGGCTAAGCCATCTGTAAATGCGCTATATAAATAAAATTGACATTGACATTGACAAAAAGGGGGCAGTCTCCGTGAAATGCCGCAAGAAAGCTGGGAGATTTCCCCACTTGCAACTTGGAAGGCTGGTGTCCGAGGCATCTGGAACACACCCTTACTTCCACACGAAACTCGAAATCTCTGACCCAACAGAGTGTTGAAAGCACTTTCCTCCGAGCTTAAGGTCTGAACCTCCGAAACTCCCAAAAGTCTGAGCATTTTGAAGGCGGCATAATGCCGTGTTCCAGATGCCTCGGACTTCCGAGTTGCAAGTGGGGAAATCTCCCAGCTTTCTTGCGGCATTTCTCGGAGGCACGCCCCCTTTTGGTCTGCCCCCTCGGAATTCTGAGAGTATACCGAGCTCAGTGATGATGCTCTCAACAAAAATGGCTGCGCCTGTGAAGAGATTTATTTTCTTTCTATTTGTACCAGGTTAGTAATTTTAATTTGAAATGCTTTTACACACTTGATTACATTGCTATTTTATTCCTGTCACCAATTTATGCATTGCATGGCCTTGCTGTGCGTGCAATACAATGTAGCCTTAAGTTGTAATGTAGCTAACAATAACAATGACTAGCCAATGACATAACCCGATGATGATCACAAAGACGAACAGGAATGCAATAAGTGCTACAAGACATGAAATCAGTGGCGTCGGGGAAGCCCCCGCAGACCCCACGGTGCGAGGGGGGGGGGCCCTAGTGGTATGATTTTTTTTTTGTCATCACAGAAATGTTGTAACATAATTGAACTTATTACCCCCCTCCTCGGCCAAAAATAAAAATCCAAGTTACAAACTGAAAATAAAAAACAAACAATTTAGTCCCCTCTAACCTCCAACAAGACTGTCCCGCCCATGACCCGCCCATGTTGGAGAGGTTCTTTTCTACGACCTGCCCACATTGAAGAGGTACTTTTTTTAGATGGAAACGCAACGTGCCTGGAACCAAACTGAGTCGAGTCGAGCTGATACTGTCGGTGGAAAAGCGACAAAATTGAGCAGAGTTGCTCCTGAGTTGCTCACCCCCCCCCTCAACAATCCCGTCCGCCCGCAATCCCATACCACCCCCCCCCCCCCACCCCCCCCCCGGTCAACAATCCCGTCCGCGGACCCTGTTATAATGTAAGCATTATAAGATCCTCTCACTCAAAAACCAAAAATCATTCTACTTACGGGCCCGTCGTTGGCTTGTTACGCCACTGATAATATATAATAATAATGGAGGTCTATGGAAGTCTTTACGTACATGCATCTTCTTGAAATCCGGAAAGCTTCGGTAAACAAAAATTTTGTTCTGGTCTGACCAAAGCACCGACGTGATGTAGGTCTGTGTAACATAAAAACACAATACATTTAACATGCTCTGTATGTTAATTACAACTACATAGTTCACCCTGTCGTCTAGGCCTGTTTTGATGTCATTCCTAAATATCATCTGTAGGCTACAGTGACTCAGATATCCTTACTTTGCCATTCTCCTTGAGCATTACTCCAATCAGTCGCACGCTGATGGGATATCGTTGCTCGTCCATTGTCTTTTTTCCTTTGAGTTAATGTGGACACATTTTTTGTCAAAGTCGAAGATGTAATGTGAGGTGTGACCCTCGAGAGCCACGTAGGCAGAGAATCTGGAACTGGGACGTCCTGCAAAATAGAAAACATTCCGAGAAAGGTGTGTGTGTGTGTGTGTGTGTGTGTGTGTGTGTGTAAAAGGTGCTTCCAATTGCTTGGAAGCAATTGGAAGCACCCTCCTCAATTGTTTTATTGCTCCTGTATAGTTTGTCATCGAGACATCCAGGAAATCTCCCAATGAAGTTGGTTTTATTGGAATTAAAACGTGCATATTGCTATCTCCTCACTTCACACAGCTGCTTTAAAGAGAAAAGCACATTACACAAAACAAAAATAGGCCCATACAAATCTGTATTAAATAAAATAGGAATAGAAAATATTATGGCGAAAGCTATTGTAATGTGAAGGTTAAAAAATGTCCAAGTTCAATACAATAGGCTTATAGCCAAATAGACCTATTTCTTGGGGAAATTTCGATTTTCAATTTGTTAATTTTGTTTACATTTTATTTAGAAAGTAGATTCAAACATAGATCTACATATATACGTCCTAAAATGGGATATTTTTTTTTTTTTTTCATTGTACCACCAGAATGGTTTCCTATTTATTTTTCTTCCTTCTTATGTTTCCAAAAATAGGTTTAATTTTGAACATGGTGTTAACCAAATGACTGTAACTAACGTGAATGAAACCGTTTATTATGGTGTGTTCATATCGCTGGGAATTATGGGGAAAACATTTTCGCGACGTCGGAAAGTTCTCATGAATGACACCTCATGACTCTTATGATTCTTCCGTTCGGCAACTGGGGCCAGATTGTGATAACAGAGTTGCCCAGTTGGTGACGTATGGTTTACTAGTGACGCGCATGAACATGGCGGAACATGAACATGAACTCAATACAAAAGAATCAACCATCATATCACATAGGCCTAATTTACTATTGATTGACGTTGTAACCGTCTGTTGGCATTGACTTTGCTCAGTTTTAAACGTTGTGTACTGGTAAACCAGCTCTAGATAAGGGCAGGTGTAGCCTTCTATACAGTGGCAATACAATGTGCCTCTCATAAAAAAAGCAAAAGGATAGTAGGTGATAGGCTACAAGGAAATAAAGGTGTTCAAACTTGAAACGGGAACACGCATAAGCGTGAGCGTCATCACTGGCGAGCCTTCTCGTTATCACCAAGACCATGAACACGCCTTTAGGCCTACTCTCTCATTCTCAGTAACTAGTGACGTATAAAGATAGAGACGTGACAGTGTGCACGCATGTGTGGCTTTCATGGCAATCAAGCCTTATCACTAAACGTGTGTTGAATGACTGGTCATCTTCACTTTAGGTTAAGAGAGCTATCATGTCTATCTATCGGTGAGACCGAACAATAAAGGCCTACCCTGGTGAAAATGAAATGTACTAAGTATACTTAATCTCAGTATACTTAATGTATTTACAGCACCACTAAGAGACTATTTTAAGTGTGACATTTTCGTGTAATTTTAAGTATATTTAGTGCATTTAAGTTGAAATAAAGTAGTACTATCTCTATACTTTCGGTATACTTCATACTAAAAGTGTGCTAAAATGAAACTACTTTAAGTGTACTTCACACATAAGTACACTTCAGTGTCATGCTTCATTTCTAACATTCAAGTTCTCTTAAAAAGTGCTAAGATTATGTTAGAAATACACTTTATGCACACTAACTACATATTTCAAGAGTACTATTATAAGCTATTCAAGGTTTTAAGATTTAATTTAGATAATATTTCAAGTGCATTGCAGAAGTACTTGTAATGTTGGAGTATACATTTCAAGTGTGTTATTTTGCTCAATTTGGCATATTTACTGCACCTTGAACACATTCCAAGGGTGTTTAAAGCGTTATTTAAGTTTATGGAAATCATACTATACATTTCAAGCATACTATTTTAAGCCATTTAAGGTTTTTATATTTAATTTAGATAATATTTCAAATGCATTGAAGTACTTTGTCATTTGTCTTTGAGTATATTGCAAATATAAAATGACTACATTTCAAGTGTGTTCACTCGATTTGGCGTATCTACTGCCTCTTGAACATATTCTTGAACATAAGTGTGTTTAAAGTGTTGTTAAAGCATTATTTAAGTCTATGTGAAATATATAAATACTATATCCTAAGTGTCGTGGTACATTTAATTTGGTCTCCTTACATTTCACTTTGAATATGTTGCTTCTACATCAGAAATTACTTTCAGGTGTTATGATCGAACGAGAGGAACCCAAGGGGAGACAACGAATGTTGAATTAAACCAAAGGTTTATTGTAGTGAGGACGAGAGCAGTAGGGAACAACAGGAGATGGACTCTGTCTCCCCCTCTTGGGCAAGGTGTTTCCTTGTTTTCCCCAGCTCTACATCTGTCGGACTTGCACACCTGTCATCAATCTCCAGTCATCATCTCTGCTCTAATTAAACCCTGGTTCTTCAGCCAGTCATCGCCAGATCGTTGTTTCAACTACAGTGGTAGAGACCAGTCTTTGCACTAGTGAATGTTTGGATAACAAGATACCTTTTGTATTTTTTCCGTGTTAAATCTCTGTGTTCTCCCATGTTCATCATGGGACAGAGGTCCCATGATGGAGCCCTCAGGGTCCTAGGCGGACGCAGCCTCAGAGTGCAACTGTACCCTGGTAGATGGTGCCCTGGCATTCAGAATAGTACTCCTGACAGTCGCAGTGCAAACCCACAGCAGTGGGTCAAGCCCAGAGCTGGAGGCGACAGGGATCTGGATGCCAAATCTGACCCCCCAGCTGTGAAAGGAGGCTGTAGGGGAGGCGCCATGGAGAGCTGCAGCAGAGCCTGCGCAGCAGTGGAAACCTGGACTCTCCCTGGCCAAAAGGAGGCCACCAGAAGTAGCTTGTGGCCCTGCAGTGTGGGAAGAATCAGGGCAGTAGTGGGAAGGCATACAGAGGACTCTGTGGCTTAGTGAGCTGAAGCATCTTGTCCAAGGGGGCTGGTCACCTCTGTCCAGGAGAACCAGAGGGGGCAATGTGCGGATTCTTCTGAGGCGAAGAGGTCCACTTCCGCACTGCCAAAGTTACCCCATATCGTCTCCACCACTTCCGGATGAAGCCGCCACTCCCCTGGTGGGGGCTTTTGTCACGATAGATTGTCTGCAACCCGATTCCTTTCCCCTGATATAAAGACTGCCGGCATGCTGGCCAGGCGGGGATATGCCCAAGTCAACAGGCTCTGAGATACCCAGAGTAGCCGTGTAGACCGGGTGCCCCCTTGGTGATTGATCTGGGCAACAGTGGACCTGTTGTCTGATCGAACCAGCACGTGCTTGCCTCTCAGTTTAGGCAGAAAGTGATTGAGTGCTAGTTGCACTGTTCTGAGCTCTAGCACGTTGATGTGTACGTGGTTCTGAGCCAGCCACTGCCCCTGGGGAGTCCTGTCCTGCCAAACCTTGCCCCATCCCGAGAGGCAAGCGTCCGTCATGACCATCTCCCGGTGGGATGGAACGGCACCCATGGGTACACCTGCAGATAGCTATGACCTCTTTCTCCACTGGGACAGAGAGAAGAGGCATTGCTGAGACATCCTGACCTTACGGTTCCTGTGCCACTTGGGGTCCGAGTGGAGGCTGTTTAGCTATATCTGCAGTGGGCACAGAGACAGCAAGCCGAGAGGCACCACAGCTGAGGCAGCTGTCAGTTTGCCCAAGAGCTGGAGGAATGGAAGGAAGGAATGGCACTATCCAGCCACAACCGAAGAGGGGAAGGCAGAGGAGGATGTCGTTTACACGCCAAGGTGACAAATAGGCCCTCATAGCGTCATATAGTCCAGGACCATCCCCAGGTATGTGACGTGTTGGGATGGGTACAGGCAAATCTTTAGGAAATTCACCGCCAGGCCCAGCCGGGCCACGTGCAAAAGTAGCCGAGCCGTATCCTGGGCCACCTGAGACTGGGACGGTGCACAGACCAGCCAGTCGTCCAAATACGGCAGGACCTTCATGCCGTGTGCAAGAGGTGCCGCCACAACCCTGGTCAACACCCTTTGCGAGAGGGAGAGGCCAAAGGGAAGTACCCTGAACTGAAAATGCCGGCCGCAAAAGGCAAACCTTAGGAAGTGCCGATGGTGCAATGCAATTGGGACGTGGAAGTATGCGTCCTTCAGGTCTACAGTGGTGAACCACTCTCCCCTGGTAACCACACGAAGCGTGTCTGATGCAGTGAGCATATGAAAAAGTAGCACCTTCAAGAACCTGTTGAGTCCCCTCAGGTCGAGAATGGAGCGGAATCCACTCTAAACGCCCAAGGCAGGAGGCTACAGTTCATGCAGGCGCTGTGAGTGAGACCCTCCCTCAAATGCTTGAGGCCGAGGTAAGGAGGGCAGCTGTCATGGCCGCCTCAGGCTCAAGAGGAGCTGCACAGGCGACACATGGATGGGCCATCACGGAGGCAGCCAAAAGCAGTGTAACTGGAAGCGGGAGCAAGAGCACTTTAATCACCAGTAAGTTGACAACAGAAATTAATTAGCCTGAGCCTGAGAGCTGCTGCTAATTGTCAACAGAAAAGCCAAGTTAAAGTGTTACCGGGAGTGGGACCGAGAACACTACCTTAACCAGTAATTGAGTTAGATGATGATCAGCTAGCCAGAGGCCGTTTCTCAATTCGCGTTCTCGTGCGTTCTCGTGTACTTGCGTTCTCGATAAACGTCATCAGTGGTAGCCCAAGCACTGTTCCAATTCCAAGTACGCGAGTACGCGAGTACTGTCGTAAAACCCGGAAGTGTTCTCGATGCGTTCTCGATGAGGCCGTTCTACCGAGGATGCATCGGAGGTGACTCGTGTGGACTTGGGACCGTTAAATATCCCAGAATGCATCATCGAGTCCGCTGCTGTTCCAATTGCAGGTGCGTACTCGCGTTCTCGGAAGTCCGTACTTGAAAGTCCGGACTTGCCAAGTACGTACTTCCAAGTCCGCGAGAACGTAGTCCGCGTACTTGGTATTGAGAAACGGCAATAGCCTCTGGAGGACGGGTTGCCCGCGGCTCAGACTATCGTCACGAGGCTGCACATAGCCAGCTGTAACCAAAAGTTTCCTTCCTTTCTCTTACGCAATACGGTACCCACGCAGCAAGAAGATGAAAAGGAACAGCTCCTCTAACGACACCGGAAGATATAACCTTCCCGGTGTCACATGGGAGTCACAGGTGACTATAGCCGTTTCTCAATTCGCGTTCTCGTGTGTACTCGTGTACTTGCGTTCTCGGTAAACGTCATCAGTGGTAGCCCAAGCACTGCTCCAATTCCAAGTACGCGAGTACTGTTGTAAAACCCGGAAGTGTTCTCGATGCGTTCTCGATGAGGCCGTTCTACCGAGGATGCATCGGAGGTGACTCGTGTGGACTTGGGACCGTTAAATATCCCAGGATGCATCATCGCTGCTGTTCCAATTGCAGGTGCGTACTCGCGTTCTCGGAAGTCTGTACTTGAAAGTCCGGACTTGCCAAGTACGTACTTCCAAGTCCGCGTACTTGGTATTGAGAAACGGCTTATGTTGCAGTGGCGATTTATCCAAGACTGCAAGGGAAGCTCAGCTTCCGCTAAAATTTCCAAAATGAAATGGTCAAATATATAGGCCTACTGTTGTGTTAAAAATGCGTTAGAACATGTCTATCTCGAAGACGAGTTCGTTCAGAATCAACCGCTTATCGCAGGTTGACTGACTCGATTTCCTTCTCATACATTCCTGTAGCGTCACAGTGAATTTGCCTGTTGAAGCTCGGCGTCCATCCACTTCAATGGGGCTGCATAGAACAGTTTTTTTTTAGTGCGTCGAAAGTCGACGGTCATTGGATAATGCTGCGATTATGTCCCTCCCTCGGACGCTCAGCGTCTCTCTAATTTACTTCCGGAACCAGAGCTGTTAAAAAAAAAAGGGTTGGTCGCTCTATAGATACATTTTCATAATCATGAGCACAAAATCGCGTGATATCCGCTTGCACATTAGAGGCATGTAAGAGCAACATGGAAGGAATATAGATGGTGAATCTCGCCTGTGCAAACAAATTAAATCGGCTGACATAATGTATGAAAACCTTTTCAATATTTTTTTAATCATCCATCAACAACAAGTAATCTTAAAAGACATCTTTTACACATCGCATATGTTAAACTTCTTGTATATATCAAATATCAACTTTAAATCAGTCCTTTACTCATTTGTCATTCTCTGTGCATTGCATTTTCTTTAATCCTATACCATCAAGCCTACTGACCAAGCTGTTGGCAAATCCAGCTAGCTTTGGTTCATACTGGTATAAGCTACAAAGATTGGCCAGCGAGGTAGGCAACTGTACTTTTGAATACACTTTTCAAAGTAATCCTTAAAGGACAATATTGCATCATCATTCCTGCATGTTCCCCTCAAAAGTCAAATAAAAAGTTACACAAACAACTACTAACACCCGCAAATAATATTAGCCTCTTAGAAGGAAAGATAAACGGTATTTAAAAAAGGTTAAGTTATTAGACACCGGTGCTTATCACAATACTTTTACACAAACAAGGCATCAGGTTTTACTTTTTTTTCTAAGTGTCATAGGTGACTTTCCCCACCCATTCATTTTCCTGCAATTGTACCCATCTGAGTGACCGCTGAACTCTGGGTGGACAGAAATGCAGTTACACAAGAGAATAGGAGGTGATAACTGAGGCTCTGACGCAAACTCTCATCTGTTGTGCTGTTAATTCTGTGTTGTTATTAGGCAGTTAATTGTCAGAATTTCTGTAATCTGTCACTCAGTATTTTCATCACAGAAAGATTGGAGCCTGCCCCATTACAAATACAAAATAAACCTGCCCCCATCCCAAGGATATCTCACACACACACACACACACACACACACACACACACACACACACACACACACACACACACACACACACACACACACACACACACACACACACACACACCGTATTTCAAGTGTGAGCTGAGGTTTCCTGCGTCGTTTAAGTCCAATACTTTTGTAAACAAATCTCTAGTCATGTCAAGCTATGACGTATTAAAATGAAAAGGACTAAACTTCAGATTTTTTAAATTATATATTATATATTTATATCATAGTAGCTTTGTGTCACACACAAACCAATTAAAATGAATGATCTTATATAAACACATTTGCTCCATCTTCTAATGGACTATCTGGCGCGAGATCATTTGCAATGTTACCCTTTTAAAATGTCCCCTGAATATAAAATTAAACCTAACTTTGATTCAATGGCCTGCCCTGCAGGCCTTATTTTACCTAGCGGCCATCTTGGTTCTGAATACTAGCTGGGTGGAGGGGGTTAATGAATGCAGAGCTCCAAATTCTGTTTCCCCCCATCCAACTAGCACTCAGAACCAAGATGCAAACAAAATGGCCACTAGGTGAATAAAACCCTTAGGATCCCACTCTGCTTGCATAGAGAGTTGTGAAGAGTGTCTGGCCAGCAGTATCTTTCTGATACAAGGGCAGGTAATAGGTGCTTACAAAAGCAACAGCAACAATAGCAGCAGCAGCAGCATAGAAATGCTTGGTTACAAATCAAGCAACTGGAGATTCCCAGTCCTGTTAGTGTTTTGTAAACCAATTGACTCACTAAGGACTTGATGAATCACAGCGAATTAGCCCCCCATGTCACATTTGGATCAGGAGTTTATCTAACAGATAGCATGACAACACGTCATCCTGGAGTTGTAGTCTAGCACTACAAGTGTGTTGGCTAGCAATCATATGTTCTGATTAAATTTTCTTTTTGCCAGCAGATTACATATTTCCTTCCATGAAATGAAATGAAATATTTAAAATATAACAACATTGGCCTTGATATATGATCCATCCAAGCAGCGTGGTCTCATTAAAAGGCAGACTGTTCAAAAAGTTTGGCATCTCCATGAAGATTAAAGACAGTGAAGGGGTAACAAGGGGTTCAGCAAGAGACAGAAAAACACATTAAAAGTAAAAAAAAAAACCACTTTTAAAATAAGTTTAAAAAAGGAACAAATTAAAAAAGGCAAAATGCCCTCAGATGAAAGATCTGTTCAATTTGTTACCATGATTCATCTCTTTTTGTTTCCCTGCCTCCTCCAGCCCAACTGTATCATGGCCACCTTCTTTGCCCCTGCATGTATCCCATTATTTAAGAGGGAAACCAGTTCAACCTGCACTCTTGGCCTGGGGGTGCTTGCCCGATGGAGGGTACCACTAGCACCTTCCACATCCCTTAAGTCCACGGTGGGCCGAGTCCAATGTTTGCTCTCTGAGTTAATTACACACACAGCGTTCCGCTGTCACCGGAACTCGTAAATGGGCACACTGTGTTCCCAGACGTGGTTGAGGTTTAGAGACTGGTACCTGTAAAAAAATAAAATAAAAAAAATACAAGAATTTACATATTGGGATATGGAAATAGGATACAAAGTTCTGATAAAAATATGTATATACACACCCTATAACAATTCAGCCAGATCTTTTTCCACTACTTGTGGGAGAATCTTAGTTGCAAGGTAATTACCATTCAGAACTTCTGTGGTAGTAGTAGCCCTCGATGGTGGCGGTCGACTTCTGGAAGCAGATGTAGTAGAAGCCAGCAAAGGACGCACCGCTGATGTCTTTGATGGTGTGGTCCGGGACCAGAAACTGCTCCTGGTGGTCAAGATCATAGGTTAGAACCGATGAATAACATAGTAGAAGTGAGAAACGTCCATGTTTCACTTTTGTCGTTTATGCTAACCAACCTTCCACCTCATGAAGACGTAGTCGCTGTTGCTCAGTGCCTCGTAGTCGAAGTCATCGAAGTTAAAACATTTGGCATATTTGTAAAAGGACTGAAACTTTCCCTGGTAACAAAAAAAGAGACCACAATAAAAACAGTAAGAATTGGAGACCTGCAGATGTGCTGGTCCAGAATAGATCACAAGCTCAATACAGGGGTCCATACCCAGTGCTTTCGGTCCACATCCTCATCTGCATCCCACTTCCTTGTTAAAAAAGGCCTCTTTCTGCTGATGATTTCACCAGCAAAGAACGTTGTCAGGGTTGGATACTCCTGGAACGGGAAGATCAAGAGTAGAGATTGATTATTAGTAGCTAGATTTGCATCGTAGCTAGATTAGCATGAGAGCTGAGACTGACGGAGTTGAAAGATAGATACAAGATTAAGGTTATTATTATTATTAATATTATACATTATAATATAATAATAATAATAATATAATTCTATAATACTAACGTTTTTAATATGCATTTTAAAAAAGCAAAATAAATGTACATTAATTCAGCTTTGGAAAGAGACTTAAAATTAGTGTATTCAACCATGGCTATACAACCCAAAAAATGCAAAATTCATGTGAGAGCATACACACATACATACTTAATACCATAGGCTGTCACTCATAATTACAGCAAAGCACTAAAAGCCCCACCCCCCACCAGGTGCTGAAGGTGTTGCATAATACACCGGTTCCAAGGCTGACGCTTACACGGTCAACGCTTACAAACGGCGTTGTATTCCCACGTGCACGTTCAGAATGATATAAAAACGTCAAACTCTGGACCAGTTTCAGCTGCGTACCTCAGTCAGGCCTTTGATCTTCAGGTAACCACACAAGTACGAGTCTTCTACGGTCACATGCTGTCCAAAATCAAAAGAAAAATGGTTGGGCCCATGGAATCGAATTTATTAAAACAAATTTGTTCCATACGATACGGTAAATCTTGTAAACATACAAGTGTTAGATTCTAGTCTGGTGGTGGTGAAGCAGTATACAGCTGCCATATCATTAACCATGACAGGAATTTTTATTAGACAGTAAAATGAGAAATTGCCAATTTTCGTTTTTTGTTTCATAAACAAAATCGAACTTATAATTACAACTGTGTATGATAGCATTGTTCCAAACAAAATATTTCCAAACCATTGGTTGGTATTTACGTGGCTTGTCACTAAATATGGTCATAGTGTCAACGTTGAATGACAGTCGTAAATAGCCAAATAAGCTAACGTTGGCTAGCTAGTAAACAGATCTCGAAACATAGCTCAAATATGTAAAACACTCCAAGGCAACACATCAAAACGGACTTATGATACTTAAAGGAATGAAGGTTACCTGCAAAATGACCTCCACGTCGTACGAGTTTCCTTTGCTCTTCTGATATCCCCGAAACTGTGAACCGCTGTAAAGCAGTGTAGTGCCAATGCCTGGTTGGGAAGTGTTTATCGGGGCAGGGGGTGTAAGATAGTCCGGTGTTGAACAGGCCGAAGCTGTTCTCTTGCAGCATTCAGCTCTGACAGGCATTGTAAACGCTAATGTATGAGTGTCATCCACTGCAACAGTCATGAACCTACCGAGAGAGCAACCCTACACTGGAAATGCCAATGGCTGACAGCCAGTGGGGTTAATAAGATAAGAAATATCCGAGTCCGAAACCTGGCTTGAACTCGATTTAGCTTTCCATGGGGCTGGGTGCTAAAAGTGAGACGTCGCATTTGAGAAAACAGCTTCACTCATTTTCATTGGCTGGTTAGCTTTATGCCATGTACGAGCAAGATCCTCATTGGATAGTTTCCAGTGAGTCACATCAGTGCTTTTGTTACATTGATCCTAATAAAATGTAGATATAATAGTTGAAGATAAAACAAGCCAAGCCAAAAAAAAAACGTTAACTAAACCAAAGTATAGTTTTCAAATGTATTAGTATTATATTTTATTAAGAAATACGCACAATGCAGAATACATCATTTATTTTAATATACAGCCTACTAGCAATGCAATATTTACTAACTAAAGAGTGAAACATAACTCAAAAACAGTGTTAGAGCACTTTGACCCTGATTGCCTTGCTACTCATGGTGCAGCACCTCCTCCAGCTGATTTCTCAGATATTGTATGAAATTCTGGATCTCTGAAATGCACTTGCGATTCCGCCATACTTCCTCATCCTGGATCTTCAGTCATGCACAAAGAACAGAAGCAAATTATCATTCATTCCTATTGAACTGAACTCATTCAATTATTTAAGAAAAATTATGATATTATTGTACCCTTTTAATAAGGGTCATCATCCAGGCGTTGATGCGTGTCACCAGCTTGTCCTCTCGATTGTCAATCCTCAACATGTGGGAGTCATGAGAGGCGCCTACTGCATTCATGACGGTTTCCTTGTCTACAAATAACTGCAGGGGACAAAAATAGGTGGTGTCTTGCTGGGAGGAAGTAGTACTACTGGTATTATGATACAAAACACTATTTACAGTGTTGTGGTCACCACTACTGCGACGACAACATCACTACTCTGGTAAACTACTGACTATTCCAAACATTGGCGTGAGTGGATGAGCGTTTCAAAAGGTGATATGATGTGCCTTTCTACAGTGGCCATAGTAGTGTTGGACACTTCTTTAAAGGAGAATACAACTGTTATTTTTAGTTTTGCCAATTATGCACTTACAGATCCCGCCTTCTGTAAAATGAATGGTCAAAACAAATATGAAGCAAAAAATAGTGAAACGCTGGTTCACCAAGACTTTAATCAGACTTTAGATATGAATCTTTAGATGGATGGATGAATGAATATGTTGTCTGATTTCTACATTGTAAGGAATGACCATTACCACAATGTAAAACACTGACCGCTCTAACATCGTCAGGCAGATCATCCTCCACCTCAATCTTGGCGACCTTCTCCATGGTTGCCATGGCGATGTCTTTGATCTTCTCGTGAAGGTGGTTCTCCAGATCCCGACACTGGGCGAATGTGTTTATTGGTCAAAGAAACCAGCCAATCTGACTTTGAGCTCTAAAGATCGGTTCGGTTCACCAGTGGTGCTTGTGCATGATGACGATTACTGTAGCCTATACTTATGAAAAGGATATATTCCTTGAACTGTTTCAATGAAGCTGCCAACCATGTCTGTGATGTTTCTCTCAAAGTCTTTAATAATCTCCTGCAACAGAAATGGCAAATAACAAATAATATTAAATGTCTGTTTTTGTTTTGGTCTAAAGTAGTACAACCTACTTTTATCAAAAATAAGATGTAATAATAATGTCACATTTTTAGATATAACTCATATTCAACCCATTCCCCAAAGCTTTCTCAAACATCTCACTATATTCATCCTCTACCTACCTCTCAACCATAAAAAAACAATGACAGAAAATACATAAAACGTTAATTCATTTGTATTGCCTTTTTATCCACTCAGTGCTACTTAGGTCACCAGCCTTTGTGAACCATTGGAGCTCCACTGTCCTTCCCATACAAAAACCAACCAACCTCCAGCTGGTCCACTAGCTGCAACTCCAGGAGCAGACAGCTGTCACGGAGTGTCTCGATGTCTGTCATGTACTGGTTCACTTGAGCTTCCTGCTGGGCCGCATCCTCAACCTGCTGCAAATCTAATAACCTCTATATAGAGGTGGGTTGGTATAAAAGGTATAAACCTTTACAATGTCCTTTAACAAAAGAAAATGTTAAAGAGATGGTGACCTACTGGGACTTATGATTTAGATCAGATTTAGAAGGAAAAGTGATCAACCTGGGTGTAACTATTTAAAGTAAGAGATAATCCATCCATTTTCAGACCATGTGCCCTGTACACATGGTCTGCCCTTAATGTAAACACATGTAAAGGGCTATAATGAATCTTCAAGTGTGCATCTGGATTGATAGCCCACCTTCTTCCGGTGCTTCTCAAAATCTGAGACCAGTTGTGCTGATCTCTGCAGCTTTTCCCTCACTGCCTCTTGAAGACCTTCAAAGAAAGCCTTGACCTCCGCCTCTCTCAGCTTCTGCTCAGCGAAGCCGCTTTCGAACATTTGTATGCAGAGACCCACCAGCTGGTGCTTGAACGTAAGGAGAATGTAAGTCAAGGAGCAAACTAAGCTTCAGCATGCTTGACGTCAGGCGTGTCAAATACGTTCAATATTTCAAATCTAAACAAATTAGATGAAACAAGTAAATGTTATATAAGAATTAAAACAATAGGATGCACATCACCAAAAAACTAAACCTGTTAAACAAAATAAATTAAAAGATATATACACATTTATATTATCTGACATAATCACCAAAAAAATTTAAGTGCCATGCATTTCCATCAAGTTAATGAATAAAAGATATGTCTGTACTAGGTCTGCCACTCCAGGCAGCTGGTTAAGTTTCTGTGCTTCTGGGTCTTGGGCGAACATGCTGTCAAACAGTTGGGATCCATTAAGGTACTCCACAAAGGCCTCCTGAAAACCCAGGGCAAGACAGGTCAACATTCAAATTTAAATGGAGAATGTAGGCCTAGACAATGGATCTTTGCATATAAATTACATGACCTTGTGTTGTTGTAATTCATCTTGTCGTCTCTGTTCAGCTTCTGTGGCCTTGAGTGTCTGCAATTCGTTGTGTTGTATCTCTTCAATGGCATATTTGTATTTTGCAAAAGCTTGCTTCTTCTGTAAAGAGACAAGACATAGGGGGTATGTAGAGCCTTTTTGTGTGTTTGTCCATTCAATTCCCAGGTACTTTATAAGGCCACTAGTGAATAAATGGTAAATGGTAAATGGTCTTCATTTATATAGCACTTTTATCTTGAATAAGGCCCATTATCTGTACCCTCCTGAATGAAACAGCCGATTTGCTGTTTTCGTGATTTCTGTATATTTAACTAACCTCAGTGTGTATACCAATGCACAACAACATTTACAACTTACAGTTTCTCCATTGAGTAACCTGTAATCCAGATACGGTAAATCTGAAAGGTAAGCAGCGATGAAGAGTTTGTAGTTCGCCTCTTGAGCAAGAGGGTTTCCAGAAAGGTTGAGGGTATGCAGGTTCTTAAACCTTCTCAGATAGATTACCTGGGGAATCAATATATATATATATATGTATAATCAACCTAGGCCATGTTTGATTATTTAATCCCATAATCTCGAGAAGGTCTATAAACATGCAGGCATCACATGAAAGATTATGTTCTTTACGTTGTCTAACTGGCCCAGGCAGTTGTTTCCAATGGCGAAGAAGGTGAGGTTGTTGAGTGTGTCCATGTTTTCGATGCAGGAGATCCTGTTGTTGTAAAAAGTCAGATCTTCCAGTTTCGTTAAGGTCTCCAGACCTTCTATCTTCTCTATGTTGTTGAATGACAGATCTGGCAGAGCCATTGGGAACATGTATATGTCTACAGTTATTCAACATATAGGCATTGATTATGTATATATTTTTGTTTGTTTAGAATCCTATAAATTAAATGACAAATACTTAGATGTGTATATCTTACCAAGCCATTTTATATTAGTAAGATTGGCTAGTCCCTCTATCTTCCGTATGAGGTTGTTATTCAGTTGCAGTTTAGTAAGGGATGTGAACTCCCATAAATGCTCAATCTTAAGGATGTCTGTTAAAAAAAGAAGAAGAAGAAGAAGAATAGAATACTGTAACCTCAACCCAATTGGACACCTAGGCTACTATAGCCTATATTCATTATTTAATCTACATTTACTTACTTTTGTATTCCAGGCGAAGTTGGAGGACCGAATTGAATGGGATGCCCTCTTCCTTGGCGATCCGCCCTGCCTCTCCTTTTGGGCCCTGCTCCTCTACTGCTTCCTGCAGTATCTTCTCGTCCATTACACTCGGCTCCACTTTACCGTAAACCCTGATCATTTTGCCCCTTGTTTTGACTTGATTAGGGCTAAAATCCAGTCAACTCTATCTGCTATTAAATCTGTTACTGTACACACTATATACTGTTTACACTAACAATTCGAAATACTGTCGCTACTCTCGCCAGGGTCGACGTCTCATCATGCCTACATTCGTTACCCGACGTGTGTATCTGTCGCTTAGCAACGGGATACGTCGGAGCTGCATTCAATAGATGGAATGTCGAGAACTTTTTATTGAGATGTTGACGTAGGCTGCCTTGAACAAAACGGAAATAACACAATCAAATAAAAAATGAAATAAGCGTATACGACGTATACGAAAATCTATAGATCTATATATCGAGAAAGGTATTGTATTCGACGAATTATTTTTTTTAGATTTTTTTCTTTTTTAAGTATAGTACTGGGTCATGTTTCAGTTTATGCTAACTTTAGTTTCAAAAGTGTGTGTCACGGTATATCGCCAGATTAGATTATGTTAGATTAGTTTGTAGTGTAGCAATATCAGTAGTCCTAATAATATAGAATACATACATTAGATAAACTCTAAGTCAAAATTTGCTTAACAGTTTGATAATTACCCGACATTTATATAAACATGCCATATTCAACTTTAAGAGTGTTCTGCCAATAGCGACAATGAGGGTGGGACTAGTATATCGTCTTCACCTCAGATGCTGTCATTCCCAGACGGATTGTTTGTTGTCAAGATGGACTTTTTACTGGGCAATCCGTACAGCACTCCCGTGGGCCAATGTATAGGTAAGATAAGGACAATTTCATGAGTAAACTTTGTGATGCCTGAATGCCGAGAGGTAAAACGGAGTAAAATAAAAGGATGCTAAGAAGGCAACATCAAAGCTAGCGGTACTCTGCTATTTCTGCTAACGACCGTGGGCTAGCTAGATGCAAATGGTTGCCCTTATATTTTTTTGTTTCTTATTAATATACAATTTAAACATTAGAAATGTATTTATTTTAATGTGGACACTAACCCGATACGTGTCATTACTTTGTTGCGCAATGGTTTGTTATTGTAACTTATTCCAGAGACGTGGTTAAATGTCAAGTTTACATTGATTATTGTCTTTATGGGGATTAAGCCTATGGGTTCAAGCTATGTGTTAAACATAATACAGTAACCATAATTCGCTGAAGGTAAATTATGTCACGAAGTGACACAATACTGTAAAAAGCTAGTAATGTTTTTTTTTTATCCTCCCTGCCTCCGTATATTCTCACGGGGATAAGGTTGGTTAGCCATGATGTGCACTGACTGGGGTTTATTCCTGCTGTAAAGATTCTGTTATTGTTATTTGAGATCCCTTTGTTCTTTCTGTTTACTCATTTTTTATTTTGGGGAAGGTGTGTGCACTTGTTTAAACAAATTTGAAGTGTATTTTGGACATGTTGGAGCTATTTTCAAGTAGTATTTCCTGTGTTTTGATTTGGAAGTAGTTGCAAACGCTAGGCTTCTTGGCACCGATTTGTCATCGCAGGTTGAGGTGTGCTCAATATGTTTACAAAATATGGTTGATGATAACTCAACCACATGGTAACTGCACATTGAATGATATTTGTTTTTCGTTTTTACCATTTTTTGCTCACAATTGAACATGTTTCTAAGCTGCTGTCATAAATTGAGTACATATAAGTTGTGTCTTGTAAATGACGTAGGCATACCACATGCACCCTCAGCTGTTGTCTGGGTATTAGTGATGCAATGTATAAAGAATGTCCTCAGTGATGAGATGATGATACTCTCCTATCACAGTAGCTTGTTCACATTTAGGATTTGCAATGTGGTACATTTTGATTACAGGCTGTTATTTGAGTGGTGTCTGAGAAAGGTCAGTGGGCATCATCAGCCATGAGAGTGACAGTGTCCCTAATATTGCGTTTACATGATTGTGAATAAAAAAACGAATGTAAATGGATTAACTGTGAGGGATTCAGAGATGCCATTGTTTACAGTTACATTTGTTGGGTACGGCTAATTCATGGGGGGGGGGGGGGGGGGGGGTCATGACTCATCTCTATTGGGGGGGGCAGACAGTGTTGTGTCTTTGGTATTCAGAAGCGGACATTTAGTGTGGCCCTGGACAGGACGTGCCCTCATTGTCACCCACTGACAAGCTGCTAAGTGCCAAGTCATACAAGATGGCCCTGTGACAACAGCACTTGTCAGGACTAAAAACAACTTGTAATACAGATAAAACAGACCATATCACATCATGTATTGTAAATGGTGCACTCTGCACCATCACTTCAGTGAATTTCACAACGGTTGTGTAGCAAACAATTGTTTTTTACTTTTACTATTTTTGTCTAACATTCCCTTTCAGAAGGGAATATATTCACCGTCCTTTTTTCCTCCCTGTTCACTAGTATACTCTGATTTAGCAGGATGGCATCCACTTTCTGAATGGTTAATTCACAACTATTTCAGTAACCAGAAAAGAAAAAGAGAGGTTGTGTTATTAAGAGAAGAGAGGGAGGAGGCAGAAGTGGTGGGATAGGATGGGGATTTGTGGCTCTGTTGACGGAGGATGGCACACTCTAGCACCCTCTACACCCATGTGACCCGCCTTGCTTGACTAGTGGGGCGTCCTTTCCCAGAAGTGGGACAGTGAACAAAGAACAGGCTAGCACGTTCAGAAATCCACTCTCTTAAGACCCCATCATTTCACATGGGGCGATGCTGTTCAGAGTTTCCTTATCTTACTGTTTCCTATTTAATCATTTTAACAGTCCTTTTATCCAACTCAACTTGCAGTGAAGTGAGACAAATGTTGTTAAGGAGCAGCAAGGGCTAAGGCCTCTTGCTCAAGGATGCCTACAGGTAAACTGTGGACACATTTGGCAAAGACGAACATGATGCCATTGCCTCCTAGCCACAACACTATACTGCCCCCCATCCCACCCGTTCTGTCTCCACTTCTACCTGGCAATCCACTTGAGAAGATTATAATGCATGGATAATGCATTCAAACTAGTGTTACTCATCGAAACGTTTGGATAATCGCCTTAGACATCTACTATGTTCGCCTTGGAGAACATGTTTGATTTTTAATGGATGATTTGTTATTGGTCAGAGTTTTGTCATATCCTGTGGTCATTATTCTGGTAGACCTGTTTATGTATACAGCCCTGATTTGATTGTAATCTAACCAAGAAGTTTAAAATGCCAGATTTTGAGATAATTTCTATAATTTCTTTGACCATACAAATCAGAGCCCTTTTGGAGGTGCACAGAGGTATGTTGCTTGGTTCAGTAAGTCATCTATAAGTCTGTGTGCAGTTGTGTTCCATTCCATTCAGAGCCCATAAAGAGGTCTGCTGTTCTGCAGCCATTTTGTACTGGCCCTAACCCTGGGGGCTGCTGGGCAGCAACACTCTCTCTGTCCACGCTTCACAATGGGCTGGTGAATGTTAATCAATTGGTGGGCAGTATCAGTCGGTCACAGGGAGTCAGTCACAACATCTCAATCACAGCCATTCTCTCCATTCTCTGAATCCATAATCTCATGGGATACGGATTCAGTATATTAACTGCACATGCTTTCATCATAGACAAGTTAGATCAGAAGTTTGTTTGTTTTTGTTTGTGTTTCAAATTAATATTTAATTTTAAGTTGCATATAACATTAGCCTTCCCACAATCTGCACAGTGTATTCATGCCTTTGACTGATATCTGGCAACCAATTGATAAACAGTTTGTTTTTTGCCATCTACCGAGACTTTGTATTTTATTGTATTTTATTTTATATGCTTTTAGTGTTATGTAAGCCAGTGTGCTTTTTAACTAAGTTGTCTTTTGGAAAACACAGCCAATTCTGCACAGGCTATGACGAAAAATGCTCTGACAATCTGTCATCATATTGTTATCACAGGGCTGCCAAGGAACACCTTGATTCTAACAAAGTTTGTGTCACTCAGAAAGCAATGCTAATTACTCCAATTGTTCTTTTGACTTAGCTGAAACATAGGCTATAAGCCTACATATTCTAGAGAGTGGTTCAGGGTCAAGTACAAATGTGGTCTTTTTTTGGAAACATTGAGGTTTGGGTAAAAGGCAAATTTGTTCTATTGGGCATTTACACATCTAGCATCAGAATTAAAACAGGCAGTATTATATTTTGGCTCATAAATCAGATCCCCAGTCTGAAACACTGAATGCACAAGCGATGATCAGACAACAAGGCCTGGTGCAAAACCTCAAACACCTTGATCTAAATGGTTCACTATTAATACATAACTGTGGATCTGTTTGTTGTCATTGCCCAGAGCGGGCAACGGACGGAGGGCTGCAAAACGAGGACTGGACCCTCAATATGGAGATCTGTGACATCATTAATGAGACAGAGGAGGGGTGAGACACACACACACACACACACACACACACACACACACACACACACACACACACACACACACACACACACACACACACACACACACACACACACACACACACACACACACACACACAAATGGTCAATTGTTCAATTGGTTTAACCTAGTTTTTATTTTAAATCTGCTGCAGTACTACTTTCTACTGGATAACTCATCATACACATGCACACACACGCACAGTGCCAGCATCTGCTAACCTTAACCCTTTTTTTTAATAGTCAGCATATAATTGACATGTGCTACTTGATTACACCCAAAGAGATCGTACTGTGTGTGCCAAGTCTCTCTCGCTCTCTCTCAGATTCCTCATGCCCACTAGCATACCCACTCCTTTTGGAACCTTGCATAGATTCTCGTTCTCTCTTATACTGTCTCACACTCACTCACTCAAAAAGAACACTCACAGATGCAAGCATGCAGACTTCTACATGCATGCGTCTCATCTGTGTCTCATCTGCTGTCCAGGCGTGTGGGCATAGCGTGGGCTAACCTGCGCTCTTTATACATGATTAGCTTTAATCTTGCCTTGGGAATGACTGATGGAAGGAACCTCAGAAAGAGAGAGGGAGAGAGAGATGCTAACAGATGGGCAGACCAACTGTGCTCCTGTGGTGCTGTCCTCCTCGTCCAGCGCCGCAAGACTTATGCTGTCGAGACAGATGGACAGCTGCTGCCATGCCACAGAGTCATTCATTCCAACAAAGTTCTGAAGAAAAGTAGCTCCACCTTGCACATTTAGCCAGGCTGCTTCCTGTGCTCCCTTGTCCCCCCCAGGCCCAAAGATGCCATGCGGGCCCTGAAGAAGAGGCTGAGTGGGAACAGGAACTTCAGAGAGGTGATGCTCACACTCACGGTGAGATATGGAATCGATTGGTTACCGTGGTAATCACAGTGAATATTTCATTAAAGGCCTACAAAGAGAGAAAAACTGCTTTATCTGCCATCCAGGAATGCTAACCACGGAAGTTGAGTTGCCCCACCAAGTTTATTCGTCTCCACGCATCTTCTCCATCCTGACATTTTTTTCTTTCTCGTTTGTCACCCTGAAGCTGTCGAAGCTGTGCTTTTGTTTTGCATTTCAAAACAAACCCGCACACAGTATTGTAAGATGCCTTGGAAGACCCACCCCTGTCCATTGAAACCCTTGGATGTCTTCAAATATAAGCATCCCTCTGGATCTCATTTCCTCCCACCACTTCCATTCATCGCTGCTTCTCTCCCTCGCCATCCCCTCGCTAGGTGCTGGAAACGTGCGTGAAGAACTGCGGCCACAGGTTCCACGTGCACGTGGCCACCAGGGACTTCATCGACGGCGTGCTTGTCAAGATCATCTCCCCTAAGACTAATCCCCCAACCATCGTTCAAGAAAAAGTACTGGCTCTCATCCAGGTACACCGACTTGCTAAGTTGGCTTGTATTTAGTATTTAGTCTCACAAGATTCTTATCAGATTCATAGCTAACGTCTGATGGCAGATGATTCACTAAAATCGGAGTGAATGTGGCATCTCAATTTCTTTCGCTCATGTTGATAGAGGCGGGGAACTGTCAGTGTGTCATTGTCGAACACAAACTATGCTTGCAGTTGTAAACTTTAAAAAAGTGTCTATAGTATAGTATCGGTTTCAGTATAGTATACTATAGGTTTTATATCCAAGGCAAACAAGGCAAAAATAAGCCCCTTTCAGTTGTTCTGCTCCAGGTACTCTGCCGTCTCCAACTGAGTAGGACTGCTGGATTCCAGATTAGTTTGAATAAGAAGATCAAGTGATTTGATACAGGTTACTATATTTTTAGGCGCATGTAATCAATTAACAAGTAGGGGGTTAGATGGACATAGGGGTCCACCCTTCATAGGATATATTGCAAGATCTGTCAGGCCTCCATCCGTTAAATGATTTAATTCAACATAGTTGAGTGGTGTGTGGAGTAACTTCCCTTCTGCCACTTTTAGTTCGTCACTGACAGGATTACTTAATTTATTTATTTGAGTTCTGTGATGGACACGCTCAACAATGACTGGACGATAAGTGCTTTGCAACTCAGTGTGACAGGGTGTTGTCTTGTAGCTCCACTGTGAGCTTCTAGGCTAGATGACGTTGTATTGACTATGATATCACCTTCCAACATTGCTTATGCAATGTATTAGCATTGAAACAAAGTGATCAGTAATCCCAGGCCTTTGCCACTTCTCTGGTCGTCCCAAACCGTGTGAGTGCTCCCTGCGCCCTAGATCTATGTTCATAGCTGATGCCTGCTTGGTATCTGTTTAACTGGCAGCCTCAGGCAACAGATTCTGTCCGACTCTACTTTTCCTACTGCTCTCCCTAATTCTTGATGATGATGTTACCCTGGCCTACCCTAGCCACCATGCTTTTATTCTCTCTCGTGCTGTCTCTCTCTCTATTATTTATGAGCTTCAGTTGAGTCCCATGGCACACATTTAATTTAATGAGCATCACATTTCATTTTAATTTTGAACTTGGGACCTGCAGGGTCTGTTTTGGTGTGACATTGTTTCGTACAAACTGATGCTAATGAAGCCATGCTATGAGGTCGAATGAGGGTGAATGAAGGAACATTAGATGCATTTTATTTTTGTACATCATATTAGTACAATATGACAAAGCTGAAAACAATAGACCTCGCTTTTTCTTATTTGAAGTTTAATGTTGACTGTGTGTGTGTGTGTGTGTGTGTGTGTGTGTGTGTGTGTGTGTGTGTGTGTGTGTGTGTGTGTGTGTGTGTGTGTGTGTCTGACATTAAGGCGTGGGCGGACGCCTTCAGAAGCAGCCCCGACCTGACGGGCGTAGTCCACATCTACGAGGAGCTGAAAAGGAAAGGGGTGGAGTTCCCCATGGCCGACCTGGACGCCCTGTCCCCCATACACACGCCACAGAGGGTGAACACGCACACGCACACACAGAGTACTGACTCTCTAGTTATTTAGAGTATCAGACACTTTGGTGACTCACATGAATTCAGAAGTTTTGGGGGTATCTTGCTCAAGGACGCCTACAGGTAGGCTGTCTACATTGGGGATCGTACCAATTCCCTTTTGGGCTGGGGTAGAAAATCCTAGCCTTCTACTCTATCATGCCCCCTGAGCTTTGGTGGGTTTCTCAACTTACAGGGCATCCCTGAGGTGGACCCGGCAGTGCTGAAGTACAGAGCCCCCACTACGACCCCCATCACCCTCACAATCCCCGCCACTGCCGCCCCTCCGAGACCCATCACTGTCCCCCCAACGGCTGACGTCTCTCCGTTGCAGATCCCCCACGTCCCCGACGCCTCAGGCCCCATCACCGCCAACCCTGAACAGGTGGGGGACATGGGGATGACAACTGAATTCCAAGTGCTTTGAACTTTGGTCCTGCTAGACAGGAAGAGGTTTGAAAGTGTAGTGGATGGTGTGTCGTATTCACACGGTGGTTAGTCACTATTAGGCCAAGTCCACACGTACCAAAACAATCTTTTTTTTCCCCGTTTTCCCTGGCATCGTATCAAGAACATTTGCATCCACACGGATCCATCTCAATACGACTCAACACGCTACTTCATGTTCCAGGCGTATAGGTGGCGCTGTTTTAGTTTTAGTCACTCAAGTAATAAAGCGTTAACGCAACCCTTTTGATCGTCTCAATTGGCGCACGCATGGCTGTTGTTTGTTTGTAAAATGTGGCTTATGTGGTTGTCTGTCAGTCTTTTTTGCTCAGCGTGGTGGCACAGGAGCATAATATTTTGCGATAGTAACCCTAATAGGCAGAATATCTTCTCCAGAAGGAACACGAGCATGTAGTCTGCCATTGTTGTTGTTATGAGACGTCGTCACAGGTTACAAGAGGTTACGCTCGAGGGGTGTGGCGATGACATAATCGAAACGCAAGTATGCGTATTGGCCGTCCAGACGAACACTTAGAGTCTGGTTGTAGCCAGTAATATACATTAAGATCTTACATATGATAACGATTTACCGTTTCAAATAATTGCATAAATGAACATGTGTATGCTGATTCAGAAACTGAATTCTCTTTGGAATGCATGCAGCGGAGTGTGACCTTTTGAACCCCTTCTCTTCCCGTCCAGATTGCCCGACTGCGCAGTGAGCTTGACATTGTGAGAGGAAACACCAAAGTCATGTCTGAGATGTTGACGGAGATGGTTCCTGGGCAGGAAGACTCCTCCGATCTGGAGCTGCTGCAGGTTAATAACCAATTAATAACCACTTAGTAAGCACAACTTAATAAATTACAACTTAATAAATAATGAGGGCAGTGTTCACTCAGGAGACGATGAGTCAGACACTAGGTGTCTGAGGGGTGGTGCACTGTTTTGTCTCACTTAGAAAAAGGTGGCAGTTAAAAGTGTTATTTTATAGTTTGGTCCACTTTTATTTATTTGCTGCCACTAGGGGGAGTAGTGTCTCCAGTTATTGTAGGAGTACCTCACCCACAAGGTTTGGTGGAATTTCTACAACTGACTTTTAAGCAGTGGCACCAAAAATCTTGGCTCATAAGGTAATCCGCTCAAGCTAAATCCTTTTTTGGGTTTAAAGTAGATTGTCAAGAAGGGAAAGCGAAATACGTTTTAAACTATTCCTACTCATTCTTTAGCAGAACTGTAATGTTTAAATACTTGTGCCACTTTTACCTAGAAATTATTGTTCACTAGATACAACTGTTGAAAACATACACATATTTCCATGTATAGCAAACCCATAGTTCAATAGCTACTATCAATGTGTGAACTAAATGAATTGGAAAGTATTGTATCAATGATGTAGATGTATCTCTCTTGGTAGTTGTTCAGACAATTGTCCCACCAATAGCATGGTTGTTGGTGTCTTCCTTCAGTCATCATGTCCTTGAATGTGCTCTGCCTCCTCAGCCAATTAATTTAATGGGCTGAACAGAGTAATGGGCCATGTTGTTCCGCGGTCATTGTTTTACAGGAATAAAGTGTGTATGTGTATGTGTGTGTGTAGGAGTTAAACAGGACATGCAGGGCGATGCAACAGCGGGTAGTGGAGCTGATCTCCAGGGTCTCCAACGAGGAGATGACGGAGGAACTGCTGCATGTCAATGATGACCTCAACAACATCTTCCTACGCTACGAGAGGTCACACACACACACACACACACACACACACACACACACACACACACACACACACACACACACACACACACACACACACCTTCTGTGAATAGTTTAATGCATGTTTAAATAAAAATAATTGAAAAGAAAAAACAGATGCTTGTCATTATCATCATCGTTTTCTGTTATAATGGATGCATCAGGATAAAATGGACACTGGTAGGTAGATGGCAAATGATCCTGTAACTGATGATAATAGACTTCAAATATTATTTTCAGTTTTGGTGGGCAGTCGTACATCATACATTGGACATATTAGCAATATTCCCACCATTATTGGAATATCGCTGCTTTTCCATGGGGGAACAGTCTGCAAACGTGTGCATTTATTTTCAAATGAACTGTAAATCTCCTTAGTATAAGGGAAATAAAACTGCCTTCTGTTTTGAAAAATACAACTCATAGGAAGTGATAATTGTTGTGGCCAATTATTTTGTTGTTTCACAGATATGAAAGGTACCGGTTGGGTAGAACTGGACAGAACAATGGAGTGAGTACACAAAACACCAAAAAATCCTTTATTGATTGAGTGAAACATTCTATTGAATTATTTTATCCATATTCCAAAACACCATATTTTCATGCAAATCAAAATTCTCACATATTTGTTTAACTGGAATATATGTTTGAATAGCGTCTTAACGCGCAATGATTGGCAATAAAATGTTGAGCTGTTAAAATTTTGAACACATTGAATGCTACAAAGCATCCTGACGTTACCGTGCAAAACTTTGCTTGCATGCACAGCTTCACGCTAAGCATATTAACCCAGGAGAAGATCATTCACCTGCTTTTTACAAAAACTTCTGCCAGTTGCACTAGCCACGGTCTAACATTCTGGTTTCCCAAAATGATGGGGCTGATTCAATCCACTTATTGCTGATAATTTTTCTTGTTCTGCTTGTTTTTTTCACGACTAGATGATAAAGGCAAGCAGGGTTCTAAATTAACACCCACCAACCCGCCAACCCACCAAATGCGGGTTAAAAATCATTTTGGCGGGTGTTCATAAACACTTACTGGCCAGTTTGGCCGGTGATGCATGAGGCAATCATGTCAGTCAGAGCTGCTCTACTGTTCCACTACTACTCTACTCGCTCCCTGGGCAGTACTGACTACATTTCCCATGAGCACTGTCGTTATGCTACGTGATGTTGTTACGTTAAACCAGCGGTTGTGTGGGGCGCGCCCCACTGGTGGGGAATAGAGACTGAAAACTCCATATTTCTATGGTAGGAGCGAAAGCTTGACAGTAGGGCTGGGCGATATGGGCCAAAAGTCATATCTTGTAGTTTCAAGCAGAATGTCGATATAAGATATATATCAATATTTGTCCATGCAATAAAATAGGTGCCTGTCGTCACGCTCCAACTCGTCATTCTATATTGGGGGCGCCGCGTC
Source organism: Micromesistius poutassou (assembly GCF_964030765.1). Classification (NCBI taxonomy): domain Eukaryota; kingdom Metazoa; phylum Chordata; class Actinopteri; order Gadiformes; family Gadidae; genus Micromesistius; species Micromesistius poutassou. The sequence goes on along the minus strand of NC_140271.1, from coordinate 7,180,780 downwards.
GCTGTGCTCGTTAACCTGCCTTGCCGATTGCAACTCAATCCTAAATTTGGGTGTAGGCCAGGGTAGCTAAACATTTTAAAATAGTCAGTCAAAAACAGTCGGAGCAAGATGTGGCAAATACATGTTTCGCACTGAAGGGGATTTAAAAAAGTGACGCGAGTGGAAGAGCGGGGCCTGGGCAGAGTATGTGTGAGCCAGAGGCAGAGCGGGATGGAGAGAGATGAGCAGAGCAGAGTCCTGCACGGCTCTTATTTGCAAACCCTCACCCGTCCTTACCCGCAAAACTTAAAACCACAACCGACCCGTGTTCCAACAATAGTGCGAATTACATTCCGCACCCGACCAGACCCGCTATAAATTGATACCGACGCCCGACCCGCACCCGAAGGAAAATTAGACACATAAGATGGAACGCCGGGGAATTACACTAGTAATAAATTTGGAAATGTTAAGCTTGGTGTATTTCATTAGCATTGTGTTGGGGCGATGGGGGAAGGTGGGGCTTGAAAATTCCCCCTTGTCCAAAGTGGGGGATGACTGAAAAAGTTTGAGAACCACTGCGTTGGTGCGGCGGTGGTTGGTTGGACAGACGTCTGGGGGCGAGAAGAGGAAGGAGGCAGGGGATGAGATTGAGAATATCAACAACAAATATCAACAAAAAATTTGGCTAGTGGAAATTCTGATTGGCTGGTAATCAAAAAAGTTAATTTAGAACCCTGAAGGCAAGTACATCACAGCTTAGTCAGAGGGTTCTTTCCCTGGTTGGAATGACTGTTTCATGTTGACATCCGTTTGTTTTGTTTTTTTGAAATAGAGATGTTTGTTTACACCCATATGGCGAGTGTCAATAGCAGAAACCACCGTCTGGTCACATAAATGGGCCTCTCTCTGTGCTCTCTCCTCACAATCTTGTTTTTGGTCAGCCAAGTTGGAAGGATTGGAAGACAAGAATCCGAACGCTTGGCTTGCAACCCCTAAATGCGAGCTAGTCTCTCTTTTAGTGTGTGTGTGTGTGTGTGTGTGTGTGTGTGTGTGTGTGTGTGTGTGTGTGTGTGTGTGTGTGTGTGTGTGTGTGTGTGTGTGTGTGTGTGTGTGTGTGTGTGTGTGTGTGTTGCAGAGATATGAGGCGGTAGCAGTTAGGGTGTTTGACTCCCAATCAAAGGGTTCTCGGCACAAACCCCATTGTTTGCAGTCCACATGCAGGCATCCCGCAGCCCCCATGCAGCCCTCAATGGCAATACATTTTGAGTAGTGACTATAACAAAAATATGTATATTTTAAGATGAACGATGATCAATTGAGATTGATTTCTGTTCACACACAAGAAAAGGAGAGAGACTTCAAAATCAAGAGCATGCACCAACCCTTACATAGAAATCTGTGTAGCCAGTGTCACGTACAAGCTAAAATTATATCACAATTAATAAAATAATATTTGATCACTTATTTGATCACAAGCTTTGAATAGAGTCACCTTGTATCTAGAGGTAGCTTGCTTCCTCGCACCCTTTGAAAGATGTTGCGTTAGTTTGAATTTCTTTAATGTCATTTTCATTAACTATGCTCCCAGTTTAGACTGTGAGAACCCTTTTGCTTTTACCCTTTGCCTCTATATATCACACCTAAAAAATTGTTTGGACCGTGAGAGCCCCATTTTGGTTTGTGTTTCTTTGTATCCTTTGATGTTTGTGCCTGCAATGTGGTATAAAAGTCCCAATTATTGATCTCTTCATGATCATGCTCCATTAAATCAAAGACCTTTTTGTGAACAAGTGACTTAGTTCCCGTCCTGTCTCCCAGATGTTGGGTGAGGCCACAGAGGACAACCTGATAGACCTCGGCCCCGGCTCCCCCGCAGTGGTCACCCCTAGGGCCGCTGCCAGCCCCCCTCCGGCCTCCACCCTCATGGGGGCTTCCGCCTCCCCTCCCAACCACCACCCCCCCACCAGCTCCACTTTATCATCATCCCTGGGTGGACTCAGTAAGTTTGGAATTACAGAAGCGCACAGGTTAGCATTAGGTATCGGTATATGTTGTTATTGTTGTGGTCGTGCGAGAAGTCAATGTGATCGGCTCTGTAAACCACAGCATCAAGTTACACACACACACACACACACACACACACACACACACACACACACACACACACACACACACACCAGAGTTATAACTCACACCGGGTCTCTGCAGACCTGACACTGGCAACTAAAGACAAACTTTTCCACTACGTACCTCAATGCCCCGCTGCCTCAACTCCCCGTGGACTTATCTTAGAAAAACAACCTCTTTACTCCAAGAGCGTGCTGATGCTTTTGGGGTTAATCTCATTGGCCGTGCTGTAGTGGTGAAAGATGAAAAGATGTCAAAACCCACGGCGTAGTTGGCCTAGTAGCTCTTTAAGGGTATACGCAGGGGGGGACGAGGGGGGACCCCATCTTGTTTGTATGCGAGGGTGCAATGGGCTGCACAGAAAAATGGATGCCACGCAGAAATACACACCTTGACACCATTACACTGACATACAATCCATTGACCATGAAAGCACGTCAGAGTTCTGCATCAGCTCATCTGCCTCCGCCTCCTTCCCTCCTCCTCTAGATGTTGGTACCGACAGAGTTGGCAGCGCCCTGTCTTCCATCTCCTGCCGGAACCCTGATGACTTCGACATGTTTGCCCAGACCCGAGGCAGCTCGCTGGCCGACCAGCGCAAGAAGTAAGCAGTGTATTGGGAAAAAACAAACACACCTGAAACTCACCAAAACTTTTATGAAATTAAATGGGGAACCAAACAACGACCTCAACTAGATGTCAGCGTCGCGACTCATTTGTAAGGTTACATAGTGGGTGCTGTAAATGAGCGTGGTGGCCACAGCACCACCATTCCATTGCTCGGGGAGAACCCTGTTATCACATTGAATAACTGCCCTGACCAAGGTGCCCTGCTGTGTGCTTTTAGTGTAAAGTATGAAGACCCTCAAGCCCTGGGGGGCCTGGCCTCCGCTCTGGACGTCAGACAGCAGAACACCGGAGGAGGGGTGAGTCTGAGTCTCTATGGGAGTGGGGTGATGCTGGATATATTCCTCGTCTGTGTAGTGTTCTCTAGGCACATCCCATGACTTCCCCATGCACAGTTCCAGTGATCATCATGCATGTGAAGGTCCAACCTGTGCTGCTGGGTGAGTGACCTCACTGGACCACTGGCACTGGAGTTTTGTTTGTGTGTTTTAATCGTGATTGATCATGTGGCGCCGTGGCAACTCTAGATATAAATATATATACACATCTTTGCTTTTTTCATATTCTTATAAAGTAAGGTAAGTTCTTAGCAGATCCATTCTGGAACAATGGCGCTTTCACACTTATCTGGGTCCTGTGAATTGTTTCTATCAAAACTTTGTTGACACATGCAGCGAACTGAACTTTTTGCACTGGGAACAAAAGCATAAACACATTCATGTTTTATCAGTGTGTTCCCCGACACAAGCCCCAGGTTGTTGGCATAACTATTACAATGTACGCAATATATATTTTGTTTGTTTATAAATTACATACATACTTAAATGTGTGTATATATTTCTCTGAAAAGGTTTGAAAGATTGTTTCAATTATTCTTTCTTCTTATCTTTTTTCTTTTTGTCTCATGACCTCACTCAGTCTCTGTCTCCTGACTCCTCAAATTCTCTGAATGACATTCTTCTTTTGCACATCAGGCATCCCCTCCGCTCTGCACACGTGTGTGTGTTCTGGTGCGGCGGTGGTGGTACGCCTCAATCACCGGTCTTCCGGTTCTTATGCTATGGTGTTGTTCTGTTGTTGATTCAGCTGAGGTTAAAAGGGGATGAAAATCCAGCAGAGCAGGAGCTGCCCATAGACAGCTGGCTTATTACCCAAGGAATGGTGAGGACCCCATCCCGTTAGTGTGACCTCCTCCATCCAATCCCATCCCCAGCCACTGCCCCACCCCCTCCCCCCTTGTAATGCCAACTATTTCTACCACATCTTCACTCACATCCCCTGTTAACTCTCATCAAGCGCTCCTACCATCTCCAGTTCCTACCCCTAATAGGCCAAGTGCTGCCAACAGTAGAATCGGTCAATAGGTCAGACCTCTCAAGGTGAATCCATACTCCATACTTATTTATAGATGTGCCATTTGGTGGATTTTATCTAAAGCATTACCGTGAGTGCATACAGTCTTCGCATTGGGACGGCCACAGCGGGAACAACCTTAGCATTGTTAATGCCGTGCTCTACCCTTTGAGATAGGTGGATCACTTAAGCATGAACACACGCCTTGTACTTTGGCTTAGGTCCATGCTAAAACGCCTACTTGCTAAAAAAAAAGGCTCATGGGGATCTGAATGCAATCTACAAATATACATTCTGAAAGCTGATTTGAATGTGATTGTAAGGTCAAAAAATGCTAACTAGCTACAGAAAGGAGGAGGGAGGGTTAGCAATTTTGTAATCAAAAGAAAATATCATGTTGTGATTCTGTTATGAGAGAGTTAGATGGTAACATGACCCTATAAACACCTTGCATAGTCGACCACAGAATTTTTGTTGAAGTGCCATTATTTTCTGGGCTCATAAAATATGGTGCTTATGGGCTTCACTTCCCCAGTGGTGGGTATAAGGCGATCATGACTGTCTTATCTACTGTTGGTTCTTCATTTTCTTTTGGTTTTCCCTCTCACCCCCATGCTCTGTTTGGATTGAATTGGTCCCCAGAAGTAATTTTGGGGTTTCGATCAATCACATGCCGCCCTTTATCAAATCTTGGACTAAAACATTGTAGAAAGGTATATGTTCGACACTTAGTCCCAAACCAGTAGCTGATGGGCCCAGGGTTCCTCCCTGTTGTATGCCCATACATGCTGGTTTGCGGCTTATCTGGGGCAGTTTGTATTTCTGATGATACATTTTCTCATCTAAATTGCACAGCTTCCTAGAGATTAGAGTATTCTCCTAATTTACTCACTACTAGCTAGCTCAGAACTAATGGTGCGTTCCAGGCAGTCAACCCCGCAACTCACTACCCGTGAACTCGTACCAGATCGATGTACTCCCAGTTCCAGCTCGTAACTTACGGGCTAAAAATTGTCCCTGGAACGCAGCATAACCCCTTCTAAAGTGAATTAATAATCTAATAATAGTGAAATAACCAAGACATTTTAACTCTAGCAAACATTAACACAAGTGATATTATGTATGCAGTATTTCAATTGAGGTTGTGACTTTGAACAGGATGCATGCCTCATGACTAATACATTTATTGTGGCTCACTTATCTATGTTATCACAATGCATTTTATGAGTGATCCTTAGTCTAACTGATGATGTTCTTGTATGGCTGTGATCTCAAGGGGAAACCCCAAACACATATTGTGTATCAGGGGTCCTCAGAAGGAGGCTTCTACTAAACATTAGATATCAAATCAAACATGGATTCTGGACTGCGTGACATTTTTAAGAACGGCATCTCTAATTTTTCACGGAAAGGTAATAAAAAATGCATCATTCTGCTTTTCATGATCTTCTAATGGAATGGTCTTATTTATACAGGATATATCCTAACATCTGTCCACATAAGGTCCTCCTCTCCTGTGTGTGTGTGTGTGTGTGTGTGTGTGTGTGTGTGTGTGTGTGTGTGTGTGTGTGTGTGTGTGTGTGTGTGTGTGTGTGTGTGTGTGTGTGTGTGTGTGTGTGTGTGTGTGTGTGTGTGTGTACATGCATGTGTAAGTACAGAAACAGCAATCCAAATATCTGCTGCAACATGGCATACATCATGACAGGCTCTAGTGCGTGTGTGTGCAGTGCACGCTCCACTGCACTAAATCTCCAGGGCCCTCTTGTTCCTACCTTTTCCTCCTTTCTATCCCTTAATGGCGAAACAACGGGTTCCTAATTAACTAATCATACGCGGTAATTAGAGTTGCCATGTCACTTAGGTCCACAGCTGGTAACCCATGCTAGCCCAATTCATCATTCAAACTCAATGGAGTTTAATAGAGAAAGGAGGACTCTAAACTTGTGTGTTCACGTTTAAACATTTTTTTGCTCAACGAAATGTGTTTCCTTTTTTTGTGGCATCTTTCTCTTTGGCTATTCCTGTTAATTTCTTAAAAACATGATTTGTGTTTGTTTTATTTGTTGTTTTGTCCTCCTGGGGTCATCATTCCGTCTTTTGTCTGGCTGGTTTGGTTGGGTCCTTGGCCATTCTTCATAGATCCCTGTATCGCAGTCCTCTGTCATGGATGACATAGAGGAATGGCTCTGTGCGGATGTGGTGAGATTTTCATATTGATTTCTATATTTTTTCCACCACCATTTTCCCTCCCCACATGCGTGTATCTCTATCTCTATATAATTTTTCCTTGTTTGGCTTTTCTTGGTGGTTTGATTGAATCACTCGTTTGTGTTTGTTTTTCAAACACATGGTCAAACTAGGTTTTGGGTGTTTGGTGTCTTTCACCTCAACTTTCTCATCTCTCTTTTGCGTGTGTGTTCTAAACTTCCTCTAAACTTCCCTAATTTAGCCAGTAACTTGACATGATATGTGTGGGGTCTATGTTGTGTATAACATGTGTGCCTAATAACATGTAACTTCAAATATTGATTTGCTTAGAAAAGCATTGTATAACTAATATTTTAAATGTGGTTTGAGGCGTTATTTGCTCCAAAGATCCACTGTTTTTATGAGAACTCCTGCATTCTGTGTGAATGATGGTGTGCAAAGGCACGTTTTGAGGCTGTGACCTTAGCCTGTGTGAAACCCACTAATATGTTATGATCCTTCCAAAGTAGTGTTTACACAGTGGTGTGGATGTTCCTACAACAATTAGTTATAATGGGTTTTAAATAGTAGCTGTTGGCTTTGGCTTCTTTGGACTTATGGCTCTTTTCTTCTTTGAACTAGAAAGGAGATGGCGCAGAGGAAGGAGTCACCAGTGAAGGTATTAACTTTGTTGTCACATCACCTAGCGCTTTATTATTTATAACAAAAAAAATATTAATTAAAGGAATAAGTCTCACTAAAATTAAATCAACTATGAGCCTAAAAATGTGTCAATAAAATAACTTTTGCATAGGTTCTGTGTAGCCTCTGTGTACTCCCCAAACTAAAACAGCAAAGTGTAGCACTAGTAATATCTATGTTATAGAATATTTTGAATTATTCAAGAGTAAATGGAATTTTTTTAGCTTATATTAACATGAATTATGCCTTTCCTTAGCAATGTATCACTGATGCCATGTTATTATTTATTTTGTCTCCGCCAGAGTTTGATAAGTTCCTAGAGGATCGAGCCAAGGTGGGAGATTCTGGACCCTCTCCCCCACTAAGAGACAGACCAGGGCCCCCCGTCGGGGCTACTAGGGGCTCCCACAAGAAGGCAGAGCGGACGGAGGATGCCCTCTTCGCCCTGTAGACTCTCTCTTGCATCCATTGCCCGTCTTCTCCTCCTAGTCTGGGAGCATCGCAAGCACTGTCCTTTCCAAGAACCCCAACATCCATTTACTTCGCTGCCCCTGGGTGGCGTTGCAACAGATGTGTTGTCTGTAGCCTTATCATCAAATTACCAGTGTTGTAATTCAGAGACAAACATGCTTGCCATGTCTTGTATTCCTGTATTTTTGTTTGACGTGTTGGTGTGTCTGTGTGGCTTCTCTTGGTAGCCCCTCTTAGTCCTCTGTAATGTAACACCAAAGACAAGTATTCTAGCTAGCCTGCTAGCTTTGTTTTCTGAAGAACACATGCTATGGCACTGTCTCTTTTATATTTATAGCCTAGTAGCAAGGATGAATGAGAACCTTTTCTGCATGGCAGGCTTTCAAGCATTATGATTTGATCCAGAAAGCTAGAATGATTGCCTATGGTTTCTAAGAATTTAAATAATTGAATAATGCATTTTTCTTTAGTTTTTTGCTGTGTTGAACAATATAATAACACTGAGTGGTTGTTCATCATTGAAAACTATTTGTTTTCACGGTCAGTTCCTGTTGTGCTGAGAAAAGCTAATTTTGCTGCCTTGGCTAATATTGCTTACATGAAAAAAAGAACGCTAGCTAAATCAAAGTTAATATCAAAAGCATTTGTGTGCATGAGAACGTTGGTTGCTTTTCCTTTGAGTCCAAGAGACGACAAAACTAAAAGGCCACAAGGCACCTGTTCATCTTATGTTGATTATTGTTGCTAATGGGAAGGAAAGGGCCAAGTTTAGTTTAGATTCCTCGTAAGGGTTACTACAATGACTTAAAAAGAACATCACCATCAAGCTGGTGTAAAACAGCCATTCCAAGAAACATTGTGGCTTACTGGACAAGTAATACCGTTTAGCACTTATAATTTTGACAAAAGCACAACCACTTTCCTTCCTATATACTATTTTGTGCACTTTTCATTAAAAATAAATGTTTATATTTGTGTTTACAAGATGGTTACTATTTTTCTAGTGGGTGGTAAATAGTCCTAATTGACATAAATTTGCACATTGTCTAACTGCAGTCATGTTAAACTATACCAAACACAGGTGTATAGCTTGATGGAAACTACTTTTTACTAATTTACCATAACACCTTTTTAGAAATTCATTAAAATCACAAAAAATAAATAGTGGCAAAGATATTGAGTTGGAAAAGGTGTTTAGAATGATGCAATTGTATGAATGGTTTCTGTACATAGATATTGCCAGAGTGATATTTTCTGTATTTACCTCATTGATTTCTTTAACTGGTTGTATAAGGAAAGTAACATTTATGCTATTTTATCGATTGATTTTGCATTTTACATTATTTTCATAATGTATGTGAAAATAACCTCTTAATTTTATCTCAACTAATGATTTAGGTCGTAAAGACTGCATCCACTGTAAATGAGGCTGCTTGAAAGTCTATACACGACCAAACCAACATTTGTATTTCCTGTAGCATTTAGAATGAACGGCTGGCTTGTTCAATCCATTATGAATCTGCATTAACTCGCTGTATTATTTTTCTATTGATTCATGAGAGTCACACGTATTGTAACAGATTGTAGAAATGTTGGTTTTCAATCAAGTTTTGTATGCAAATAAGACCTTTAGTCATTATTGTGTTTTATTCCATCACTGATTCAACTATTTTGTCTTACATTAATAATATTGTATTAAAAAGTGTCAGACAATATTTTACTTATAGTAAATACAATGTTGGGCTACATTTTAGGCTAATGGATTTTGATTTGTTTTCGTTTAACTGGTTTACAGTTGAACAATGATGATTCAATTAATTTCAACTAGTTTTAACTGGGTTTGACATAATCATAATGATTGAATCATGACATTAAAAAAACTTTTATTTGTTTGTTTTGCATTAATACTATCATTTGTTTTGTAGACCTAAAATGGTGAGCTTGAGTCAAAATAATGTCATCACATTTTGCAAAAACGTTGTTTCCACTTTATGACACTACTTCAAGGATATTATTATTATTATTACCATGTCTAATATGGTTAGACGAGTACCTTTGTTCTGACAACTTGCATATTCATATTTCCCTTTTTATGGTTTAAGTTGTAATATGTTTGTCAAAATTCTCCCTCTACTGAATGTCCATTTATATGGCGAAGAATGTCAAATTCAAACTCAATTGTGGCAAGTGTTCTGGTGTACTCATTGTCATTGGAGTGTTCCAATGACTTGAGCTTTGCTGTCTGCTGCCATCATATATGGTTCAGATGTTTTTTTTTACCCAATGCACGCGCACGTATGTTACCTGCCCAATAAAAACACTAGCAACATGTGACCTCAACCTTCATTGCTTATTGGTCATTCTTTTCCATGAGTTGTGATGAGTTGAAGGGAGACCCCCACCCCCTCATAAGCTCCCACCGCACAATGTATGATTTCTTCTGAGAATGCGAATATTCCAGTTTTACTTCATCGTCCATCTATCATGCAGTTTGCTAAAGAAGTAACTTTATTCTGTTGGATGTTTGATGTAATTGACTTCAACTGGCAGGTTGCAAGTGGGGTAGTAAGCAACGTTCCCAAAAAAGTAACGTTAGGTCTACATAAAAAAGACACCTTTCTTTCAGGGATGTGTTGTATCTATCCAGGTTCAGGCCTACATTCCGAAACACTGTAGGCATATTTACGAGGCCGTGTGTGTTATGTCGATATCATTTATATGATGCAATATTACAAAATAAATATTGAATTCGCTTTTTTGGAAAGCAGTTGGCAAAATATATTGATGCAATGCATGATATAGTCTTTGTAGCCTAACGGTCTAGTTCTTAGGATTTAATTGAAATGGTCTGCCATAGTTTATGGACTTTACCTTTGTCCTTCTTCATCTTACCAAGCATACCTATTTCTTTGACCACCACTGCGTTTTGTTTGGCGCTCGTGGACTGGGGGAAATACATGATGTAATGGCTGAAGCGAGAGATGTGACGTCTGATCACCCCACTCGGTTTCACTGCTGGCGATTGGTTGATTTCTCTGGTTCTACAGGAGGAGCTAAAACGTAGAGTCAAGCAAACTTAACTGACAAATAACCCACCCCTATCTGTTTTTGATTGGCTGTTTGAGTCGAATCCGCAATAAACAAGATGCATGTAAAAGTAGAATAATAATTCCATCATTTAATTGTAACTTAATATTGGATAATTATTGAAGTTTGGTAAATTCTGTAATACATTTCTACAAATGGGTTGGCAACATAAATAATCTTAAAAATAATAATAATAAACATATATATATATAAAGATTTCTAGGAACTATTACGAAATACTATATTGTCTTCACCTTGGGTAACTGCATTGAAACAAAAAAATCCCAAGGTTTACCAACGTCAACACAAAAAAGGCGGAGGGGAGTGATTGGCCAGAGGGACTGCCACTCAATGTGTGTCAGGTGGCTAGCCTCATACGCACGTTAGTTTCTCAATAACCACACTGTTAAGTTGGGCTTGTCAAGTTCCGATTCATGGTGGACATGAGTTACTATAAAGATCAATAAAAAAGTTGGAGTTTCCTTTTCGCCTGTTTTAAGTCCACTTTGTTCGTGGCACCCTTGCAGCGACTGTTGGAGTTTGAAATGCTGTGGTTTGTGTTTATGTAGCTAGTGTTTATTTCACGTGTACTTGGAATACATCGAGGTTTTAAAAATGAATAGTTTGGCTTTTGAAGATCCTTCACTGGATAACTTGGATGCAACGCTGTCGCTAAACGACCCAAGCGACATCGACACTGCCCTTCTAAATGACATCGATGGTAAGAATATGTCACTTACGGCTGGCTATATTGTGTACACCACTAGCTCTTATTGTCTTGCTCTTCGTATCCCCAAGTGTACGAGTTCGTTTGTTTACATGGTCAAAAAAATAAATTAACAGTTCAGCATTTGGACTGTTGCTTTCTTTTCCATGGGGTAACTTTTTCGAGCTGTCTGTGCTCATCCCAATTAAGCTAAGGCTAGCTATTTAGCGCCAACACTTTGATTCAGCTGCTGTTAAATACATTAGTACCGCTTGTTGCGTATGTCGCTTTGGTAACATTAGCATTATATGGCATTTTCATGCTCCTGGTATGGCTGTTAGCCAATGCTAGCGAGCAAGGGGCTATATGGCGGTGTCTGCATTGTGAACCCGCCCCCAAGTATCGCCAGAGAAAGAGGTTACCCTGGTTCATTCCTCCTTATCCGGTTCACACCACCCCAGTTGACCGACATAACCAGTGCTTTATACATAGGGGCTTTATGAATGGGATTACTATCAAAATCCCTGGAAGTTTTTGCATATAATTGAACTTACTCAAATTTCAAAACTTGAATAAATAAAGTGGTGTTGCTGTTTTATAGTTAAAGGCTATAATTAACAACGGTATTTGAATTGTATGCATGCAGTTGCTTAGCGTGATTGATTATTAACATTGTAATACGTGTAATATTGTAATAAGTAATATTTGCGTCCGTGTATACATGCACGCAAAAATACACACGCACGCAACCCATCCCATCATGCTTGCAGCACCTGTCAGACTTTCTCCTCCCGTAATGTGACCGAGAGTAACCCGCGTCTACGTGCTCGATAGTAACCCGCAACAGACAAGCGCTCGCTCTCTTCCCTGTCTTGGGGGCTGGCCCGCATAGTGAGTCTCCAAGGCGTGCTGTGATTGGCTAGACGCGATCACCTCATACAAAATATTGGTTTCCAAATCCAGGTTGCCGTGTTTGTCTATGCACGACGCCGTTCTTATTATACATATTCTCTTTAAATGCCGTCCATCTCTTATTTCTAGAGGAATACAGTCATTATTTTGGTTGTAATTGAGTCAAAAACTACAGAAATAAAGATGCTGTGCAGACTAGTGGTTTGGTGATTTCTAATGGCCACACATTTTACAGTGAGGTAAAATCTAAAATGTATTCCATAAAGCATTTGTAAGTAGGTTTTACTGTATGTACACTTTTTCGAGATCAGTTTCATTTTAAATGTCACTATGCAGGCCTTTGCAAAACCTTGGTGCATACACACTTTTACCATGAATATAATGCGTAGTAATAATCCAGTTGTACTAAATTTAGAGCTGGGTGATTTATTTCACAATAATCATGATAACCAATGTTAGAATAAATTGCGTTCAAATTTAAACTGCATCATCCAACGCAAGTTATTTTATATTTCTTTGTTTATTTTATTGTATTGTATATCATATTGACACTGACAGACCCCCTCTCCCCCTTTTAATACCCATTTTACAAAGAATATCAATAAACGTGCATCAACTATTACACTATTCAGTTCAACTTCAACTTTTCAATGGCCTGTTTCAATGGCAAATCAGTGGCTGTTTCTGAAATGCTATACTACATACTACATACTGCATACTGACACAGTATATACTGTGCACTACATACTACTCCCCGCCCTAGTATGCAGTATAGTATGCAAGTATGACAAGTATCATGCAGTGTACTACACAGTCACATGACCAAGAAATTCGGTTATAAATATAAACGGTTGAGCCATTTGTTCTGTTAACAATGAAAAACACACGATTACAAAAACATACGAAAGCTTATCACATCAAAATAAACAACTAATTACAACTAATTATACATTTATACATGTATGTATTTGTATTTGTATTCGCCGCTCGCATTGTCCGCCATTATTTTAAATGTTCAGCGGTGCCGCGTTGCATTATGGGATACAGTATCCGACGTAGTGAGCTCTGGATGTATACTAGAATTTTTTGACCGATTAGTACATCATCCGGGTAACTGTCGCATACTGCAAAAAAACATTTTTCGCGTACTGCATACTACTTACTACTTTTACGTCACGATCAGTATACGAGCAGTATGTAGTATGCCATTTCAGAAACGGCCAGTGTCTCAGCCAGTTGCCATATAAGAATCCAGCTTGTGATAAAGTTATGGACCTTTGGCCAATGATTATGGCATTATGGCTATTTTCTTGTGGTCATTGTCTGAGGTGAGTGCCCCATCAGTTTCTTAAAAATGTTTACATTAACACATTAATAGATTAGGTAGTTTGATGGTGTCTCTAATAATGTGATAATGTGCTGTACATTTTCCTTACTGGGTGAATCAAAGACATGTTGTGTTGTATCTCTTCCCTTAGACATGCTGCAGCTTATCAACAACCAGGACATGGAGTTCCCTGGGTTGTTCGACACCCCTCCCTACTCTGGTCCTCCCGACATACAGGACCTCCCTCTCCTCACCCCGTCTGTGGCTCTAGCACCACCTCCTCCGACCACTACCACCGCCACCCTCCCGCTCTCCTGCTCTCCCTCCTCCTCCTCGTCTTCTACGTCGTCCTCCATCCTGAGCAGCAGCCCACACCTGGACGCCCTGCTGGGGCCTCCCATCACCCGTAGCACCTCCAGTCCCGACAAGGCCTTCCAGCCCCACACCTTCCAGCAGTCTCCGCTAGCCCAGGTGACCAGCTCCAGCTCCAGCCACAGGCAGCAGCAGCAGCAGCAGCCGTCGCTGCCCACCTCCCCGCAGCAGGCTCAGGGGCACATGCAGCCCAAAGTGGAGCAGCCCCAACCCATTTTAAGTCCTGTGGCGGTGTCGCTTTCTTTGCCGATTGGCACTCCGAAACAGAGCCCATCGTTGAGCTTAACGCCCCAAGCCCCGTTTAATTCTCCAACATCCCAGCAGAAGCAGTCCCCGTCCCAGGTGCAGCCTCAAATACAGGCCCAGGCTCTGTCCCCTCAGGCCCGAATCTCCTACAGCAACCAGAACGGCTATATAAGTAAGGCTTTTTTTCCCACATGTCAAATAAAATGTTCTTTCTTTTGGTATCTGGGATATTCAATGTGGAGCTACATTCCTTTCTTATTTTTTAATCATGTATTAAAAGGCCCTTTACATGTTTCATTATAATGTATTTGTAATGGGATTTTTTTTTAATGTTTAGCTAAAACACACAAGTTGCAACTGTAACCTGCAACCTCAAACACCATCTAAGTCAACACAAGTATGACCTCAAAGGCCTGGCTTAGTTCTAATCTGGTCTAGACTCTTTATCCCAGATAGCCAGATAAGGCCTTAGGGCCACAGAGATGTCCAAATATGTAATCGACCCACATGCTTAAAAACATTGGCCTTATTATTAGTGACCATAAATACATATACGTCACTACTCTGGTGGAATGCTAGAACTTGCATTTATGAACAGTGAGTTCAACCACGTCGGTTTTGAAGGTTAGTGTTACACATTAACTAGCCTTGCCTGCAGATTGACTACAAACTTAGCACTGATATGAGATGAATAGCTGACCAAGTAAACACTGTTGTCTGTATATGACCCATGCTTTTACCATTATTACCATGCTGTGGGAATATATGGCATTCATATTGGAATGGTCCAGCTACTTAAGAGGACTACTAATAATTTGTCATCCAAATATAGAAAAAAATGCTTTAAAAATGCCCCTTGTATAAAGTATTATTCACTCTTCTTTTTTGTTGTAATTCTGGGAAAAATGGCTAGAACGCAGGTCATGTCCATATAATTGTACTTCTTACTTATAAATTAATAAATGCTGCTTATTGTTATGGCTTGTTCCTACGCATTTTCTTATTGCACATTATGGTTCTTATTCTTATTCAGCGGTGACTCAGGCGGGGGTCAGCCAGTCGGTGCAGACCCCGTCATCCTCAAATGCCACGGTCCAACCTATGACCATCCAGACATCCATCCACGGGCTGACCACCACCTCCTCTCTCCTGAGCACCTCGGGGAGCACCACGGTCCAGGCCATTGCACCCCATGTACAGCAGGTCCCTGTGAGTGTGAGTCTTTGTGTTTGTGTGTGTATTTTTTGGGGAACAGCTTAAACTGTTTTGCACTATTGCACCATAAATGTCACTATGGATTGATATTGGCACAACAATATACAGAATATTTCAGTATTTTTACATGATGGTTAAGTATATTTGCCCAATGTTTTGCCCAAGTACAACATCATTTTACAGCAAAGACTGCAAAAAATATGGACGTAGCCTTAGATTTCCTGTTATGGTCACTGCCATTGCTTGTGAGGCATAATCCCTCCCCCTACATGCTTATTGACGACATAATTAAAATACAAGCATCTGCTCAAGGACTAAATGGTGAATTGATATGCATGATCCTGACCCCAGGTGCTGTTGCAGCCCCAGTTCATCAAGGCAGAGTCTCTGCTGCTGACCACACTGAAGCATGACCCCTGCATCGTCACCACCGTGTCCTCACCCACCTCCCTGGGCACCACTTCCGCCACTGTGCAGAGCACCTCGCTCCAGGTCAGACCAGCACATCATACCACACCGCACCGTACAGTGCTGGCCTGCTCATCTAGTTGAGTCCCTGTGTGTTCCATTCAACCAAGCAGACACTTTGATCAAAAACTAAATGAGATACAGGGGATCAAGCTTGGTTCCTGTTTTGGGCTCCAACAGCAATAGGAGTATAATAATAATAATCACATAGACATGCAATGGGAACAATTTAGCCTGCATATAAACTAGGCACAAAAAGCAAGGAAATTTGTGTTTGGTAGATTATTTGGTTGTTGTAACAATGCTTTTTGGCTATAAATCGTATACCGTTGGAAAGCCTGAAGCTTCCCCTTTTAAATGGTACCACATGTGTAAGGAACATGCATTTGTAGGATGAGCAGCAGAGCTGAGTATGTAGGTTGTATCCAAGAAAAATGTGCCAAATCTTGTCTGCCTGCCAATGTTTGGTGGATTGAAGTTTGAAGAAAAAAGACATTGGCAATTTAACAATTTATTAATTTAAGAAATGGGAGCCTCAGTAGTGTGTGGAATAACCATAAACAGCCACAGCAGCCTGGCACCTCCTCCTCATGCTGGTCACCAGCCTGGTCACACGCTGCTGTGGGATGGCATCCCATTCTTCAACGAGCATTTGTCGCAAGTCAGGCAACCTGGTTGTGTTGGTCACTCTGGCACGAACAGCACGCCCAAGCTGATCCCACAACTGTTCAATGGGGTTGAGGTCAGGACTGTAGGCAGGCCATTCCATCCTCTCCACTCCCAAATTCTGGCGGTAGTCTCTGATAAATCCCACTCTGTGGGGGCGAGCGTTGTTGGAGGATAGAGTTTCGGTCCCAGACTGTGGAGATATGGGATTGCCACTGGTTGCAGAATCTCATCTCGCTATCTCTCTGCATTGAGATTGCCTCCAATGATGACAAGCCTTGTTTTTCCAGTGAGGTAGATGCCGCCCCACACCATCACCCTCACCGCCTCCACCAAAAGATGTTACTCTATCGGTGCAGCAATCAGCATTCTGTTCTCCGCATCTTCTCCACTCATTGACCCTACGAAACAAAAGCTGTAGGAGAATCTCAACTCATCATTGAACAAAACGTTCCTCCACATGTTCAGGTTCCAGTGCACTGCACGTGTTGCCGACACTAGTGCAAACAGGCCTTGCGGTGAAGGGCAGATGGCAGATTTGAAGATTTGGCACATTTTTCTTCGGCGCAACCTACATACTCAGCTCAACCTACATACTCAGCTCTGCTGCTCATCCCACAAATGCATGTTTCTTACACTTGTGGTACCATTTAAAAGGGGAGGCTTCAGGCTTTCCAACGGTATAAGATTTATTGCCAAGAAGCATTGTTACAACAACAAAAAAATCGACCAAACACAAATGCCCTTACTTTTTGTGCCTAGTTTATTACGGTGCCTTTAGTCTAAAATGTTGTGTTTTTTCCCAATGTAATACGCATTGAATCCTAAATTAGAAGCAGCCCGTAACAGCAGTCATTCCTGTTGCATTAAGAATATTCGATTTAACTATGATTTTTTTTTTTTTTTTTTTTTGATCATATGAGACAGAAAGGCTGACCTGAAACTTATTGTACTTTCCCCATCTCCTATGGCCCCACTGTTTCTTTCCCCCGGCAGGCCCTGATGAGTGGGGGAACCATTCTGACTACGATGCCCATCATGATGGACGGCGAGAAGCTGCCCATAAACCGCATCACCATCAACAGCAAGCCCATGGGCCTGCCGCACAAGGGGGAGAAGCGCACGGCGCACAATGCCATCGAGAAGCGCTACCGCTCCTCCATCAATGACAAGATCCTGGAGCTGAAGGACCTGGTGGCCGGAACTGAGGCCAAGGTACGGTTGTTTGACTTGACTCGATCAGACAGACATTGGATGTTTCTGGTGTTGTACACCGTGGGGAACCACTTTGACAGTTTGAACTCTTTCTGACTGATTTGTGTACTTTTTACCCATTCCAATGCAGCTCAACAAGTCTGCTGTACTCAAAAAAGCGATAGATTATATCCGCTACATACAGTCAACTAACCAGAAGCTCAAACAGGAAAACATTTCTCTCAAAATGGCTGCCCAGAAAAACAGTGAGTCTAAACCTTACTTCCTTGTAATTTCTTCACCTTTTTGTGATGGCTGCAAATTATCCTTATTGATATATCTTCTTTTACAAATCATTCAACTGGTGTTAATCAAACAAAACAGTTCTTTTAAATCATTTCTCCATTCCTTCAGAGTCTCTTAAAGACATTGTTGCAATGGAAGTGGACGGCCCAGAGGTGAAGAGCGAACTGCCCACCCCTCCAGCCTCAGACGTGGGGTCTCCCACCTCCTTCTCCCATTGTAGCAGCGATTCTGAACCTGACAGCCCTATGGGGGAGGACACCAAGGTACATCACCCTTTACACAACAAAGGTCTCTGAACGTAAAAGGGTGCAGTGTTGTCTCATCAGTTGTGGGGCTTAGTTGACTCACGATTTGTGTATATCATCATCAATTTGTTATAGAGGGTCTCATGACAGTTTTGATTTTATAGCGACCACGCTACCCCATTGTTCTAGTACTGAAACAACTAGTTGGTAACAAATAAATAGATACACTTTTATTATCATAACATTTTTTATATTTTTACTCATTCACTAAATAAAGATGCCAAACGTGTTCTACTCAAGGCTTCAGAATTGTTACCATCTCTCTCATTTTGAAATACCTTCATTATACACATTTTATTTAAAACATGACCTTGTCTATGGTATACTAAACAATCGATTTAAATCACAATTAATTAATTTGTCAATGAGTAATTAGAAAAACATAGATTGCACCCCTGGTCTGTCGTAACCATATCTACCTCTCTCCTCTCTCTCTTCAGCCACTCAACGGTGCACTGGATGCCTCTTCTGCGGGGGTCGGGGGCATGCTGGACCGCTCGCGCATGGCTCTGTGCGCCTTCACCTTCCTCTTCCTCTCTCTCAACCCCCTGGCAGCGTTGCTCTGTGGCTCGACCGGAGCTGGTGTCGGGGACAACGGGGGTGGCTTGCCCCACAGCACAGGGAGGAACATGCTTGGGCTGACAGGTAGGCTACCGACACCTAGGAAGAAACCAGAGAGAGGTTGTAGTGCTGCATTAATGTTCAGACCTAACAACATTTTACATGGCAACCACTGATAGAGTGGATACTATTAATTAAGTGGGAAGAAAGGGTAAACTAAAATCCATCCCCCAACCCCACAAAAAAAACACATTCTAGATGCAAAGCAATGCTGTGGTATTACTTGTTTAGCACTCCCAGTGGCCTATTGAATGTCCCGCTGTTAAACAAACATAATTTTCCGGACAAGAAGATTTAACTATTTAAAGACAACGTTGACTAAATGTCTTTCAATCCAAGTCAATCCAATTTTAACGTGTGTGTGTGTGTGTGTGTGTGTGTGTGTGTGTGTGTGTGTGTGTGTGTGTGTGTGTGTGTGTGTGTGTGTGTGTGTGTGTGTGTGTGTGTGTGTGTGTGTGTGTGTGTGTGTGACAATAAGGAGAACCAGTTGATGGCACATGACTTTATTAAAGTTGCAATGTTTGTTTTGCTCCCTAGCGGCCTCTTGGGGTGTGATGGACTGGATGTTGCCAACGCTGCTGGTGTGGTTGTTAAACGGTGTTCTAGTGGCGGTTGTCCTGGTCAGACTGCTGGTGTATGGTGAGCCCGTCACCAGACCCCACTCTGGCTCCTCCGTCCTGTTCTGGAGACACCGCAAGCAAGCCGATCTGGACCTGGCTCGGGTGAGGCTCATTTCTTAAAATGTATTTTAGTGTAAATGGAGGGTAAATGGTTACATTCAAGCTGTAGTAAAAGCTAGCCAGTCATTGATAAATTGGCCGATTTTATAAACATTTGAAGAATGCTTTGGTCACTTGGAAATGGTGGAATTGACTGTAACTGATAACTGACAAATCCATTAAATCCATTAAAATGGATCAATTATCAAGATTATATATATATATATATATATATATATATATATAATCTTGATAATTGATCCATTTTAATGGATTTAATGGATTTGTCAGTTACACATGAAAACATCAAAGTAGGCCTACTGCCTGACAGTCATCATGACATTACAAGTTCAATCCCTTGGTTTCCTATTCTGTATCATTTGCCCCCTTTGAAATCTACCCTTGAACTCTGGGTTCAAGGGTAGACTTCAGGCAGTGGTTCAAAAATTTAATATGAATAAACACCAGCTTCATAACCTGATATTCCTCTCTGTAATCCTCTGGTCTCTTTCTCTCCTTCCATCTCCAGGGCGACTTCGCCCAGGCCAGTCAGAACCTGTGGACCTGCCTGAAGGCACTGGGCCGCCCCCTGCCCACCTCCCAGCTTGACCTAGCCTGTGCGTCCCTGTGGGCCCTGCTCCGCCTCTGCCTCCAGCGCATCTGGGTGGGCCGGTGGTTGGCTGCCAAGGCTGGGGGCCTGCGCTCCGACCGCCCCCTGCAGGAGGACGCACGCAAGAGCAGCCGGGACGCCGCGCTGGTATACCACCGCCTCCACCAGCTGCATATGACTGGTATGCTCGCCTTGCCATGGAGAAAACCGTTTCCCCTCCCTGATCTCTGCCTTGGTCTTGGTGGTGGGGAGCACATGGCTAGACTAAGGCCGACGTTGTTTCATAGTGCTGTGGTTGGAATACCAATGCCTCCAATCCATCCTTTCATTGATTGTTGATGTCGGCCTGTAATTAGCCAATTTGGTTCATTGTATTGTAGATGACCTCATAATGTTGTGCATGGCTGATGACGATGTAACCGTAATGACCGTTTTGGAGTCATAGGCAGAAGGCAGTCCTCCTTTTAGATAAAACTTTAGATTGATAGTTATTTCAATCTCATGTGGACCAGATCATAAACTGCTGAAATTGTCTGTGGACTAGTGTTTTTAAATGGTGTGTGTGTTTGTGTGTGTGTGTGTCTATCTGTGTGTGCAGGCAAGCTGAACGGCAGTCACCTGTCAGCCGTCCACAAGGCCCTGAGTGCGGTGAACCTGGCGGAATGCGCCGGGTCCTGCCTGCCCGTGGTGACCCTGGCTGAGGTCTATGTCTCTGCAGCCCTGAGGGTCAAAGCCTCCTTGCCCCGGTTCCTCCACTTCACCTCGGTAGGTCCCCTCCTAGGCCCCGGGTCCGCTCACAGTCCAACACTTGCACATCTGGCTTAACATGGATTTACCATGTGTGTAGCACGGTGACACATCATTCTAAATTCTCAGGTCATTCTAAACGGTGTTGCTTTACTTCTGAATTGGCAAAGGGAAGGTTTACTGATATGGCTGGGTTCAAATAATCGATTTTCTCTGATTTTCTGATAAAAATAAATTTTCATTTGAATGTTCCGATATCAATTCATAAAATGCCATCATCAATCTTTTAATCAGAAGTGCGTTAACACCAAAAAACGAAGGGGCGGTGGGAATACATACAAAGTCAATGCAAAAACCCAAATTGATTAATGGTGCGGCGCGGACGACGGATTCTGCGTAATTCTACTGTTCTACTACTGCTTTGTTGTGACAGCCCATCAGCGTTCAATCCATAAAGTCTAGATTGAACCGCAACATGGAGGAGAAAGTGATTGTTGCCATTTGCGGAATCGTAGAGCTCTATAATATCTATATAATATAATATATAATATCACGGCCAAAAGCTGTGTGCGCCGCTGGATGATATTATGAACCCATAAATGATGGCGTTGGGTTCTCCAATGTCTGGTACATCCACAACAAGTAAAGTTTTGCACACACACAACATTTATGCTCACAAGCGGCTCTCATCTATTTATTTACACAGGCTGCCTGTTAACAATATTAGGTAGTTTATACACTGAAGTTACCAATGCATGGTTCACATATGGGATTTGTTATTAACCTATTCAAGGTTCTCTCTCTGTCCCAGGGTGCTGCTCAGATGTGTTCAGATTTTGTCATGTCCTTTCATTACATTCCTTGTTAAACTACTTACTTGACGTCTGTACAGATACAAAACAGTCATTATACAGGTTAGATGGTTCCTTGTACAATTTACACCATTAGTTCTATGAGAATCAATTTCATATCCAAGTAAAATTGGTATTGCAACTGAATTATCCCTAAACAAATCGATATTGAATCAAATCGGAAATTGATTCGCATCTCAACCTTGTGAATCTGAATCAAATCGCTTCGAGAAATCAGTGGCGATACCCAGCCGTAGTTACTGATATTTTACACTCTTGATACTTTGGCATTCAACACTCTTTTTATGTTCTACAGATAAATATCCTAAAATGACATGAAGTGAAACATGAACAACTCTGATCATCCACATTCCTGTCGTCCTCCATCCTTAGCGTGTGTTCCTGAGCAGTGCACGGCAGGCGTGTCTGTCGGCCAGTGGCAGCGTGCCCCCCGCCATGCAGTGGCTCTGTCATCCACTGGGACACCGCTTCTTTGTGGATGGGGACTGGGCCGTGCGCAGCACCCCCAAGGAGAGCATCTACAGCCAGGCCGGCAACACCGGTCAGTGGGCATGTGATGGGCACACACACATTGACACACACATGCACATACACACACGACCGAGAGATATACTTTGGGTATAAAACTAGCTGGTTAATTGAGGTGGAAATGCATGCATTAATGGATGTTCAGTGAAAATATTGTCAGTATTGCATTTATTCAGACTTGAATAAATGAAATTACTAATGCCGCTTTTCCACCGACAGTATCAGCTCGACTCGACTCAACTCGCCTCGACTTGACTCGGTTCCAGGCGCGTTTCCATCTAAAAAGTACCTCTTCAATGTGGGCGGGTCGTCATTAGGTTTTAATCACGGGAGACGCGATTCCCGGGAAATCTGAATCTGATCAAGACTATTTCCTGATTCCCGGGAAAGGTTATGATGGAAAATAAAATAAAATAAAAAGCGCAATGACTGCGCGTCTATTGTTGTCATACGGTAACGTTGATGGAGGCGAAACTCGAGCCCTAGGAAAGGAACGACACTAAAACGAAACAGCGAAACGCTGATCCTCCGGAGCCGGTCCGTGGACTCCAGCCACGCCGGACACACACAACCACGCCGGACACACACAACCACGTGCAGCCTAACTCTAGCCCCAGGAAAGGAGCGACACACACGGCAAAACGCTGATCAGTGTCCCCCTCGGGAGCAGGTTCACAACTCAAGCCGGACACAACTTAACTTTGAGTGATTATTCCCATTTACAGCCGCTGGCCAATCAGTTGCCAGCAGCCTGTTTACGTCACACAAAAGTACCTACTCCGCTCGCTTGGAACCTCGACGGAGGTAGTACTAAAAAAAAGTACCCGGTACTAGGTACCAGGTACTTTTTTTGCCAATGGAAATGCAAAAAAGGCGAGTCGAGTCGAGCTGGTACTGGCGGTGGAAAAGCGGCATAACAATGTAAATTTGTTACAAATGTGAATATATTAAAGATCCCATGACATGCTACTTTTTCGATGCTTTTATATAGGTCTTAGTGGTCCCCTAATACTGCATCTGAAGTCTCTTTCCCCAAATTCAGCCTTGGTGCAGAATTACAGCCACTATGAGCCAGTCCCACAATGAGCTTTCCACAAACGTGCCAGTTCTGTGTCTGTAGCTTTCAGTGTTGGGGAGTGACGGAATACATGTACCGGCGTTATGTATTCAGAATACAAATTATAAGTAACTGTAATCCGTTACAGTTACAATTTAAGTAGTTGGAATTTAGAATACAGTTACATTGTTGAAATCAATGGATTACATGATGATACTTCTCTGTTTCACGAGTTTATTCACTCTCTTGCTTACACACCAACAGTGTTTAGTGCGCACTAAACGAGTTTGGTACCTTGGTTCGGTACATTTGCGTTGGTGTGAATGCAACCACGAACCACCTCACTTTGGTGCGCACCAAATCAGCCGGCCGAGACCTCCTTGAAGAGGTGGTCTCGGTTTGCTTTCAAACAAACCCTGGTGCAGTTTGCTTGAGATGTGAAAGCGAACGCACCTCGGTCCAATCCGGTTCTAAAAAGCATACACCTCTTTGGACGTAACAGGCCCACGCTCAGCCGCGCGCATTATGGGAATTATTGTTTGATTAGTGGTAACTCCAATATTAACAGCACATTGTCGGACCGTCGGGTGAAAATGAGTCGTGGCTCGTGGATATTTGGACAGACGCCCACATGAAACGTATGCTGGAAAACACACATAAAAATGCTGATGCATTTAACCCATTCCGCATCAGGATGAGGGAGAAGGAGTTCGACCGGTCCGCAGATCAGTGTATATCATGCTGGATATCCATGAGTGTTTACTTTCACCGGCGCTTTCCCCCCCCTTTTTTTTTTTTAATTTAATGGTTTACCCCGCCCCAAACCTTTTTGTCCAATGATTGATCTTTGCACACATGTGGGTTTGTTGTCAAAGTGGAGGGTGGGGGTGTGGCCCTGAGCAGCTTGCGACCACCATGCACTAGTGTTTACATTGGATGTATCGCAATGGCTCGGATTCATTATATCATCCGGAGGCGCACACAGCTTTTGGCCGTGTTCTGTACGATATTCTAGAACACTGCGGAAGCTCTGGCGAGAGTCCTGGAGCTCTAACTAATATAATATAATATAATATATAGATATCTATATATTATAATATATAATATCACAGCCAAAAACTGTGTATGCCTCCGGATGATATTATGAATCTTAAACGACTGTGTTGGGTTCTCCGACGTCTCTGGTACTTCCTCTTCCACATCAATCTGAAGTCCAGACTGAACAGCATGGAGGAGAAAGGGATTGTTGCCGTTTGCGGACTCCTGGACTCCACCGCCGGTGCCCCGGCGGGAGACAATCCCTTTCTCCTCCATGTTGTGGTTCAGTCTGGACTTCAGGGAGTCAAAGTCAAAGTTCCAGGGCTTGCTTTACACCTATCACCATTTCTAGCCATTGGGGTAACAGGCAGGCTAGGGGAACTCATATTAATGTTAGAAAACCTCATAAAGTGAAATTTTCTTAAACCTTTAACCACTGACAATGTAACTGTATAAGAAATGTGAGCCAAAACATAAAAATCTATTACAAATGAGAATAAATTAAATTACTGAAAATTAAAATATTTTACGAAGGTACATCATGGTAATATAACTAATTCACCATAGTATGATCTCAATTTATCTCTTTGGAATTATAATCTCTTTCTGTTCTAACTGTGAACTGTGGATACAGTGGACCCCCTGGCGCAGGTAACCCAGGCCTTTCGGGAGCATCTGCTGGAGAAAGCTCTGTACTGCGTGGCCCAGCCCCATGGGGAGAAAAACCAGATCCAGGGAGAGGGGTAGGACACACACACACACACACACACACACACACACACACACACACACACACACACACACACACACACACACACACACACACACACACACACACACACACACACACACACACACACACACACACACACACACACACACACACACACACACACACTAGCTCTCCTAGCACACAGTCCTATTCCCTGTTTATAATGGCACCCATACATTATAATATAAAATGTAATGTATTACAATAGTGTGTGTGTGTTTTTTTAGGGAATATGCTGATGCATTGGAGTATCTTCAGCTGTTGACCAGTGCCTCAGATGCAGCAGGTGCCACCACCCAGTCCTTCGCCATTGGCTCCAACATGGCCACTGTCACCGGTAAGTACTCAGGGGTGTGGAGGGGGGGGGGGGGGGGGGGACACTAGATGTAGGCTTCTCCCTCAAGACTTAAGAGATCACTGACTCTGCAACGTACCCACATCTGTTGACTCCCTCATCATTAGTTGAGTTAGCTTCTAGATGTCATCAACACCTTCAAAGTACTGGCACTGTCCTGTGGGCACTCCTTTTTAGGGTTACTTTTGTTTTAACTTTGGTTTAGGAAGATAGTTTTGTTTGGTAATTAAGCACTCCAAAATTTGCGTTTGGAAACAAGCATATTTCTGCAGGTTTCTTCTAATTCCAGAGGACAACCGTGAACTTAGATTTTGAGCTTTTTTTATTTTCAAATCTGATGGGTAATAGTAATGTGAGCTAAAAGCTGAAGCTAGCTTGGTCAACTGCAGTGGTTTAAAGGTGTGAGTGTGATAAGCCATTACCAGCCATCTCAAAATCTGCCCTGCCCTGTGACATAGTGACCTCTTTGCTACTCTCAGTCCCTTTTTTTAATATGTAGCAGCAGTCTTATTTTCCCGAAATGATTGTGTGGGCTGGGGCTTATTTTCTTGCATCACCAACCTCCCGATGCCCTGCCCCTTCCCCCTACATGAGTCAGCTGGCTTCCTAGATGTGATCACAGAATATCAAGGAGGGGCGAGGTGAAGTAAGGTCAGTTTCCTAAGATGATTGAGTAACTTGATCACAGCTGGGACGACAGTTGCCCTGTATCACCCCGCCATTCTACCTTGTCCCATTAGGGCTGGTCCTCCGGCCTAGCTCTGTTAGGGGAGAGGGAGGAGTTGAGGAAGAGTCCAGCAGATTGCTGACATCCATCTTCAGTGCTGTCAATTTGGTATAGCGAGAGCGAGAGAGACTAGTCAAATGGAGGTACCCGCTCATGTTCAGGAGTCCTCAAAATGGCTGTGTTCCCGTAGCATTTTGTGACAATGATTGATGATTTGGAGTGCATGACACACACACAGACAGCCAGACAGACAGACAGACAGACAGACAGACACAAGTGTGAGACTGATGACTTATTGCCCCCTGGCTTCCTCCTCCTCTCCCTCCAGGCTGTGATCCACACTCCAAGTGGTGGTCCTCGGTTGCCGTGGTGATCATCAACTGGCTCCAAGGTGACGATGCGGCAGCAGAGCGGCTGTATCCAGCTGTGGAGCACCTGCCCCGCAGTCTCCAGACCGCGGAGTAAGTAGGAGGACCCCGAACATGTGGAAGGGCTACTGAAAACCAGGCTGAAAACTGCCACGACGAAATAGCAGTGGTCATAAATTCTTGTTAAATTGATAGACTTACACAGGCACTCAAACACAAAACATAAAAACATGTGTTTTTGTGTGTCCATGCAATAGCACAGATGGAGCTGACGCTGAGACTCGCACACAGACACAGATTTTGATGTCACCACTCAAACCTCTCTCTCTCTTTCTTTCTTTATTTCTTTCTCTCTTTTTCTCTTCCCCCCCCCCTTGTGTGTGCTCTTGCCCCCCGATCTTGCCCCCCGATCAGGAGTCTGTTGCCCAAGGCATCTCTGAACACGTTCAGGGCGGTGCGTGCGCTGCTGTCAAGGCCAGAGAACTGTCTGCTGAGTCTGAGCCACGCCGACAAGGCCAGCACCCTGCTACGGGACAGCCTTAACCTGGGACCCCACTGCCACAGCTCCAGCCTCGACAAGGTACGTACCACACACACACACACACACTAGCATATGCGGCAGCTGCGCGTGTCGGTAAAAGCCAATAGGTCTGTTTGGATTATTCCTGTAGGGGGAATTCTGTTGACAGATTTCTGCATTACAGTGACACTAAAACACGAAAATAAAAGATGAATGCTCATACACAAGCCGGCTTATCCATTAAATCAAATGCAAACGCGAGTGATGTGTGCAAGTTGCAACAAACTGTTGGACATTACCATACCCATTGCAGACAACAAGTCATTCATGAGCATAAAAAATAGGTCACCTTTGTATGATAACCCTAACCCTTTTTTTACGTTTGTGTGTTTGCACGGACGGGGCTGTGGTGCATTGTAGTTGCATTGCATGTGTTACCGCCGAGTGCAATGTGTCTGCAGTGCAACACAGAACCAGGCCACTCGCAACCTCAACACCTAAACGTTGCTTGGCAATGGTCATCAAACAACGTTAAAGTACCCCGAGTGTGTGGGAAGACAACGTGGCCCAACGTATTCTTTGGGAGACGATGGGAGGAGTTTATGCAGGGCTGCTTCCACACCGTTCCATTGACTGAAAGACAGTAGTCTAGTCTATTGCTCTTATGCTCTAGTTAGTCCTGCCTGCCTGGCTGTTCCACTTTCAGACTCCCCCATCCATGTAGGACTGCAAAGACTTTGTTTCTATTTCCTTTTATGAATTCCTTTTATGGTTACCGAAGGCTCTGTGCCAGCTGACCTGCGGTAATGACATGGGGGAGTTGAAAAACATCCTTTGCTTCCTGAGCTGTATTTTCTGTCGGTTTTGTTGAAACTTTTGCCAGTATAGAATAGTGCCGAATTGTTACCCTGCGGTTCACCCAATAGCATTTTCAATGCTATTGGTTCATTACTTTTTTTGCTCACTTTTTTTTAAAGCTGTTGCCTTTGGTCGCCTTACCTTAAACCTGCTGTCCTCTCCAGGTAGTGCAGCTGCTGCTGTGCGACCTCCTTCTGGTCATCCGCACCAACGTGTGGCACCTGCAGCAGGGCATCAACGGGTCTGTTGTCGTCACCGGCAACAACACAACCACCACGCCCATGGCCACTGCCTCCCCGCCCCCCACCGGTGCCGTCCACCAGGCGTCGCCCCCAGAACTCCACGGCTTCCAGCAGGACCTCAGCTCCCTGCGCAAGCTGGCCCACAGCTTCAGGCCCGCCATGAGACGGGTAGGTCACAGAAGGGCAGGATTATGTTGTGTTGATGTGTTGGTACCGTCACGTTGTTGTCAATCATGTCATCACAAAGAGGAGAATTGTGTGTGTCAACATGCATCCGTGAATGTATTACTGCTCAGGTCATGGTGTGTGTGTGTGTGTGTGTGTGTGTGTGCGTGAGTGGGATCCCGATGACTAGATTTTGAATTCACGATATTTACAATTACATTGGCTTGATGTAGAGTGGAGGTGCTCTAGGGTTTGGACATTTTGATTGTTCTGTGGTTCTGGCGAAGCTCTGGTTACCGTCTTGCTCACCTTCCCATTAGCGGTGGCGACATGTGATGGCGGAAGTGTCCACATGTGAAGGGGGCGCTTAGTGTTAGCTGAAGGGTGCTAATGATGTCTTTCTTACCCTGGCTCCCCCAGCCCTGTGAACATCCTGTGAGTCATCCTTGAACTCTCTCTCTCTCTCTCTCTTCCCCTCTCTCTCTCTTGCTCCCATTGCTTCTCTCATCCTGCATCCCCTGCTGTTTCTACTCTCTCTTCCTCTCTCCCTATATCTCTCTTTTTTCATCTGTCTGCCTATCTCTTTTTCTTTTTGTGTCTCTTCTCCCTTTTTGTTTTCCGTCTGTTATCTCTGCCTTTCTCTCTATTATGTTATTCTCTCCATCTCTTTCTGTCTGACTCCCTTGATTTTATTACCCTTGCGTTCTCTCTCGCTCTCTCACTCTTGCTCTCTGTCTCCCTCGCGCTCTCTTCTACCCCCCCAGTTGTTCCTCCACGAGGCGACAGCCAGGTTGATGGCAGGTGCAAGCCCCACCCGTACTCACCAGCTCCTGGACCGCTCTCTAAGACGGAGGACCACCTCTGGAGCCAAGACAGGTGTGTGTGTGTCTGTGTGTACGAGGGGGCAGGGGGTTGGTGCTGCAGCATTCGAATAGACATCTTTATCCTATTGTTTTGGTTTCTTTTGGTTTGGTTGCTCTTTATTTTTTTGTTGATTTTTACTGGATGCCACATTCATCTTATTTGTTTATACCTGTCTTCTTATTTCCTCTCCTTTTTAAAAATAATTTGTTTATCAAAGCACGCATTTTATTTTTGGTCTATTTACCCTAATATCTCCTGTTTCGGCTTTTATAAACTAACCGTGAAATGTCTGAGTCTGTCACTACCTGCTGCACCGCTAACATTTAGTCTTTCTCTCGCCCCCCCACCCCTACAGAGGAGTGTGAGGCACAGCCCGGCCAGCGCGAGCAGGCGGAGGCAGCAGTGCTGGCCTGTCGCTACCTGCCGCCCTCCTTCCTGTCTGCGCCGGGCCAGCGTGTGGGCATGCTGGCGGACGCGGCCCGCACCTTGGAGATGCTGGGGGACAAGCGCACCCTGCACGACTGCCAGCAGATGATCATCAAGCTGGGCAGCGGCACCACTGTCACCTCCAGCTAGAGCAGGAGGGGTCCAGGACTCTGTGGGTGGGCGAGAGAGGGGAGGGAAGAGACCAAGGTGCATGGATACGCAGCAGCACATGCACACACACACACACACTGTATATAATTTTTTTTTTATCAACACATACAAAATGAGTCTTGGACGATTGTCCAAGACTGTACATCAACCGTGATGGACGGTTGCAAACACACACCCGTGTACACACACATGCCGGCATTTTGTTCGTGGAGCGTGTTGAGCCCCATAGAAGTATCCCCCCATCCCACCTCATATCTCCTATCCTGGTTCATCCTATCAGTTCAGATCGGCCCTTTTTTTACTGCCAAAAAAAGTCTTTGGTAGTAAATCAGCCCCTATTCATTTTTGTTATTTTATTTACCTAATTCAATGTGATTGCCGGAATGTAGTTCACACTGTTGAATTTGGTTGGGGTGAATTCCCCAGGGAGTGGTGTTGTTGTACTTACACTACTTGGCCACAGGGAGGTGCCATCGCATCCTTTTGGGACAGGACTTGTCTATTATTGTCGTTTTGTTTTTTTCTCATCTTATTAACTCGAGTATTTGGAAGAAGATGCAACCCTTGAATGGGCACATCACTTGATGATGGTTTGCTTGTTGTGAAATTCCTCGTTGTTCTGAATGCAGGAATGCATTTTTTTGTGTTTGCTCATGGCCCGACCAAAATCCAGACTTTGTACAACTTTGGAGGTTGTATAGATGTAGTCCATTTATCTGCACTAGCCTGGCAAGGCGGATTTTCAAAGACTTATCGATTTTTAATGTTGCTTTATGAGGTTATTTGGTTAGTTTTTCTGTTGGTTAGTTTTTCTGTTGCCCTTTTGTGTGTGTGTGTGTGTGTGTGTGTGTGTGTGTGTGTGTGTGTGTGTGTGTGTGTGTGTGTGTGTGTGTGTGTGTGTGTGTGTGTGTGTGTGTGTGTGTGTGTGTGTGTGTGTTGTTTATTTTTAAACCTATTGGAGAAGTATTTATCTGTACGACTTTTAATCTATCAGTATTTTTAACAGATAAGTTAATGTTTTGTTTTTTTTCCCCCACCCTCTGTTATTTTGTAACAGGTTTTTGTTGTCCGGGCAATACAAAATATCTGTCAGTTGACTATTTGCACTATGGCACAGGGAGTGTGCTACTATGATATAAAGCATTGGCAGTATCCAATCACAGCATCCTGCAAACATCATCTAAACAGTTTTGAAATATTTGCGGTTTTCCAAAGACCTATTGTCTTATCATACGACTCCCCCTTTGGCATTTCCTTGCATAATGCAGTATGAGATTGTTCTTGTTCACTCGTGTCCTGGTTTCAAATGAACTACATTTGATTGTAGACGACTGTAAAATAGCATTTTTAGAATCCTGTTTTGTTGTCCATCAACTGGTAATTTTATTATTACTATGTCATTAATCTGCGAGACTGGAAGATTCTTCATTTTAGATGGGAAGGGTGATCTACTACCTGTTGGACCAACTCATTTTATTCATTCTTCCAGTCTTCTCTTTCTCTGTCTTTCTTTGTTCTCCATGTTAAATGTACATAAATGTTTTTTAACAAATGTTTTTAGTCTGTTTTCTATTATGGAGTTGAATCATCAGCTAATACAATACTTTTTCTTTTCTTTTTTGATAGTTGAATGTAACTATATCAAAGTATTATATCAAGTTGCAGGGTACGGTGGCCCTCAGCTTGCAGCTGAGCTGAGGGCCACCGTCTTGCCTAATGACAAGGTCAGCCACTGAACTCTTAAGGCAGACATCCCAGTTTCTTAAGACACAGTTTTGACCAATAAGAGCCAGCCTGTATGTATGCTATATTGTTTTCTTTTTATATACCTTTTGGCAAAGAAAAAAAAAATAGCCTCTTTATTGACATCTCCTCAAAAAAATGAAAGTTTCTTGGGATAAAAATCTGAGTAGAGGGGTTTTCTCATGGGTATTCTGGGAGAACGTGCCCTTTAGTAAATATTTTGTTTTTGTTCTCTGGTGGTGTGACTCCTCTTAACGTGTTGGCTTCACCCGGTGTATTATTCTGGTTCCCTTGGTGTGGCCGCTGTAGTTTTTTATTTATTTTTCTAGGAGTGACATTCAGTAAAGACAAAGAGCAGACAGGGGGTCTTGGCAGCATTGAAAGGTGCTGGTATATTTCACATTGGCGTTACAAAAAACATTTCCAACAAAGTGATGCTCGTGATTCCAAATCAACAGACATGTAAAGGAAATCAATAAAAACAGCATGCTCCAATCTAAGTGACATTCCCAAAAAAGGTCCTCCTTTTTTTGTTAATGGATTCTTTTAATAACATTTTTATAAGCAATAACATATTCCATTTTATAGAAAATAAACATCTCTAGGAAATACTATACACAATTATATCAGTACATCACATCTTACATTTAAACCGAATCAAATACTTATATACACCATTAAATAATGAGCTTTGTAAAAGAGTTTGGTGTTGAACATTTTTTTTTCTCTCAATGCGCTAACACTTAAATATGTCTCCAGTTGAGATGACTATCCACTGTTACCCTAGACATAGGGAACCGATGAAATGTAGCATGGTGAATGACCGGGGCTACATTTGACAAACAAGACATAATGCAAAAAATCTGACGTGTGTGTGTGTAAACTCTTTCTCTGCTATCACAATATGTTGAATCATTCGATGACGTCATTACAACGATGACTGTTTAACTATGCGTTTGACATGAGACTAAATGACCTGATTTCCGGTTGGACCCTGCTCACATTCAGGTAGCGATAGCACATATCTACTGTACACACGCATTCACAGCGAAATGGGACAATGATACTCATATTCTTATTTTTTTTCCCATATCGTCATATTTTTGTATAATATTGTATAATATCATATTTCTGAATAACACAATGTCCGGTATATACCAATGAAAATGAAGTGACTTTGTATAGTCATTGAATGCACATCAAAATACATCTCCGAACATAAGAGCATTATATTAAAATACTGTCCTTTTTCTCCCCCTCCTTCTTCCTTACTCCTCGATATCAGAATATTTAGAACCTGTAAAGCACGTAATCGTATACAATTACATTTTTTTATTAGTATTTAGTATTTTTTTTGTCGTTCGTTTTTTTTGTTCAACATGTATGAAGATGGAATACATCCAGTGGTTGGCCGCCGTCCAAATTGGGGAAGCTCACTTTTGTCAGCCTCGTGAACAAAATGCACTCCCAAACGTGTGCAGCGACGCATCCATAGAATGACAATTCTAGGATTCTCCCTCACACCCACGTGCCTCTTGGCCCCTCTGACAAGGTAGTCGCAGGGGGGGGGATGCAGCTATCCAATCAGTGTCTGCCAGGTGTCTGAATACGATAGTGACCTCATCCGCAGGCTGAACTAACCCATGCACACCACACACACTTCGCTGTGGATTCGTCTGAGCTCCGTCCACTCGGCCCTTGGCGCCGGGGTCCTTCGTCTCTGAAGCATCGCTTCTCTCTCTCTCTTCCTTCTGTTGAGCGGTGCAGCTGCCACCACTCATGCCTTCCAGCCATCCGGATAAACATTTTTCCCCCAAACTTCCCCTTCCAGTTAGCAAGGAGAGGGAGAGATAGAGAAAGAGAATCTCCCCAGCTCAGAGGATCCTTTCTCTCGTGTTGTTTTTACTTCTACAAGCTCCTGCACTATCCAGCAGTTGGCCCTGGCCCTAGCCTTATTGGCTGAAACACCTTTCAGTCTTTCACACTTGTCTAGCCCGCTGGTCATGTATATAGAGGGTGGGGGGCACATTGGCAGGATGCCTTGTGTTTTAGTTTAGTTTGATATTTTCTGCCTTGGTGCACAGCTCACACTTAGCTGATGTGAGGGAGGTGTGATGGGTGGTGGTCAGTGGTGGTGGTATTTCGCTGGATTCAGTTTAAAGATCCTGGAGACAAAAAAACATACAGGAGGAGGAAAGCTGGTTTAGTTCCACAGATCGATAGTCAAGCACAAAAAACTGCCAAGAAGGGATCAATCCTTCTTTGTGCCATGGCATATGCATAAATATATGCTATATTCTCTACCATATACTATACTGTATGCTTTACGGCTGTATAGTAGTATATATGTGTGTTGGAACCAGTGTGTGTTGTTGGCTGTTGGCATTACAATGGCAAAATAACATGAGCCTGACTTACATAAAATTAATTCCGGAGTCTGGGTTTATACATACATGCACAGGTTGGTGCATTGTATGCATGTGTTTATTCACGTGCACCTTAATATGTGTGTTGTGTTTCTTTTTTTATTTATGTGAATCTTGTTGTATGATGTATGCAAGGTGTGCATGTGTGTCGATTTTCACTGAGCATGCGTTTGTGCCTGCTTAGTATAGTGTGTGGTCAAAGATGTGTGTGTGTGTGTGTGTGTGTGTGTGCAGAGTGCAGACATGAAAGTGTGCTGCAGTATGCAGCAGAGAGGCGATGGATGCAGCCGGCCAGTGAACGGGGCTCCTCTGTGAAAGACACAGCGGGAACGCCTACTAATTGCAACTGGTGTGCTGCGGGAAGAAGGAGGGTCTCTCTCTCTCTCTTTCCTCTCTCTCTCTCTCTCTCTCTCTCGTTGCTCTGTCTCCCACACAAATCTCCCTCTCAATCCCTTTTCTCTCTTGCTCTTCCTCCCTCTCTTTTTACTCTCGCTCGCTCACATTCACTTCCTGCACTAACACCCCCCCCCCCACACACACACACACAAACACATCATCCCACATACACTCCCGTGAATCACAGACACACACACACACACACACACCACACACACACACACACACCACACATTATCGCTATCACTCCCTGCCTAGCATTATTTTTGTATATTTTCTATCAGATTGTCTCTTGCTCCTTGACCACTGTCTTTCTCTCTCTCTCTCTCTTTCTATCTCTCTCGCTCTCACTCTCACTCTCTCCCTCTCCCTCTCTCTCTCGCTTTCTCTGTCTCTCTCTCTCTCTTCTCTGAACTACCCATCTTCCATTCCCTGGACACAGAGTGCTCACTTTGTTCTCTCTCTCTCTCTGTCTCTCTGTGCAGCTCTCTCTTTCTCTGTCTTTCAAGTTCCCCGGCGTCGTCACTCTCTCGTTCTTTTCCCAGGAGTAAATCACCCTTTCTCTTCTTCTCAGTTTCTCCACCTTGTTCGCTTTCTTCTCTCCATCTCTTGCACTCTCTCTCTCCCCTCTCCCTCTCTCTCTGGTGTAACTGCTCTATTTTATGTT
>NC_140271.1:7138417-7145435 GCF_964030765.1 Micromesistius poutassou | reverse complement strand
CCACATTTTCCTACCCTCTCCCCCTTTCATGCACCCCCCACCTCCTCCTCCTCCTCCTCCAACCTTTCATCCTGATTAATTTGTCCCTTTCTGCCTTCCCCTTCAATCAACCTATAATTTCCCCTCTCACAATACTTGACTGATTTTTGTTCCCTTCTTACCAATCTCCCTCTCTCTCCATTGATCTCTCCTCCTCTCCCCCTCTATCCCTCTCTTTCTCCCTCTCTCGTTCTCTCTCCAGAGAACGAAAGCTGCACGGTTCTTACCTATCTCTTTGGCACAGAGATAGTGATATCTGCGACTGCAGCCTCCCCAGCAGCAGCTGAGGGATGCCCCCACAATCTGGCACTTGTAGCAGTTCTGGTGGGAGTCAGGCGATAGTAGAGTAGTCCAGGACATCCCAGAAAAAGGTCCAGATATGGATTGTGACAAAACAAAAAAAAAAATATTAACATTAACCGAAAGAGAGATAGATAAAGAGAAAGATAGAGAAAGGAGAACGCAAAAAGGAGCAAAAACTTATTTTGCCTGATGAGTCATTTTGACTTTGTCATTATGCAAATTAATATTCTCATAACAGAATACTGCTTGATTATGGTTGATGTGTTATGGTGCGGTGGTGGTGTTGGTGGTGGGGGATGGATTTATCTTACCGTTTGTGTAGAAGTTCTCGCAGCCTCTGTAAGTCCATACAGCCGCCCGGCTACCATGATGACACCTCTAGTCCAAATGGTGCAGTTCTCATGGGCCCAGTGCTCGTTCGCCTCCGCCTCTTCACGGAGCCTCTGGAGTGACCCAACCCCACTAGGACCAACAGTGCTGGCCATCTGGTGGCTGGTGGCTCCTGTAGCCTGCCCCCTTTCCATGTCCTTCAGCTGCTTTATCCTCCTGAACCTCTCACGCAGCGTGAGTCTCCGTGGACTGCCCTCTGGTCCAGGTCTCTCTACGGTTCCCTCAGGTCGTCTGTGGCGCCAGTGGTGTTGTCCACCGCTACTACTACTGCTACTGCTACTACCCCCTCGGGTAGACCCCTCCACGCTAACCTCCTTCTCAGTGCTACAGTCTGGGTCACTTGTAGGCGAGCTGGGCAGTTCCTCATCGATGCTGCTGCTGTTGTTGTTATTGTTGTTGCTATTGTTGTTGCTGCTGTCCTCGGTCTTCTCCGGGACTGCCCTGAACCCTCCTATGCGTCTGCTGGAGAGGATTTTACGTGGCATGCTGTCCTCTGTGTAGTATGGGCCACATAGATCCCCCAGGTCTTTGTAATTTGATGTGTTTCCGCACAGGCAACATGTAAGACACCTGTCGATTAGGGTCTTGTTCACTAATGGGCCTTGGAGCATTGCCATGGTGTGTGGAACTACTTTTGCCACCGTGATGGGATTCTTCATTTTAGCCAGGCGTTTTTTCTTAAATCGTATAATAGGCGTTGCTTCCTCGAGGCTATTAATGATTGCACACCAAGAGGAAAAATGTTTAGAGTTGTTGATACGCACATGTGGATGGAAGCAGGGGTTAATTTCCTCTTGTACAGGTCTACGCCTGATCCTTTTCATTGAAATATTCTCTGTTCGTCTTTCAGATACTGTAACTACAGGACCCGCGATACATTGGTGGGTTTTTTCCTCCTCCTCAGTTTCCCCCTTTACCTTTTCCCTCTTTTCTTTTTCTAGTTTCTCTCTCTCCTCTTTCTCTGTCTGTTCACATTCGGCCGCCCTCACCACTGCTTCAATTACTTCCATGGCGTCTTTCATGCCTGGCTTTGGCCCTGGCTTTTTGTGGACCTTCCCAGGCTTTCCGGAGATATGCTCCGGTGGGGCCTTCCCTCGTTTCTTGTGGCTGGGGTTTGCCCAGGGTTTCCTTCCTCTCTTGGGTTTTTGGAGGGGCTCTGTAGTGGTGACCTCTCTGGGTGTGATCATCGTATCGGGGCCAATTGGAATCGGAACAAAGGGCTCTGTTGGTTTTGGCACTGCCTTTATTTCACTCTCATCCTGTGTGGGTGGTGGTGGGGGTGGTGGATCTACAACCTCAGCACTTGTCTCCTCCACTTCCTCCCCATCCTCCGCCGAGGCCTGGCCTTTCCTGCGCTTCCTCTTCTGCTTCAGGTGCATCTCGTGGTTGTTCTTAATGGCTCTCTGTTTTGCCAGCCGCTGCGTAGTGACTATTAGGCTCCCTGCTTCCATGTTTATCACAGAGGAATCTGTGCTTTCCACCAAAGCCCATCTCTTCCTCTTGGTTCTGGCAGGCTTGGTGGCTAATGCGGGTACCCCCGCTGAGGGTTCCTGCATCCACTCTCTTTGAGCCCCTGTGTCTGCTGAGCCCCAAATCCTGTCACTAACCTTGTCAACTAGTATCCCTTGACTCTCTATTTGTTCTTCCCCACACTTATCTTCTGGGTCAGTATTATCCGGTCTCACTTCCTCGGGTATTAACAACACATTTCTCACATCTTGTCTTATACCCTCAGATGTGGACTCATCTCGTTTTAACTCTTGCCTCTCTTCTTTCTGAGTTACCTCACTATCAACTCCAACCTCCTCTGCGCTGATATTTGTGTCACTCACTTCACTGGTTTTCAATGGTCCTTCAACCATCTTATTAATATCTATCAGAGACGTCTCTGTGCTGTTTATTGCCAATATCTCACTCTCTCCCAAGCCATGTTGAGAAGAGACCTTGGATGGTGGGTCCTCAATAAGAGTGCTTTCGATATGTGCCATTAGAAAGTGTTTCTTAGAGCTGGGAGAAGAAATTTTCTGCACCATTGCCTCATATTTCTGGCCCCTACCTTTGCGTGGCGGTAGGACCTTTGTCTTTGTCCGGCATTGGGGAGCCACTGGGGGCATGTCACTTATGGTGTCACTTTCAACTGGAGCTGTTTCTTTGGTCTGGGGAATATTCAAACTCAAGGCTTTCTTCGGCGGCCCTCGCTTTCTTTTAAACCCCCGGACAACCTTTACCTTGGGTTCATGTGGAGCCAGTTCCAATATGGTGCTTTCAAATGGTGTTGGTTTTGGTTTGGGTTTTGGGCCTCTCTTTTTCTTGACTGGCGTTGAGGGGGGTTCAGGGCAGGCTTTTCTTTTTAGACAAGCTAGCATTCTTTTATCAGGCAAAGTATCATGGTGAGGTGGAGTGAGCTGAGCAGGTGAAGATCTTGAGATATCTCTGTTGTTTTCATCTGCCATGGGGATGAAAGATTCCAGATTCTGTTCAATACTGTTGAGCTCTTCAATGTTAAGCGGATCACTGGTTTGCATTTCTGTCTGACGTGCAACAATGTGTTCCTCTATAACTGTTACTTTCTCCTTTAAAGGTTTTTCTATGGCAGGCTTTCTGGATCTTAAAACCATATTTTTAGTATCTTTCTCTGATACTTTTGGTTCATCATGGTCTTGTTTAGTTTCATTTGTACCCAGGTTTGTTGGAAGCATGGTCACTTTAAGATTATTTTTGCCATTAGATGGCAATGCTAGTGTAGCCAGTGTCACTTCTTCCTTTTGTATTATCTTTGCCTTAGATGCAGAGCCCTTAGGACGACCCACTGTAGCCTTAATTGTTACAGCATCATTAGGGGGTAAAGCCTCTGCTGAATTCAGTAGCGGTTTAGGGCCGGGTTTTGTACCAAGCTTTAGTACTGGTTTTGATCCAGTTTTAGACCCAGGTTTGGGCCCTGTTTTTTTTTTTACTGGTGACTCTACTTCAAGGGACAGATCGGGTGGAATTGGCTCAGGTTTGAATACAGGTTTTTGAGCAAGTTTAGGACCAGGCTTTGGTCCTGGTTTAGTTCTAGGCTTTGGAGCAGGTTTAGGACCTGGCTTTGATCCTGGTTTGGCTCCTGTCTTTGCTCCTGATTTTGAACCTAGTTTTGACTCTGGTTTTAAAAATGGTTTAGGCCCTGGTTTTCTCTTTGCGTTGGGCTCAATTTTTGCGGCAATATCTGGTGCATTAAAGGAGCGAGTGCACATTCTAGAACAGAAGCCTTCAGCTAATGATTTGGGTGTCTGGCTCAAAATAGATTCTTGGTGCGCTAAGTCCATTTGATCTGAGAACAAAACAGTTTTGCTCGGGGCTATGCAGGTTTTCTTTTCAGGCAATAGAGCTGCTTCATCCTCCTTCTCCTCCTCTCTCTCCAAGCTCAGCTGGCGTCTGATTCCAACCCCTGACTGCATGACTCTTCTTCTGCCCCTGGCATGCTTGCGTCCAAATGCCCGTGGCTGGGCAGATGGGGTGACGGGCTCTGCCTTGGCAGAGGGGGTCACAGCACTGGGGCAGCTAATGCTTGGTTCCATGTCTTCATCACCTTTTTTCGGGGAAGGTGGGGTGTCTGCCCAGGAGGGGGCTGGTGGAAGGATTGACTTCCCAGGCAGCTGGGGGGAGTCAGGCTCCAGAACCCTGGAATCGCTGTGGTCAATATGATCCCTGCTTTGTGCCTTGTCATTGAGAACCGAGAAAACAGGCATTGCAGACTGAGGCTGAGGAACAGTGTCACCGATAGCTGACTCTCTTTCTAAAGCATCCGTTGCTGTTACTGCGGTTGATGCTGCATCTCCGTGGGTAGCTGTCCCCATAGGCTCTGCATCAGTATGGGTATCAGTAACCTTTGCCCTGCTACAGGCATCGCCATAAGGTACCTCTGGACCCTCGTGATAATGTATGTTTCCCTCAGTCGACGGCTGGCTCATTACCCTCCCCTCCTCCATATCGTCACTAACCTCTGCCGAAAGAGGAGGGGAAAGCGCATGTTGCTGCAGCTGTGGTTGTTCCTCCTGTCTTCCCTCATCGGCCTCATCTTCAACCACGTCCTCATCTCTGCTCTCTTTCTTTTCTTCATTGACTCCATCCAAGGCCTCGACATTGGGAGATAGTGAGTTGCTTTCCGAACTGTCATCCTTCTCTGTGTAGTATTGATTCCTTTCAAGGTCATCTCTTGAAATGAATGGGGACGTTTTCAACGAGCTCTCTGATGCAGTGGGGGACTCAGACTTGAAGGCATCCAATTTCATATCTCGCTCTATTTGTCCTTTTTGACCAGAGTCAGAGAGAGCAGCCGGAGATTGCTCAACAAAATCTCTGGAATCAGGGTCATATTTATGCTGAATTCCCTGGTACACTGTCTCATCATAGCAGAAGCTTTTCTCTGTCATGCCTTCATTGATTTTAGTGTAGAGAGCTGGACCCTTCTCATCCTCTGACCATTTGTCTAGCTTCTCATCAACAGAACTTTCCTTTTGGTCGGGAGTCTGTTGCAGCGTCACTTCCTCTTCTTCAGCCGGCTTCTCTGTCCATGCTGATTCTTCAAAGTTCTCTTTAACATGTTCACTTATTCGTTGTATATCTGGAGGGGAGTCTCTCTCTTGTTTCAAAGGACTATGGATATTCATACAGGTAGGAGACCTCTCATCCCCTACACTCTTTGCTGGAGTACTTATGCCATCACTTCCCTGCCCTGATTGATACCTAGGATCCGGGGTAAGGTTTTGGAGACCAGAGTCCCCAGACCTGGTAGACATATCATCTGGGGATGTCATGGAACATGACGAGCCTGTGTCATGGCTGAGTTGAGTGTTGTTGGCTGGCTGTGCTGGACTCCTGCCCTGGCTGCAGTAGTAGTAGCCCCTTTCCAGTTGTTCATCACTGCTACTTGAGTAGCCTCCTTCATGTAACTCCATGGGTAGTGGCTGATGTTGAGGAGTGGAGTATGAGTCTTGCATGGGGCCTCCACCAACCCCACCAACGCCACCACCATCTGAATATGTAGGGCTTTTATAGTCCTCCCCCTTCTTAGAGGAGCCTACACTGCCAACACTGCTGTTACTTCCACCACTGCTACGCTTGCTGCCTTTCTTGTTGGCCACCAGGGCCTCTGACAGCAGCAGCTGTTGGACATTGTTGGAGATGTTCTCCACCTGAGAGGTGAGGGCGTTCAGGCTCCACAGGCTGGGGTTAGAGAGCAGCTTCTCTGAAAATCGTTCCTTCATGGTGGGACCTTGTGAGGTGGTGGTGTAGCTTTGTGATGCAACGTGGGGCACGTTTGGGGAGGGATGTGAGCGTGGGGGCATTAGCATGGTGGCGGTGCTACCTTGGTCCTGCATGGCTGCTGAGGAGGATGAAGAGGATGAAGCTGGGGTCATGGGAGGTTGGCCATACTGAAAAGACTCTGGATTGGTCATTAGTGGGGAGGGGGTGGAGCTATAGGAGGGCGAACGGCCTACAGAGCGTGCTGGAGAGTGACTAGAGGAGGGGCTGCATGTTTGATAATACTGCTCAGGGGATCTGACAGACAGCTCTGACAGACAGTAGTTTTGCTGGGGTTGGCCGTAGTATTTAGAATGAGACTCCTGTGTACTTGGCATAGCCTGTAGGGGTGGCTGGGACTCATAGCCTCTAGAGGGAGGCTGCTGGTAGCCGTAACTGTTTTGGCTTGGTCTGTAGCCCGCCTGTTTCAGACTTGGGTGACTACTCATTTGTCTGCTGTACTGTGAATTGGAAGGCATGTTGTAGGCTTTGTAACAGTGGGGCATAGGGCTGCACTTCTCCATGTATGGGGAAGGGGAGGGGGAGTGCTGTGGGTAGTGCAGGTGGCTCTGTGGGTACATGAGTGGGGAAGGGGCTGGGTTAGAGGGGTGGGTCTGATGGTGGGGGCTTGTGTAGACAGGGTTGGAAGGCTGGTGGCACTGGCCTTGGGAGTGGCCCAGCATGTTCTGCTCCATGTACTGGGAGGAGCCAGGGGTAGGGGGCACGCCGGGCTCCATACGGCTCACCAACTCCTGCTCATACTGAGTTAGCTGGCCTGGATCTTCCCACTTCTGCTGGATTTGGCCCTCGGCCATATACTGGGCTGAATAACTCCCGGGGCCGATGTGGTTGCTGTAGCCGGAAGGGCCCTGTAGGTGTTGGCTGGGTGGTGGGGGAGGCACTTTGCTTCCCCTGTAGGGCTTCTTTGCCTGAGGGGGCACCGAGCCAACATTTCCACCTCCATTTCCATCACTGTTGCCTGGATAGCCGGGGTAGCTCTGCT
>NC_140271.1:7123417-7125917 GCF_964030765.1 Micromesistius poutassou | reverse complement strand
GAGAGAGCGAGGTAGGCAATAGAAACACTGATTATCTTGTTTTGTTGGTAACTGCGACAATCCATGCATTGTACACGTGTCGTTACACATACACACACACACACACACACACACACACACACACACACACACACACACACACACACTCACGTTGGGGTGCAGCAAAGTGGGCCGAAGCCCTACTTGGTATTCCGTCAGAATATTGCAGTTCAGGACCAGAGAGGAACACAAAGTAGGAGCTGTGCTATGTGGGAGGAGGCTGAGACACCAGAGAAGAAGGAGAAGAGGAAGATTAGGATAGAGAAGAAAGAGAAGTGTGATGATGATTATGATGATGAAGGGGATGTTCGTAGTTGTGGTGATGATGATGATGAGGATGTTGGTTGAGGGTAATGATGGAGATGATGATAAAATAAGAGTACTTCAATCTAAATCTAACCAAATCAGACTTCATGGCTTGAGAAAATGTATGAGTTACATTGTTACATTATTCTTCATAGTTATGTAGAAAGCAGAATCCCATAAATGCATTTGAGATACTGAAAGAGGAGATGGCTGGTAAGTTCAAAAGCTTTGCTTCCTAAAATTAGCTGCAATATCATATGCAGCATGTGCCTCATGATGACCCAGTTTGAGACAGTCAAGCAGAACAGCCACACACACCCACACACACACACACACACACACACACACACACACCCCACACACACACACACACACACACACACACACACACAAACACACCACAAGTCTCCTTGTATCAGGGTGGACTGTCCCATGGAAGCAAATGGGGGGTGTCTGATCAGGCTGTCTCCCCCCAAAGGAGCAGATGGTCCGATCCATTTTCACTCTATGCTCACACACACACACACACACACACACACGCACACACACCAACACACCCATGTGCACGCTCAGGAATAAATATGTAAATTGAGCATACTCTATCCAAATGACTGAGACACACTCACACGCACACACACACACACACGCACACACACACACACACACACACACACACACACACACACACACACAAACAAGTACACAAACACACAAACAAACAAACACACACATATTTGCACCTGTTCTCTCTTTGTGCCACATCAGTTCATCTAATTAATGATGGTTCTCTAATTTTCACTTTCTCCCACATGCACACACACATAGGCACACACCGACACACACCAATACATACACACACACACTCACACACACAGTCACTGCTCTCCCAAACTCTCTACCCTAAGTAATCTCCTGTCCTCCGTCGTCCTCTGACTGTCATAGCCCTTTTCTGCCCTCTGCCTTCACACAGCCTCCGGCACTGCTGTGTGTGTGTGTGTGTGTGTGTGTGTGTGTGTGTGTGTGTGTGTGTGTGTGTGTGGGGGGGGGGGGGGGGGTGATGTGTGATGTTACAAGGCAGTAGTTCCTGCTCTGTCACATTGAGGTAAGAATGAGAATGACAAACGGTGTAATACTGTATGTGTATGTGTGTGTGTGTGTGTGTATGTGTTTGTGTGTATGCTTTTGTGTGTGTGTTTGTGTGTGTCTGTATGTATGTGTCTTTAATACCTCATTGTCAGGCAGGTCAAGGTAAAACCCACACAGACGGAATTAATGAAACATGAAACAGCTGGAGACTCGTACAAGCTGAGGTGTCCCCCCTGCATCCACTATCCATACATACACACACACACACACACACACACACACACACACACACACACACACACACACACACAGACCTAGACACACACACACACACACACACACACACACACACACACACACACACACACACACACACACACACACACACACACAGCGTAAACATACACAAACCCAACACACACACACGTTGAATAGCCTGTTTTATACACTGACACTCTACACCGACCCCAAAGAGGACCTGGCTTTGATTAAAGGGAGACATACAAAAAGAGGGAGGAAGGAGAATGCCTGATAGGAAAGAGAGGACAACAGAGAGGTTGTGTTTGAGGGATGGATGAATGCAAGGTTCCTCTGGAATAAAGCAATTAGAGGGCAGGGGGGAAACAAAGACAACAAAGGCCTTACACAGTGCTTTTAGGGGGATAGTGGCTGTAGTGTGTGTGTGTGTGTGTGTGTGTGTGTGTGTGTGTGTGTGTGTGTGTGTGTGTGTGTGTGTGTGTGTGTGCATAATGTGTGTTTGTGTTTTTGTGTGTGTGTGTGTGTGTGTGTGTGTGTGTGTGTGTGTGTGTGTGTGTGTGTGTGTGTGTGTGTGTGCATAATGTGTGTTTGTGTTTTTGTGTGTGTGTGTGTGTGTGTGTGTGTGTGTGTGTGTGTGTGTGTGTGTGTGTGTGTGTGTGGGTGGGTGGATGTGTATGTGTGTGTGTGTGTGTGTGTGTGTGTGTGTGTGTGGGTGTGGGTGTGCAGGATTCTATAATAGGCCAATGTGCTGTGTTTCCTTCTTTCAGGGCAAGGTGTGTATGTCTGTAGTTCTGCCTCTGGACTCCCAGAA
>NC_140271.1:7115917-7118417 GCF_964030765.1 Micromesistius poutassou | reverse complement strand
AACGGACCTTGGACCCAATCCTCCAACGCCAGGGAGTGTTAAGCAAAAGAGCATGACACAATTTAATCTGAATGAACTCGGGGGTCACCCAGGGTTTATTATTTGGAAAATATCGTACCC
This sequence comes from Micromesistius poutassou, assembly GCF_964030765.1. Taxonomy (NCBI): domain Eukaryota; kingdom Metazoa; phylum Chordata; class Actinopteri; order Gadiformes; family Gadidae; genus Micromesistius; species Micromesistius poutassou. The sequence continues at coordinate 7,118,297 of NC_140271.1, read as the reverse complement.
TCTTGACAGGTACAGTGTTATTCACACAGAAATTAATGTAATCTGTGACACAAGTTGTCATACTATCTACATCTTCCCCATGAGGACTGTGCAGTACTTCCCAATCCGTACTGTCAAAACAGTCCTTGAGAGCCATGCTTGCCTCATCAGACCATTTTCTTACATACTTCTTAGTTGGTGGTTGTCTATTTACTAGGGGTATGTAACCAGGGGTCAAGTGGACCAGATTATGATCTCAACGTCCCAATGGGGGTAGAGGTATTGTTTTATATGCAGCATGTTACCATAAAACAAATGCAAAGTTATATTGTCTCTGGTGTGACAGATGACATATTGGATGAATGTGGGAAGAGTGGAAGACAAGGGGCGTGGTTAAAATCCCCAGAAATGAGATCCTATCTTGAAACCTGATATGAGTTGCACTACCAAAAACGCTATTTATAGATTAATATAGTAGCAATGATTCTTTCACATGAAAAGCAGTGACAAATAATTGTGTTAAACATAAAACAGACTTTGGACTAACTCTTAAATTGTCCGAAGTAAGAGTGAAACATTGGTCAAAAGCAATACAGAATGGTACTCTGAACTCTTGTGTGTGTTGTTTCCACATGTCTTTCTTCTGTGATATGGGTGTATATGTGCTGGATTTTGTCCGTTTGTTTGATAATATCTAGTGTGTGCACATCACCCCTGTGGTTTGTCACCAGACTAGAGTCCAGGTGTGCAGGGAGCAGCGCTGGATCATATGCCTTTGAGTGATGTGTGTGTGTGTGTGTGTGTGTGTGGAGGAGGGGAGGTTATATTTTACCTCATCTCCACCCCATACGGTCTGAGAGACCCATGGACCTGAGAGATGTAGATGACCTCTGAGGATGTAGAGGGCACTAAAAAGGGGTTGAGCAAAATAAAAAGGGCATTCATTTCCGAGCTAACAAGCTAGTTTTCTCTTCTGCGTGGGTCTCACTCTTGCCATCACATGTCCATCAATTGGATTTATAAGTCTCGGCTAGGCTAATGTCTCCAAATGGCCTCCCGGACACATCAGCCGCGTCTAACTTCCTGCTAACTTCCTCTTCCCGACTAAGCGGCTCGTCTTCTGCCAGAGCCCCAAGCGTGGTCCAAGGGGAGCGTGGATATGCACTTTTATGATTATCTCTTGTCACGCTGGAACAAATGAGATCCATCAAATTCATGCCTTTGCATAGCTAAGCATCCCCATCTGCTGGCATTAAGCCACCCTCACTAAGACCCAGGCATGGAGGAATGTGTGAGTGTGTGTATGTGCAATGAGAAGACCTTGGGCCAATAAAGTGACACAGTGACACACACACACACACACACACACACACACACACACACACACACACACACACAGTATACAGAACACAAAGATGATAACTTTACAGACAAACATTATTTCTCTCTCTCTCTCTCTCTCTCTCTGTCTCTCTCCCTCTCTGAAGCATTATCTGTATCAAGAGATTGTTGTAATAACACACAACTAAATATGCACTCATACACTGACAAACAGGCTACAATCACTAAAGAACATATTGGTTATAATGATACACAATGCAAACAGGGGTTGGCCTTAAGACACAGCAGCAAGCATGCACTGGCCACAAACGCACCTCCATCCAAATACCAAAACACACACACAAACCACAAACACACACACACACACACACACACACACACACACACACACACACACACAAACACACACACACACACACACACACACACACATCGTGGACAGATAATAGGCTTGGATTTGACATTGACACACTGTGAATATGTTTAGCAAGAAGCTAATTATTCGAACCATCCATCGATCTCACATTTAAATTCTTATCTGCGCTAACCAGCACCTAGCAACCCACAGCCTATTAGCAGCAAGCTATCCAGTGCCCCTAGCAACACGGCAGGCTACTTGGAGCCTGGCCAGAAAACCACATAGAAGCATACATTCTATCATAGGAAGGCGCTAGCAACATGACTTATAGCTAGCATTGTTCAGCTTAGCACAAGGGTATACTTTTAAATGCCTCATCCAACAAGCAAGCTGGGAATGGTTAGTAGAGTTTTTGCCATATTGATGCTATAGATAAGTTGGCATCAGTGCTACCGAGGCGTTGATCGTGGAGGTAATGACCAACTGTCTCCGTCCTTCATCGCCCTCTCCGTTCATCCTCCCTGTCTTTGCCCCGCCCCCGTCTTCCTCCGCCTCCCCCCCTCACCTCCTCACCCCATTCCTTATCCCTCCTCCCTGCAAGTTCCTACCTGTCTCATTTGCATAGGACACCTCATTTGCATACATATGGGGTAAAGAGAATGGGGATCTTGTGCGTGGTGGGAAAGAGGCGGGGCAGGGGAG
>NC_140271.1:7090917-7100917 GCF_964030765.1 Micromesistius poutassou | reverse complement strand
GTTTGTGTCCTTGAGTGTACGACTCCGGTTTGTTTACATTTGTGTTGTGCTGTGTGTGTGTGTGTGTGTGTGTGTGTGTGTGTGTGTGTGTGTGTGTGTGTGTGTGTGTGTGTTATTGCGGGTGAGTCTTGGTGCAGTGGTGCAACAGAATCCTGGAACCTGGTCATCACAAATTATTATCAACGGTTGCCGTGACAATGGAGCTGCCAGAAGCCATCTCTGCAGAGGAGGAGGAGAGATGAGCAGGAGCGGGGGGAAAAGAGGAGGATGAGAGAGGAGAAGGAGGAGCAGGGGAAAAGAGGTGGAAGAGAGAGGAGGGGTAGGAGCATGGGGGAAGAGGAAGATGCGAGAGTAGGAGGAGGAGCATGGGAAAAGAGGAGGAAGAGAGATGAGGGGTAGGGGCAGGGGGGAAGAGGAAGATGAGAAAGTAGGAGGAGGAGCATGGGGGAGGGGTGGGGGGGAGGAAGATGAGAGACAAGGAGGAGGAGCAAGGGGGAAAGAGGAGGATCAGAGAGGAGGAGGAGGAGCAGGGGGGATAGAGGAGGAAGAGAGAGGAGGAGCGGGATGGGAGAGGAGGATGAGAGATGAGAGGGAGGAGCAGGGGGGAGAGAGGGAGGGGAGAGTCTGCTTAAGAAATCACTGATGGGGAAAATGGATGTTTGGCTACATGTGTGTTTGGCTATATATGTGCGTGTGTGTGTGTGTGTGTGTGTGTGTGTGTGTGTGTTTGCTTGTACATCGGTGTGTATGTGAGAAGGGTGGGACAGGCTAATGGCCGAATGATATAGCTGGCCAGAGAGAGAGAGAAAGAGAGAAAGTGGGGGGGGGGAGGGGGAAGGGAAGAGAGAGAGTGAGGGGTAGGTGAAGTAGATAAATAGATGATGATAAAAATAGGGGGGGGGGTTGTTTCAGACATGCCTTTTGCTTCTGTCCCTTTCACCCTCTCAAACCCACTCACACCCAGACTTGCACTCACACACACACACACACACAGACACACACACACACACGTACTACATTACCCATAACCCCACATTCCACTCGCCATTTGCATCTCAGCTCTCAGCTGATAACCTTGGCGATGACATCATTTCACTTAATACATTTGCGTGCAAAGAAAAAGGATCCCTTGTTTAGAAGTCTGTGTGTGTGTGTGTGTGTGTGTGTGTGTGTGTGTGTGTGTGTGTGTGTGTGTGTGTGTGTGTGTGTGTGTGTGTGCATATGAGAGTGTGTGAGCATAAGCACGTGGTTACGTCTGGCCTATTTGAATGAGATGGATATGCAATCATACAATCCGCATCCTGGAGGGACAGAGCAAGAGAGAGCAACGGGAGAGAGAGAGAGAGAGAGAGAGAGAGAGAGAGAGAGAGAGAGAGAGAGAGAGAGAGAGAGAGAGAGAGAGAGAGAGAGAGAATTAAAAGCAGAGGAAGAGGAACAGGAAGAGGAAGAGGAGCATTAGGAAGTTACCACATAGAGGACCATGAAACTGATTCAGTGTTTGAAAGAGAGAGGAATAGGGCCTGCTCAGGAACATAGGAGAGGAGTGACGTGAGATGGAGAGAGAGCAGGAAAGAAAGTCTTAAGAAAGACAAGATAAGGACGAAATAGATACTATTAGATGAAGGTCCAATTGTGTACTGAGATATCATATTTTGCTGAATGTAGCATGCATAGCACGTTCACAACCAAATACAAATCTACAATGTACTTTATGTTTAACCTGTCTTAAAAATGGCTTCTATGGTGTACAACTTTCACTTTTTTTCCCCCACTATCTTGTGTATGAGTGTGTGTGTGTGTGTGTGTGTGTGTGTGTGTGTGTGTGTGTGTGTGTGTGTGTGTGTGTGTGTGTGTGTGTGTGCGTGTGTGTCTGTGTCTGTGTGTGTGTTTCTGGGTGTCTATGTGTGTCGGGGATGGGACAAACAGTATGAATAAATAGCGAGCCTGTTCTGATTACTCAGTGTTTGCACTGTAACACCGTTCTTATCATTCTTCCCCCCTGCAAGCTAACATGCTAACAACAACTCTAGCGCTTCTAAACTATGCAAATTGTATACCAGGAAAAATGCTTAGGTTGCCAAGAAATACTTCCATCACTTTTTACTTATTCCACAACTCAAATAGCAATTTGTTTTAAGGTCACTGTTTGTGTTGGGATTAATCTGAATAAATGTGTCTTTGTATGTTTGTGTGTGCTTGTGTGTGTGTGTGTGTCTCTCTCCTTGTGCGAATGTGTGTGTGTGTGTGTGTGTGTGTGTGTGTGTGTGTGTGTGTGTGTGTGTGCGTGCGTGTGTGTGTGTGTGTGTGTGTGTGTGTGTGTGAGTGTGTGTGTGTGTGTATGTTCTTGTCTGTATCTGTATGTGTGTCAGTGTTTGTATTTGTATGTGTGTGTGTGTGTGTGTGTGTGTGTGTGTGTGTTTGTGTGTGTGCATGTGTGTGTATGTGTGTAGGAGACTGTTGTGTTTGTGTCGGTAGGCCATTAAAAGAATGTTTAGCTAATCATCGCAGGTTTAAGCGATCTGGATCATTTTGATGCCTTACCCTTTCCCGACTAGTGTCTGACTCACTCACCAAGATCTTATTACTGATCTGACCATACAAATAGTCACTACTCTCCTCTCTTTGTCTCATCTATCTCTCTCTCCCTCTCTCTACCTCTCTCTCTCTCTCTTTCTCTCTCTCTCTCCCTATGTCTCTTCTTCTTTGTATGCTGTATGTCGCCTCTGGAGGTAGGTGAGTTTGTTTTATGCATGAGTGTGTGTGTGTTTGTCTGTGTGTGAGTTGATGTGTGTTTTGGTGGGTGGGAACACCAGTGTGTTTGTGTGTATTTTTAGTTGCGTGTATGTCTTGTGTAGATGCACTGGTGTGTTTGTGTGTCCTTTTGAGAGTGTGTGCGTGTGTATGTTTTTAGGTGTGTGTGTAGGTATGTGGGTGTGCGGCATGTTCATGTGTATGTTTTAGATGGGTGTGTGTCTGGTGTTGATGCATAGGTGCATTTGTCTGTATCATATTGGTTGTTTTTGCATATGTGTGTGTTTGTATGTGTAGTGTGTGTGGATGGGTGCACTGGTGTGTTTGTGTGGATGTTTTAGGTGTGCATTTCTATGTGCATATGTGTGAGGGTGTGCCAGTGTGTTTGTGTTTTTATGTGTGTGGGTGTTTGTGTGTATGTGTGTGTGATTAAAGGTTGAATGCAGGAAGCAGAGAGAGGAAGAACTGTTGTTTCAGTCACTTAATTCTCTTCTAGATTTAGATGGTTTCTGTAAGCCCAGCCGTGCGTCTGTGTGTCTAGATTAATGGGTGTGTATGTGAGTTTGTGTGTGAGTATGGATTAAGGTGTGTGCATGTGTGCGTGTATTTAGGTGTCTGTGTGTATATTTCTGTATTTATGAGTGTTTGTGTGTGTATATGTTTATGATTGATTATAGTTTTCTATCTTTACGAAGCATTTGCTCTTCATGTCGACTCTCTTATTGTACGGAGGCTCACTTCCAAAGTAAAGTATAGACATGCAGTACTAGAGGTTTAATAAAGCACAAAACAGGCTTCCATTATGTAATGCAGAGGAATCATCAGAGGAGTCATTTTCTGGACAAATATAGAGTCTTAAAGACCTGATGTGTGACTGTGTGTTTGTCTGTAATGGTTGTATGTATGTGGACCCTCACAGTGTGTTTGTCTGTCATGGTTGTATGTATGTGGACCCTCACAGTGTGTTTGTCTGTCATGGTTGTATGTATGTGGACCCTCACTGTGTATGAACGGCCTGGTAACACTTAACAATAGGGTTACATTAATAACCATTAATTAACATTAATTAACCTTAACCCTATTAAATAATCTATAAATGAATATCTTACATGAACATCATTACCTTAGGTAACATGAACGCCATCCATATTTATTACTGGATTGACGTATGTTAATTAATGGTTAATTAATGTACCCTTATTGTGAAGTGCAACCAAGTGTGAAGTGTTTGCATGCTTGTATTCTCTCCTCTCCTGCCTGCTTCCTGGTCTAGTGAATAAACACATATGTGCATGTGTTGATGAATGCATGGTTGTGTTTGTGCATGTGTTGCATGTGAACTCTCCTCTCCTGCTGCCATGGCGACAGCTGGGTCAGGGAATTGACATCTGAGTGAGATGCTATTAGCAACTCCCTCATGCCTGCATGAGAACATTAGCAATTAGCTCCGGTGAGGCTTGACTGCCTGTCTGTCTGTCTGGGTGACACACCACCATGGCTTGAGACAGAGCCATCATGAGAGCAATATTTCAGTGCAAAGTCTATCTTTGACGTGTTACAATTTATACGTGGGTTCTTCTAACTGATGTCTGTAGGTGCATGGTTGACTACTCAGAAATTGCTATGTGAATGGGTTTTTGGGCCTTATGGCTATAACGTTTTGAGTGTATCAGTGCAAGTTTGTGTGTGTGTGTGTGTGTGTGTGTGTGTGTGTGTGTGTGTGTGTGTGTGTGTGTACATGTGTAAGTGTGTCATTCTGCGTGTCGGTGCATGCAAGTGTGTGTACATATTTTTGAAAATATGTTTGTGTGGTTTCGAGTTGAAAGGTGATGAGCCAGGACCAGCAATGATGAAGTCATACTCCTTGTTACTAACACCTTAACAACACTCCAAACCCTTGATGAGAGAGTGAGTGAGAGACACAGGGAGAGAGAACCAGAGAGATACAGGGTGAGACAGGGAGTCAGAAAGATACAGGGAGAGGGAGAGCCAGAGAGCCAGAGATAAACAGGGGGAGACAGAGAGAGCCAGAGATACTGGGGTGAGAGAGAGAGAGATGAAAGTAGAGATGGAAAGAAAAACAACAGATACGAAGAAGTGAGGGAGTGAGAGAGAGCGCGTGAGAGAGACAGAGAGAGAGGGCAGAGAAACGTGACACAAAACTAAAATAGAGCCGGGGAGGAAGCTGAGGTGCGGAATTAAACACTGGGAGGGAAAGAGAGAGACTGAGAGAGACTGAAAGGGAGAGAGAGAAACGGGTGATCCAAATGGAAAACAAAGAAACAGACGTTATCCCAGCGAACACCGCCGTCGACTTCCTCTGCTGTCCTCGCACTGATAACCATTGTTGTGCATTGCAGCCACAGCAACGGCCCATTGTCTGCTCCACATGCCTATTGTGCCCCAGTGGCTGGCATCGCGCCTTTACCCTCTCTGACATCGGCCTAGCCAGCCCACCTCACCTCACTGGCTTGCCGGCTGGCATGGCCTATCTGCGGGGTAGTGGTTACTATGGAAGACAGCAGGGCTTTTATATGCTGATAGCAACAGGGCAGCAAGACATACACACACACACACTAACCAACATGCACAGTGCCAAGTGACACCACACATACACACAAAAGTACACACATGCATGCCCACACACACAAGCACTAACACAACTCAGACACACACACACACACACACCCCGTTTGATTTATGAAGCATGTTGTTTTGAGGTCAACATTTGTATGAAAAGCATGTAACATTTTGGTTTGCCGTGCCATGTTTAATTGGGGAGAAGCCCTTGATGCGAGCCATTCTTAGCATTGCAGAGAAGACAACTGACTGATTATTTGAATGCCAGCCAGCCAACCAATCATATTGAAGGTCACTGACCTTTGTAGGTCCTCCATGTGCCTGATTTCTTTGAGGGATTTTGACCAAATTACAGCAGATACTCGCTGTTGTGTGGTAATGTCCGGATGTGAATATCAAGTAATCCAGATAGATATGAGCCTAACATATGAATTGATGAACCTCAGCGTACAATGGCTAGCGCATTCAACGCTGTTGCTATGGGGTAAATCGGTGTGATTGTGTGTGTGCTAGGTCTATGATGGGGTCTGGTCAATCTGAGAGGGAGGCAGTCATCTATGGCTGATGTGCTCTCCCCAGGGAGCATCTTTGCTTCTGAATGGACGATCTGTGAAAAGCCATTCTATCTGTGTTTATGTATGTGTGTGTGTGTGTGTATGGCTGTTTGTGTGTGTGTGAGCACACACACACACACACACACACACACACACACACACACACACACACACACACACACACACACACACACACACACACACACACACACTAGGTTGTAAACATACACAAAATGGCATGCAAACACATGGCACACATGCATTTATTTAATTCTCACCATCCCCCACTGTCATATACCTTTACCTTTTCGTGAATGTGTGTGTTTGTCTGGTGTGTATGGGGGTTAGGTTTGATGCAGTGCAGCTAAGATGTGGGTAATGGCACACTTTCCTTCATTCAATCTATCTATCTAACTGTCTGTCTGTCTGTCTGTTTGCCTAGCTAGCTGTCTATCTGTCTGTCTGTCTGTAATACTCCATCCATCACACAAGCGCACCTATGCACACAAGCGATGACACACACACACACACACACACACATAAACACACCAAACATGGCCACACACAATTTCAGGATATAAAGTGAACGAAATTACATCTGTGTGTGTTTGCGGCACTGAACAGCTGTGCTAGGGAGCCTCAGTACAAACCGTGCTTGCGTGGTAGCTTGAAAACAACTAATGATAACAATAATAATACTAAAACCGACACATATATATATATATATATATATATATATATATATATATAGTAGTTCCCACTTGCTTGCAGTAAGACAATACAGAGACAGAGAGAGAGAGAGTGTCTATGAACACAACATGCACATTCTCTTATTACTTGGCACTTAATCATAACACTAATAGAATAATGTAATATAATAGTTTAATAATTCATAATGGCCATCTGAAAACTGTGTTCTGTTGCCACGGTGACAACCAGAGAACAAATGGAGAGAGAAGAAGAGGCAAGAATGGAGAGAGAGAGAGAGAGAGAGAGAGAGAGAGAGAGAGAGAGAGAGAGAGAGAGAGGGGAGGGGGGGGCATGGGGGATGGATAGAAGTCAGGTTGAAGGACGTGAGCAGGGAGACAAGCAGGGAGGAGGGAGAGAGGTGAGGAGAGGAGAGGGGGATAAGGTTGGAAGATGAGGGGCGGTAAATACTGAGAAAATTGGACGTGAGAGGAGGGGAGCAGAAAATGGATGTGAGGAGAGGAATCACAAAAAACAGGGAACAGAAAAGGGAAGGAGGAGAGAGGAGAAAAGCAAGGGACATTGCAGCTGAAGGAAAGAGGAGAGAGGAGGAGACAGGAAGAAGGCAAAGGTGATTGGAGATAAAGGCAAGAGTGAAATTGGAGATTTATGGCGAGGGATGAGATGAAGAGAGAGGAGAGAGGGGAGAGAAAGCGAGAAAGGAGAGAAAATAAGAAAGGAAGAAAGGACAGGAGATTAGAGATAAAGAAAAATGAGGAGAGAGTAGGATAGGAGAGGAGAGGAAAGGGGAAGAGAGGAGAGGGGGGACTGGCAAAGGAGATTAGCAGATGACAGAAGAGGGGAGGAGAGAAGAGGAAAGGGAGGATACAGGAGGGGAGGTAAGAGGAGAGGAGTGGAGAGGAGAGGAGAGGAGAGGAGAGGAGAGGAGAGGAGAGGAGAGTGGCAGCTGATGAACTGCAAAGAGCTGGACAGCAGCCAGATCCCTTTAATGAGCAAAGTGCTGCACCCAACACCTTGCACCTAATTATACACACACACACACACACACACACACACACACACACACACACACACACACACACAGACACCTACACAGGGACAATCGTAAACTAAAATACTCACAAACAGGGGACACGTAGAAGTCAACACACACACTATCTCTCTATCTTCCCTCTCATTCCCTCTCTTCCTCTCTCTCTTTCCCTCTATCTCTATCTCTCTCTCTCTCTCTCTCTCTCTCTCTCTCCGGCAACCCCGCATCCAGCATTAAGTACTCCCTCCAGATCAAACAGCTAGCACACAGTAACTGGCATACAGATGAGCCCCAATTCTCTTGCTCTTCCTCTCTCTCTCTCTCTCTCTCTCTCACTCTCTCTCTCTCTCTCTTTCTCCTCCTCTCCCTACCCCTCTCTCTTCCTCTCTGCTCATCTCTCTCATCCTCTCTTTCTCTTGCTTTCCCTCTCATCACAATCGCTGTCTCTCTTCACTGCATTAACCCCTCCCACCCCTCCCCGCCCCCCATTCCTAACACCACCCTCACCCCCCACCTGCTTTAATTTGCTCCATCCAATTCTCCCTATCCCTCTCCGTTTCTTCCTCCCCCATTCTGTCTCCCTCTCTTCTACCTCTCTCTGTCTCTTCCTCTCACCTCACTGTATCTCTCTCTCTCTCTCTCTCTCTCTCTCTCTCTCTCTCTCTCTCTCTCTCTCTCTCTCTCTCTCTCTCTCTCTCTCTCTCTCCCTCCCTCTCTCTCTCTGTCTCTGTTTCTCTCTCCCTGTCTCTGTCACAGAGGGGGAATCATCATCCTCCAGAAGACAAACACACTGCGCTGACACTGGGCCGGCTCGTCTAATAAAAACATTACCTGCAGAACCGCATTATGCACACAGCAGGCAGACAAACACACACACGATTACACTGTGATTACACTGTGTGTGAGTGTCTATACGCGCATGTGCATGCACATGCTCGCATACACACACACACTGTGTAATCAAATGTAGGTTACCTTCTTGGCAATATAGATCAAACTAACTGAGTGAACCTCTTTCAGTCAAGAAGACTACTGGAAAACATGTGCTGTGTATTTATGTTTGCGTGTTTAATATGGGACAGCGTTTGACCGATAAGGCTTAAGGAAATTGGCAAACAAAAAAGATAATGATGTGTTACAGAACTTTCAAATACAAAACCAATATGGATCCACATATTCAAGTCACATTGATGTATTTGGTGCATTTGGTGCATGTTATAAACCTATGGATTCCTCCAGTCTTGCAAGCGAAGCATTCTTTATTTGGGCATTCAATTAATGTTGGGATCTATGGCTCAGGGCAACACAATGTTTGCAAAACTGATGTAAATTGTACAAAATTTTCAAAAAAATGCATATAGTGCGAGTTTCTGTGTGTGTGTGTGCATGTGATTGTCTGTGTTTGTGTGCAATAACAGCATTGTGTTTATTTTGCTCCCCACTGATCTTACTTCATGTGTTCATTTAATGAGGTACAAACTCCCCTACATACTCTCCCTCTCTCTGTCTAATGGCCTCTCTGTTTAACTATTTCTCCCTCCTACCTCTGCTTCCCTCCCCCCACCCTCTCCTTTGCTTCTGTGGGAGGGTCAGTAGCCACTCTGTGCTTATATAAAAACTACAATCATGCAGAACTTGAGACTCTTAGTGGAGTGCACATGAATGGAGAGAGGGAGAGAGAGAGAGAAAGAATGATGATATGTGCTTGTGAAGTCGAGCAACAAGCATAACTCCTGATGTTCTCATGGCTCTAATGTTTCGATTCCATTTGTCTCTCTATCTATTTAAGTCCATTTTCATTTAGCTGCATCAGTTGGCTCTCCCCCCTCTCCTCTCATTAGATTGTGTTCCTTTCCTCTTTCTTCTCGTGTATTCTCATCTCCTACTCTCTCGCTCTTGTCCTTTCATCCTATGCCTCTCCTCTCCTCTATTCCCATCATCAGTTCTTCTCCTCCTCTCCTCTTGTCTTCACCTCTCCTCGCTGCCTCATTAAATCCCTCTTCTTCCTTGAACGTTGACCTTACAGATTTGTTTGGAGTTGACATGCAGATACTGAAATAGATAGCAGAGAAAATAGCTACAGAAAGAGAGAGAGAGAGAGAGAGAGAGAGAGAGAGAGAGAGAGAGAGAGAGAGAGAGAGAGAGAGAGAGGGAAGGAGGAGGGGGTCTTTCACCTTTCATTTAAGCTACGCAGCAGGTTGCCAACTGCATCATGCCCTTCAGTGACCATCTCCCTCTTTCTCTCTCTCTCTCTCTCTCACACACACTCAGACACACACACACACACACACACGCACACACACACACACACACACCTAGTGCAAAGTTCCCTCCACAAACATCTCCCAATCTCTATGATAATCAGGTGTCTTTC
>NC_140271.1:7075917-7085917 GCF_964030765.1 Micromesistius poutassou | reverse complement strand
TAAAGGCTTCCTCGGAGGCGGTTGTTGTTAACCCACGTCCACCTCGATTGATGTCAGCCTTGTAAGCTAAATCACGCGCCACCGAGATCAACAATGATAAAAACAAAAGCATCCCGGGTGCGGATCCCTTACCGATGTGAATTAGGCATAGGCACGTTCACCGATGGGCCGCGTTTGGTTCCATAGCGCGCATTCAGCGCATCATAGAAACAAATACGATTTTGAATTAACTTGAAAACACGGCACCGACGCAGAAACATATGGAGCCTCTCTCAAAGTCAATTCGCTTGCATACTCCACAACTGGTAGGCCGAAAGTCGGTGTGTCTCACACGAACACACACACACACGCCCACGACACACACACACACACACAACACACACACACACACACACACACACACACACACACACACACACACAGACTAGACGCATTACAAAACACCTTTCTTTGAAGCCATGTGTATGGCTTCAAAGAAGTGTATAAATAAATTAATTGATCAAATATATTCAACCTTTTTCTAATTGATCCATCCATACAAACCTGTAGAGCATGTGGCTAACATCTAAATTCGAAGGGGAAGGGGAAGGGAAGGGTGTGGGGGAGACCGAAGATCTCTAGAGACGTTCAAAGGGAGGGCAAGATGGTCGCGCTCTGTTACTATAGAAACCGGATAGCTGAAAATGAGGATAGCTGTCTTGGATACCGTTGCTATGCTGTAAGAACAGCTTCTTCTGAACGTCAGCCCAACAACGTAAAACAACGTAAAAAAACTACCAAAAAAACCATCCCATTTGCTATGTCCTTTTAATAAAGGATGTATATGGATGTAGCGAGTAGGCCTACGGCGTAATGGTAGCCTACGCGTTGCTATGTCAAAATACGGAAAATGTAAATAGTTACTCATCATCAACCTGCTCTATAAAATGCCTTTCCAGGCAACATTTGATGGGCATACGCTGTCATCATTACTTTAATTACAAGCCTTCAAATTCTTTCCATTTTCTGTGTAAAATAAAAAACAATAACTAACGTATTGTTTTCAAAATACTATCCAGGTCGTTTAAATTGAGAGCTACAACAGTGTCATCTAGTGGCACAAGTGTATAGGCATACATATTCTGGCAGATTTAAAGAGCAGATAATTTAATATGTATGAGAGTTTTAATTGATTGTATTCAAATATTTGAAAATGCTAAACGGTAGAAATGATAATTTACAAAACTTATTTACTAAAATCTTACAAATTATTTCGGATTCAAACAAGTAGAGACAAATTGTCTGGTAAAACCACACATATTGGCTAAACAGCATTATAGCATTGTATTAAACAACAAGGGTCGTGGAGAGAGGAAGAAAGATCTGAAAGACAGGGAGGTTTATAAAAGGACAGCACACACACACACACACACACACACACACACACGGACATACAAAGGTGTCATCTACACTTGTCGTTACAATGCTATACTATCATCTGATCATGCCTGGATGCTAGGCTGGCGGGTCTAGACAATGGGATTATGGCCCTATCGTAGGGCTGTGAGCCAGACCTGCACGCTTCATCCCAGGGTGGTCCAGTTCATAGCGTGAGGTTTCATAAGTTGGAGTGTGGACTGTAGCTGCACACAATTTTGATAGAAATTATTATAATTAAAATGATCCCCAAACCAGTTACATATATACAAATTCCATGACAAACTTAAATGTTACAAACTTCAAACAATTTACAATGTGCAGACTCCTACACCTGCTTGGATTTCTACTGGTCTCAGAGGACAGTCAAGCCCCAAAATGTAGAAATTAGACTTTTCGCAGAGGGGTGGATATTTACGTTGTTATATAACACTTTTACTCCTGTTGTTTAAGTGTGAACCATAGAATCCTGTTAAAATCCTAAATGTTTTCTGGAGAGAGTCTTTGGGATAATAAATTACTATTATACTATTGGATAGTTTAGGGTGCTCGACTCCCAGTCAAAAGGTTCTAGGTTTGAACCCTAATATCCGTAGATGAGCTGAAGACATCCCTTCTCCTTATTGAATTGTATTGGAATATATAATATATAATTGGAAAACACTAAGAATGGAGTTTGGATGAAGTGACATTTGAAATGGCTGTTTCTCTCTCTTTGTGTGGGTTGTTCACTTCCACTTGCCACTGCCGAGAATTTGTTTCGCACCTTCAAATCAAAGACACCTGATTTTAAAGTGTCTTTGTTGCCTGTTCACTTTCACCTTAATACTATTGATCCTGGGGAGGACTGGAGGTCCATAACAAAACCATAATGGTCAATTTACACAATCCCAAGTGACCAGGAATTCTCTTGCGGCTTCAATTACCTCTCTTTCTGATCTTAACTTAAAGGGATACTCTTAGATATATCTGTTATTTGGCTTTAGCCTGTCTTATCTAGATTCAGACATCAATTCCACATTCATCCTTGTGAGTCCAGAAGGGGAGTCACTGGGTTAGCATTCTCTTGCTGTTATCTGCTTCCATTGACTTACAAAGTTACAGTAGCCTAGATTATATTAATATGAGGGCTGTATACTTTAAATTCTTTCCAAAGATTGGTTCTGAATAGTTGCTTATTCTAAACGAGTGCCAAGATTGCAGTTTGCCTACAAACACACAGATAATACACAGATATTATCAGACATAGGCTATGTGTAATGTGCCGCTGACAGGTTACCTTCCGCTTAGACTGCCCAAGCAGAAGTAGATGATAATATAGCTACACCGTTGGCGCAATAATTGTTTGTCAGTTTTAGAGGATTTATTTTTACGTAGAATAAAAGTTTTTTTTGGGATGGCAGTCATAAGACACTTGACTCACTTTTGGATTTATTGCACACCTTAATCATGAAGTAAACAAGTTTTCACAGTAACAAATTCAAACCGCCGAGAAAAAAAAGAGCAAAGCTAAACACGGCCGCCGAACAACTGCTCCCCGGCCACCCGACTCCCTGGCAACCTGACCGCCTGTCTTCGAGTGTCAAAGTATTAAATGATATTTACACTTAGAGTATGAAAATCTAGAGGACACGGCCTGAGTGAGACTATCCCCGTTGAGAAGATAGAAGGGGGGAGGGAGGGACACTCGCCCCTACAACCCCCCCACCAAACACTTCTCAGGTGCGGAGCCCAGACCCTCAGCTCTGGGGAATCCTGTCAATATTTTACCCCCCCATCCACCCACGACACAACCAATAAAACAAAACAAAGAAAACATTCAAGTATCTTTTGACATCGCACAGGCACAAATTGAGGCAATACATAGGTGTTTTGTCATGTAGAATGTTGCACGATTAGCATTGCCTAAAACTTGAAATGTCTTTGTATCTCCTCAGGATGAAGCAACGAAAAGGTATTTGAAATAGTGAAGAGTTGTTTGAGGTGACACAACAGTTACCGAGCTTGTAGAGCAACTGTGGCTCAAAATAAACTAACTAACTAACAAAAATCTACTTTACATAATTGTTTCTTTTAAATTGTAGTTCATTGAGTTTGGTAAGGCAAAAAAAGTTAAACAAAAAAAACTATTTTTCTTGTATGTTGTTTTTATATATTAACTATTTCTATTCTTCTTCTATATATTTGTTTTCTCCATGAAGTCGGTTTCAATTTTGTGCCTATGCCAAACTGCATTTGCTATAGTACAGACCTTTTGGGAATCAGCTGAGTGAAAAAAAGTGTATAGTGTCATAAAATGTAGAGTAAGGCATCAGGATGTTACTGGTTTGACTGTGTGGATTAAGAAGGAAATAAAGTTGAATAACTGTAAATTAACTTCATATCTTGGATACTTCAGGGTGGGCAACAGTAATTTAGTGGCAAAAAGCTAACAGCCCATGCCAAATTCATAAACATACAGACAAATAATGAATACAAGCTGGTGCTAAAATCAGATCAACTATCTGGTAATTTTCCAGAACCAGAGCTAGTAACATTGCCGGCAATGTTTCTAGGTGGGCACAATTGTAAACAAATTATGGAAAATGTTCAAATAAAATGCATGCTGGATATGTTTTTCCTATGTGACGTTAAATACAACATCCACTTTCTACAAAATGTTGTGAATTAATCAGATACCAGCATATATTTTAATGTAATGGAAATATACCTGGAAATATACTTTTCCCCTTTTATGAAAAAGTTTGAGGATTTGTGTATGTGTGTCTGTAAGACTACACAAGCACCCCAGAAGTAATTTCGCAAGTATGATTTGAAACAAAACAACTTAACAACATCTCAGTAACTCCAACCCAATCTATGAATACTGGTCAAAGTGATAAAGCTTAATTATTTCCATAACTCAATCAAATCTGTTCCATCTTTCCCTTGTTTTGCGGTACATTGATACGGCATGACCGTATGCTTCCCTTATTAGCTCCTTTGGTCCAGCAGTGAAATACAGAATACATACACAACAATTGAAAAGCTTAATCAATCATAATAATAATAACAATATTTTCAGTGTTCATAACAAACATGATTAAGGATAAAGCCATAACACAATTTAGCTGTACCTATGTGTATGCTGCACAGTCTAATAAAACAACCAAAATCAACCAGAAGCCTCCTCCATTTCCATCTCCCAGTCTTTCATTGCGCTCCCTGGACGATACATAGATTCCATATATATGCTCCACATCAACCCATGGTCACTAGAGGCCTTGCTAGTTCAGCCTCAGAATTCACTGAATTCAGTTTGAATGTCATCGGGGGATGGGGTTGGAGGTGGGGTTTGCAATATTTTGGCATCACTGGCAGCCAAAACCCAAAACAAAATCCATGGTCCACCTTCCAATTTTGAAAGTCAAAAGATCCGAGGTAGGAGGGGTTTGGGCTCACTCCTCTTCCTCTCCCAAGACCTCACTACCTGTGGCCTGGGCTCCGGAGGGTTGTTGTGTCCCCTGTCAGGTCCTCTTCCACCACATTGCCGTAGCCCTCCTTCTCCATGCAGCTTGCTAGGACCTGCAGCACCAGACGTAGCCTGCGGTCCATGGCCCTCAGGTGGGGCCGGATGAGAACAGGAACCAGGCGGTCGCGGAGAAGGGACTCCTCCATCAGGGAGCTCAGCATGTACTCCTCCTTGGCTAGCAGCTGCAGACGC
This sequence comes from Micromesistius poutassou, assembly GCF_964030765.1. Classification (NCBI taxonomy): domain Eukaryota; kingdom Metazoa; phylum Chordata; class Actinopteri; order Gadiformes; family Gadidae; genus Micromesistius; species Micromesistius poutassou. Next base: position 7,080,798 of record NC_140271.1, on the reverse strand, counting down.
AGGTAGGTGGACTTCCTCAACCTGCGACCAAAAAGAAAGGTTGAGTTTGTCAGTTGCCTGTATTGTATGGTCTATCGTGGTAAAATGAACGTAGCAATGTAACATCTGTTAAAAGACCATAGAGACAATCAGGTGGTTTGATAACCAAAAACAGTATTGTCCTTTGTCCAGAAATTGTTTTAGGGCAGTAATTGTAACAACTTATTGGGTTATATCATACATTTCTATTGTTAATATTTTACAGTACACATGTATGCTGGAGGGCGCAGCAGAATGTTGAAATGTAAATCAGACTTACCTGCAGCACTGGCTGAGAGGCACCAGTATTGACAGTTCATCGTGGGAGTGCTTTCCAAACCTATTGGGGAAATCCGGCAGATCACACAGGTATTTAATTACCTCCTTTTAATATTTATGTGTCCTGTGTTGACAAATTCACTCAATTCAACCAAAAATACATCATAAAAGCTAAGTACAAGCTTTGAATATTTAAATGGTCCTCATTTATATAGCACTTTTATCCAAAGCTCTTTACAGTGTTGACTGACATTCACCCATTCATGCACACATTCACACACCGACGGCGGAGTCAACCATGCAGGGCGACAGCCAGCTCGTCAGGAGCAATTACGGTGAGGTGTCTTGCTCAGGGACACCACGCCACTCAGCTAGGAGGAGCTGGGGATCGAACCAGCAACCTTGCGGTTACCAGCCAACCCGCTCTACACTCCACTAATGCCGCTTTTCCACCGCCAGTACCAACTCGACTCGACTCGACTCGCCTCGACTCAACTCGGTTTGGTTGCGTTTCCATCTAAAAAAGTACCTCTTCAATGTGGGCGGGTCGTAGAAAAGAACCTCTCCACCATGGGCGGGTCGTCATTAGGTTTTAATCACGGGAGACGCGATTCCCGGGAAATCTGAATCTGATCAAGACTATTTCCTGATTCCCGGGAAAGGTTATGATGGGAAATAAAATAAAAAGCGCAATGACTGCGCGTCTATTGTTGTCATACGGTAACGTTGATAGAGGCGAAACTCGAGCCCTAGGAAAGGAACGACACTGAAACGAAACAGCGAAACGCCGGTCCGTGGACTCCAGCCACGCCGGACACACACAACCACGCCCGACACACATAACGACGCGCAGCCTAACTCTAGCCCCGGGAAAGGAGCGACACACACGGCGAAACGCTGATCAGTGTCCCCCTCGGGAGCGGGTTCGTGGACTCCAACCACGCCGGACACAACTTAACTTGAGTGAATATTCCCATTTACAGCCGCTGGCCAATCAGTTACCAGCAGCCTGTTTACGTCACACAAAAGTACCTACTCCGCTGGCATGGAACCTCGACGGAGGTAGTACTAAAAAAAAGTACCCGGTACTAGGTACCAGGTACTTTTTTTGCCAATGGAAACGCAAATAAGGCGTGGCGAGTCGAGTCGAGTCGAGCTGGTACTGGCGGTGGAAAAGCGGCATTATAGCTTTCCCGTTTCTCATTGGCTAGTCATTGTTATTGTTAGCTACATTAGCCTTTTTAGCAAACCAGCTCGAAAACAAACAACACAACTTACATTGTATTGCACGCACAGCAAGACCGTGCAATGCATAAATTGGTGATCGGAATAAAGTAGCAATGTAATCAAGTGTGTAAGAGCATTTAAAATCTACATAAAAATAACCAACGTGGCACAAATACAAAGAAAATAAATGTCATTACAGGTGCAGCCATTTTTGTTTTCGAGTCGTACGGTCAGCCTCACTGAACTCTACTTTCAGAATAGCGAGTGGGACAGACCAAAAGGGGGCATTCCTCTGTGAAATGCCGCAAGAAAGCTGGGAGATTTACACCTTACGACTAGCACGTACTGGCGTACCATACATCTGGATAGCACCATTACCCTTAAACCTGAAAGCTGCCTCTAACTATAGAGACATATGATCCGAGAGAGAACAAACTCTAATGTTAGAAACAGCTCTATATCTGTAACCCTTGTCCTTACCCTCTCCCATTGTCCAGGTGAATTATAAAGGTGTCGTTGCCAAACTTCTCAAACGTTTCATAGTGGTGACGATCCATGTTACCTGTTTCAACAAAGAGTGGATGTATTGAGAGGGTAACACATTTGTGTACGCTTCCGCCTTTCATTGTCTTTTATTATCATCTAAACCACCATCTTTTATTTAACTGATACCATTTCCCTTTAAGTCAGACCCTTAATTTGATTCTTCCATTGCTTATGATTTGAATTTTGATTTGATAATTTGTTTTAAGTTGAAATATTGTTTGTTGAATGAGACAGCTGATGGTGTCCATCTCTGCTCACCCATGAGGAAGTCAAAGACGGTCATGTCCATCACGTCCAGGAGTCGCGTTCCCCGGTCATAAGGAGGTGTCTGCTTCACCACGTCACAGTAGTCTGGGTCCACCTCCCACCTGTCCATACACACATACACACACACACACACAAAAACACACACACATGGACACACACACACACATACAAAAAAAGAAGAGAGGCTTGAAATGCTAACTGAGTCCACACGGGCCCTCCAAATTATCCAAACTATCGTCCAAACTTTTTTTCCCCTCCGTTTTCCTTTGATATCAGGAATATCTCTGTAAAGACGGACTCATTGCGAAAACGCATCGAGCTGTAGAAACGCTGTAGTACATATTCAAGGCCAGTGTGTGGCGCTGGTTCTCCACAAAAAAAGTGGAGCGCATCAAGCCTGCGCGCTGTATACAAACATACAGTCGAGGAGGAGAAAGCAGTTGTTAAACCATTAAGATAGCAGAAATACTTTTTAATGTACAGTTTTTAGTAATTAAAGCTACAAAAAAAGTACAAATCAAAAAAATAAATAATAATTCAACACAACTCTAACGTCGCCCAGCTGGTGGTGGGGAGATGACATCATTGTTTGCGTTTCAGGCGTTCACATGAATCCTAACTGTGTGTTCACACCAAAAGACACATTAGTCACGCTGTCGCTGAAGTTTTGTCGCGCGACTGTGTGCAGTTATGTCAGACGAATTTTGTCAAGCGACATCTTTTGCCCGGCAACAGTGCTTCATGCCAATTCATTCTCAACCATGAGATAACCGTCATTGCATGTCTTTCCACCTGTTGTGGAAGAGGGAGAGACGTCGGAATGCCCGTCGTTTATGGGTTAATAATATAATCCGGAGGCGCACACAGCTTTTGGCCGTGATATTATATATTATATTATATAGATATTTATATATTTTATGATATATAATATCATATAATATTATATATAGAGCTCCGGGAGTCGCAAACGGCAACAATCACTTTCTCCTCCATGCTGCGGTTCACTGCGGAGTGCAGGGAACGGTTGGCCCGGCCGGTTCAACGGTGATGGGCTGTTACGTTACGTCATCCAGGGAGTGAACGCTGATTGGCTGTCATCACGCTAATGTCGTGGCAAAGTTCAAATATTTAAACTCCAGCGAAAGTCGTGCTGCAAATCCACGTGAACGCGCTCGCCCGCGACAGGGCAAAATGTCGTGCTGTTCATCAAATCTTGCCGCAGGTTTTTCTAGTGACAAATTTCGCCCGATTCGCGTCTCTACGTTGACTTTGTATGGAATCATGTCGCCCCGTTTGGTGTGAACGCACAGTAACACGAAAATGCATAGGGCCGTTTTTATCTTATCCACCCTGGGACCTGGTTTCAGGAACGTGCGTTTTTGGGCACCGAAAACGCTGGATCCGTCTGGACGGTCAGCCCAAACGCACAAGACTTATGCGTTTTCACCAAAAAATCTGTTCCGTGTGGACTAAGATTCAACATTCAAATACAAAAAAATCTTGATAAGTAAGATCAAATACCGGTAAGGGGTAGAAATCCCTGCGATCCGTTGGGTTTGTGTTGTATCAGAACTCACTCTGCTTTCTTGCGCTTGTGGTAGGACCTCCGCCACGGGTTCCTCCAGGTCTTCCTCTTGGCCAGGGCCAGGTCGGGCAGGAAGGCGGCCAGGGAGCCCTCTATCTGGTCAGGTTTCCCGCACAGAGCATGCTCCGTGGAGCAGTAGTAGGAGCACTCGCCATAGAAACATATGTTATTGGCTGCATGGGGGATGGGTGGAAGGAGGAAGGTATCATAATTAGAGATAATTTACACAATTTACACAAAAATCCTCCAAATCCATCAAATCCTCCCTACTCAACAACTTGACAAAAATAGGGTTTAGTAGGTTCTTGGAAGAGTTTTGCACCAATTGATGCAGTGCATTTAGCCATTGTCTCAATTGACAATGTTTAACCAATGTGTGTATTTGTGAGGTTTAGGTGAGGTGCTGTACTGCAGCGGAGTGATATTGATTTAAATCCAGTGACGCTTTCTGTTATATGTATGCTCAGATTATTTTCAGCCTCACTCAAGTTTATTTGGTTTGCTAAATCTAAGGCCTCTAAAGCAGTGGCAAGTGGTTGATATGTATCTGAAAACAAGGAGAAAGGAGAATCTGTGAAAAATAAACCGCCTCCAGAAACACCAAAATGTCAGTTTCATGAAGAATATATTTTAATGGAATTCAGGACTACATGCTCTGACCCTTCCCACCGAAACACTGCTCTAAAGAATACACGGGGCTATACTGCCACCCAGTGGCAAGCCATGGTAGCTGCATTTAATATAATATGCCAAAAGCAACATTTTCCTGCTATCCTTAGACTGATAGTACAAATGTATGTCTTCTACTGTCTAAATAAACTCTGCCAGCAACAGATAGTTACACCCGACATTGCATTATGGCTCCTTCATTCCCAACTATTGTGAGACCTACCTGGCGAGATGAAGAAGGTTCTCCAGAGCTTCTTGTCCCTCGTCACGTCTCTGATCTCCCGCGTCAT